>NC_138376.1:117121929-117184936 GCF_054177405.1 Leptonychotes weddellii
AAAAAAAAAAAAAAAATCTCTGGCCAAGAGTGGAAAGGTTGCTATCTTATCAACACTCACCAGGTGTTCCCTTGGGGATTGGAACAAAACCACTCCTTCAATTTCAAAACCATTTCCTCCCTTTTACAACTCTCCCAACCACATGTGCACCCCTCCCCCCCCAGAAACCAAAGAGGCGTTCCTAAGGACTTAGTTGACATCCATTTCACAGATATTTAGTGAGTGACTACTATATGCTAGACACGATTCTGGGTGCTGGTGGTGCCGCAGTGAATGAGATAAGCCTAAATCTGTGCTCTCCTAGAAGTTTCGTTATTGTGAGATAAAGATAATGAGGAAAAAACAAATCCCATGTAGTAAATGGGGATGTGGGGATAGAGAGTGAGGCAGGTTAGAGGCGTGGCAGGCTAGTTTAGGCAGATTGACCGAGGAATGCCCCTCTGAGGTGGGGACTTTTTTTTTTTTTTAATTTAAGTTCACTTAATTAACATATAATGTATTATTAGTTTCAGAGGTAGAGGTCAGTGATTCATCAGTCTTATATAATACCCAGTGCTCATTATATCACGTGCCCTCCTTAATGCCCATCACCCAGTTACCCCATCCCTTCACCCCCCTCCCCTCCAGCAACCCTGTTTGTTTCCTATGATTAAGAGTCTCCTATGGTTTGTCTCCCTCTCCGATTTCGTCTTGTTTTATTTTTCCCTCCCTTCCCCTAAGATACTCTGGTTTGTTTCTTAAATTCCACTGTCAGTGAGATCATAAGATACTTGTCTTTCTCTGATTGACTTATTTCCCTTAGCATAATACCCTCTAGTTCCATCCTTGTTGTTGCAAATGGCAAGATTTCATTTTTTTGATGGCTTAGTAGTATTCCATTGTATATATATGCCACATCTTCTTTATCCATTCATCTGTTGTTGGACATCTGGGCTCTTTTCCATAGTTTGCCTATTATGGACATTGTTGCTATGAACATTGGGGTGGAGATGACCCTTTGGATCACTACATTTGCATCTTTGGGGTAAATCCCTAGTAGTGCAATTGCTGGGTTGTAGGGTAGCTCTATTTTCAATTCGCTGAGGAGCCTCCATACTGTTTTTCAGGATGGCTGCACCAGCTTGCATTCTGAGGTGGGGACTTCTGAAAGATGTTGGGGACTGAGCATACACATATGCGGAAAAGTGTTCAGGAGAGTGGGAACAGCCCTGAGTTGGGAGCAGGGCGCCATGTTGGCCGGGTGCTGAGGCTGGCCACTTCCCCAGAGCGTCACGACACCGATACTGACTCTGTAATGTGGGGTCTCATCTCTTCCTGTAGGCGTCCTCATGGCCTTCCAGGCTGAGCTGTCTGCAGGGCTGGTTCCCTGGCCAATAAGCCTGTCTGATTTCATTTTCCCTCCTTATAAATCTTACAAATCTTACTCATGCTTTCAGCTGACAACCCAAATGCACAACATAGAGAGTGAAAAGCTCTGCTAATCCCAATGGTAGCCACTGTTTGAGCATGTTATTCAGGACTTTTCTATGCTTATATTAATTAGAAGGATTTTCTTTTTAAGAAGAGAGTCCCGCTTTCTTCTGTGTGTTTCCCCCTGCGCCAGGTAGCGCCTCGCATGCAGTTGGCGCCAGTGGACGTGGGCTGAATAGAAGTCCCTTGCTTCCTCCCCTGCTGTAATCTCTGTAGAACATCACCTTTCCTCGATTATTTAAGCCAGGGGCTTGCTGACGCTTGCTCTGTCGGGAAGCTTTTGGCAAGACTTTCAGCAGTGTTGCCTGGAGCTATCTTTTGATTAATTTTAATTTGATCACTGGGTCTGTGCATAACAACAGAGTTTAGAGGCTGCTTTTGACAATATGTTCTTTTGAGTGGATGGAGGGACAGTGCTTTCACTGGTTTCATGTGATCATGCAGTCAGCGGGGTACATAGATCAGAGTTGCTTAGAGGAAGCCGTGTGAAATTGCTAATTTTTATAGGATAGCTGTAATTGCTTTCTCTGCAGCTTAGAGAGCTGTGCGAGGAAAATGCATTCGTGAAAGGACAGATTGTTACTCTTGAAGAGACTATAAATGTCCATGAGATGGAAGCAAAAGCTAGCAGAGAAACCATCATGAGGCTGGTTTCAGAAGTAAACAGAGAGCAGAAAAAAGCTGCCTCCTGCACCGAGGAGAAAGACAAGTTGAACCAGGTACAGTATGTGAAGTGTGCATGTGCACCTGCGATCATGTTTATGAAGCAGAAATTGAAAACCAGATGTGGGTGAGCACACTGGTGTTACTGACCACAGTTTCAAAAGGCAGCTGTCAGCAGGAGGGCTGGGGGCAGCATGGGACGCAGTGACCCGAGCAGGCCACTGGGTACATAGTTTTTTCCTAATTAGAAAAAAAAAAAAAAAGACACACAGCACATTTAAAAGTAGAGTTTGTAGAAATTTGTGTCCTACTTTAGTTAGGCTCTAAGGATTTTTGATACTCAAACATTAACTTTTTTTGAAAAATAGGTAATGCATCCACCAGATACAAAATTCCAAATAGACATAAAGGTATATGGTGAAAATCCTCCCCACCCCCACCCCTCCCACCAGCCACCCAGTCATTCTCCTCAGAGGCAACCTCTGTTAACAATTATTTTTTTATATACCTTTCTAGAAATATTCTTTGATGTGTATACTTATTCTTTTTTTAATTTTAATACAAATGGCAACATGCTGTGCATTATTTTTTCCCCTTCATTTATTTTTTAACACAAAATGGTAATACACCATACACTATTATAAGCAAGGCTGCTATGAATAATCTTATATTATTTGTCATGCATGAGAATGTATCAGTAAGACAAAACCCTAGAAGGATACTTGCAGGGTCGAAGGAGATGAGTGTTACTTAGAAGAGACCGTCAAAGGGAAGTTCTTCAATGCTAGACCGTTATTTGTACAATGAATTGCTTGATCTTTTCAAATTATCCGAAGCTCTGTTTGAGCATGCCAATTAATACTGTATGTTTTTTAACACTATATAATCTTTCAATTATTTTTATATTTTTGTGACAAACTAATTATGGGATTAATAATGTGAATTTTCAAAAGCCAAAGTGAGCCAATGCAATCAGTTAACAAAGTACATAGGAGACAATTAAGTGGTAAAGGAGATGTAGTTCAAAATTAGGTAATGACTGGACTGGATTCAGGTTAAATGATTTTGGCAAGGGCATTTCAAAGGTTAAGTTGTAGACTTCATATTATAGGCAAGTCATGCTAGATTGTTCCTTGTTGCTGACACTAAGTTTGCCCATCTCTTTAGCATAAAGGGACATTTTTTTTTTTCTTCTGCAGTTAAGTAAGGTATCTCTGGGCATATTATTTCTGATAACTGGCAGATTATTTCTGTTCCCCATTGACTTTACTGAGTGGTGTTATCATCATTGATTCTTGCCTGGATTAATTTACATCATGGGTGGCAAAAAGGTAATATTCTAATTTTACCATTCCTTCTGCTTATTAGCTGGCATCCTTCTGTAAAGAAAAGCTTTTTATTTCTTTTCTTTTCAGTTCTATGGACACATGGATTTTTATTTACTCACTGCGTTGCCATCAATTAATTTTTTTTTTTTTTTTGGTGCTCCAAATTCACTATATTGGCTCAGTAACAGCCCCTTCAAGATGGTCTCTGTGACCTTGTAAACTGACTCTAGTCTTTTTAACAATTCCTTGCTTTTTCTGACAGAAGACATGGCCTCTTAGGATCACTTAGAATTTTCAGACTACAGAACTAAAATCAACCTGTTCTGTAGGGAGCGTTGGTGCCTTTTCCTGAAGAATGGTGCTTAAAACCAAGATCGAGGCTCTCGGTGTGCTCATTGCTATTGGGCTGTCATTTCTTTAGGTGGACAGAGCTAGAAATACATTTTTAGTCATAAACTAATACTGGTATTTTTAAATTAAAAGTGGTATTTAGAGTTTCCTAATATCTTTGTGTTTTATATTAGTATCGTTTGAATCTTAATCATAATATCTACTCATTTGCTTTGTCTTACAATATACATAAAATTATTTCAAAATTACGCTTTTAATAGCTTACCTACCAGTGAGACTTCTTTTTTTTTTTTAAATATTTTTATTTATTTATTTGAGAGAGAGAATGAGAGAGAGAGAGCATGAGAGGGGGGAGGGTCAGAGGAAGAAGCAGACTCCCTGCCGAGCAGGGAGCCCGATGTGGGACTCGATCCCGGGACTCCAGGATCATGACCTGAGCCGAAGGCAGTTGCTTAACCAACTGAGCCACCCAGGCATCCCACCAGTGAGACTTCTGAGTGAAGTTTTAGGCTCTCAGATTTTTTACATTAATACTGTCAGCAATCATTAGTATAATAGTCACCATTTATCAATCACTTACCATTAGCACAGTCATTGTGCTAAGTATACTTTGCTCAAGTTCACATAGCTCGTAAGTGGCAAAGCTGGGATTTGAACCCTGGTCATTATATTATTTTGCTATCATCAGTAATCCCTTTCCATGTGTAGGGTCACAGCTATATCCTACATATCTGTCTGATGCCAAGTTATTTGTTGTCAAGTCAGTAGGACAAGAACAGTAAGTAGCTATGCAAATTTCCTCAGTGAATGAATAACTTGAATTTGATTACAAATAGTAATTATTAAAGTATCAAGCCTTGAAAATTAGGCAGAATTTAATATTTACCTATAAGAAAGCATTTCTGAAGATAAGCAGTAGGAAATGAAAATGTGTTATAAGAGCACATTAAAAAAAACGGGACTTATTTCTTACATGTATCTTTACTTGTAAATAATGCAGTGTTGTTCAGACTTGGAAACACATTCATTTTGGGATGAAGTTCCTGCCAAAATAATAAAAATTGTAAAAAAAAAATATGGGCGATAAAAAACTTGAGGTCTTTTTAAAGTGCTCATTCATAGGATTATGACTCCAAAGATTGACTACCGAAAAATACTGTCAAGTGGTTTTACTGACACATTAATGGCCTCAGGAAGAGTCTTCATAATGCCTTCTAAAGCTCTGTTTTTGCGGTAGGGAACTTACTTTATTAGTGAAGCCCAGAATGACAGCGGAAGTAGTAGTATTTGCAGGCTGGGGTCCTGTTTTTACAAAACTCAACTTTTCTCATTTTCTTAATTGCTCTATTTACTTTATGACTTTTACTTTATGAAAATTTCCCAAATGAAAATCCAGGTGATTTATTATATATATGGAAAATACATTATTTGAAAATCTTAAGTAGTTAATATTGAAGTATGTTTTAACAACTATCAAAGATTGGCACTTTTTCTTTCAGTTATTTTGAAATAATCCAGTGTTGAAAAGAGTAGGCACTTCCCCTAAAACAAGCCACACACGCATTTCCTATGGGCCATACAAGTTCAGATCACCAGATCAGAAACTAAACTTACTTATGGGATTTCAGACAGCTTATTTTCCTTCATGCTGTTCACATTACCTTTAATTCTGGTAGCTAGAATTGAAGCTAAGAAAGAATATTGGTTTTGGAGTCAGGCAGGTCTGGTTTGGAAGGATGTCCTTTCTGCTTGTTTGGTTTGTTACCATGAAGTAGCGAATGGAAGAGAGAACAGCCTGAGACAGTTCACAGGGAGTAGAGTGGTTAAGAGGCTAGGCTCTCAGGTTTTTATCTGGGCTCCAGAATCATTTGGCTATGTGATCTGAGGCATATGATCTTACCTCTTGGAACCTCAGTTTCTTGTCTGTAAAATAGAAAAATAATTTAAGGATCCATCTCTTAAAATTATTCTTAGCACTGGATGACATAATATACACGAAGTACTCAGGACATGCCCATCACATAATTGATGCTCAGTGTTTTTATTTCCTTTTCCTAATTATTTACGTTTACCCAGGGATCCAAAGAAACAAATTTATTTTAAGGGTATAGGCATATGGAAATAAGTTCCTGGAAGTGAGGACTTTATTAGACAGGATAAATTACCAAAGAAATTGAAGGTCTCTTGACAATCCTGGAATCATGATGTTGGAAGTGACCTTAAGGTCTTTTAGAATCTAGATCATGTAACCCTCTATGTGAAATCAGAATCATCTTTAAAATGTCACTGTCTAGCTAGTTTGCAGCCTTCACTTGAACTCTTTCATAGACAGGGAACCCACTACTGAACAAGGAGGTCCATATTCTCTATATAGTTTTTTTTTTTTAAAAGATTTATTTGAGAGAGAGAGACAGAGAACAGGTGGGAGGAGCAGAGGGACAGGGAGAGGGAGAGAGAATCCCAGGCAGACTCTGTGCTGAGTGTGGAGCCCAAATGCAGGGATTGATCCCACAACCATGAGATCATGACCTGAGCCAAAATCAAGAGTCAGCCGCTCAACCGACTGCACCACCCAGGCAGCCCTCTCTGTATAGTTCTAATTGTTTGACATTCTTCATTATAGCAAGTCAGGATCAGAATCCCCATAATTTACATCCTCATCATGGTTCTGTCTTCACGAAACTTCATAGAATAAATTGAAATCTTTTTCTTATGGCTAACTTTAAAGCATTTGAAGACATTTATCATGGATTTCTAAGTCTTTTCTTTTGGCTAAGCATTCTGTATCTCTCAAACTTTGAAACTTCTTTCTTATCATCTGTGAGGTTAGGAGAGTTCTAGCCTCTGGGTGAGGAATTAAAATGAAAATAAACACTAAAATCATATCTTCTCATATTATAAAAAATAAAACTGTTCATAAGACTCTGAAATAAAATTTAAAACCCTCTCTCTTTCCACTTCTAGTCTCACTGGGGCATTCCTATTTTAGCTTCTGACAGTTACCATTGAGACTTTAAAGGAATACATTTCTATTCTTGATTCACCAACGTGAGATGGTATTTTTAGACTTTTTGCTACAATGTGGAGGAATTTAATGCCTTTTACTTTTTTACTTCCCTCTCTCTACTTCCCAGTTTTACTTTATTATTGTATTTACATTGTCAAGGTTTATAATATTTACATTCTGTTCTGTAACTATAAGTCTTCCATGCTTTGCCTTTAGATTCATTCTATGCATTCAAAATAAATTAAAACAGCATTTTAAATAGCACAATTACATAAATGTTTTTATTATGGGTGTAATGCTAGCGTGTGATGCTGAACCCATTCCATTTTGACATGTCCCTCTTAAAAGTTCCAGCTGGGAACTGTCCATGGTCCTCCAGGCACAATCTGACCAGTTCAGAGCAGAGCGTTTGTAGTACTATAGTGAAGCCCAGAACACACTGGCCTCACGGGCAGCTAAATTCATTGTCAACTTGTATTGTGTTTGTCAGTAATGAGAATTTCAAACTTACACTGAATTTTTATTATTTTTCAAGGTTGATGATGTCAGTGGGACAGCCTAAGGGGTGTGTATGTCTGTGTGTGTGTTCCTATCACTATTGACTCAGCACTTTAAATGGACCAGAATTTCCTGGATGTTTTCATAGTTGTCTCTGCTCTGTCATATCTTCCTTCCATTTCTAGCCCCCCAGCTACAGGTCCTTTCTCTAGAGATGATCAGAACTGGCAGTCGCTTGTGCTTATTTCTAGAGAGATGCTCTTTTTACAATGGCACTAGACACATGGTAGGCACCTTACTTTTTTCACTGACTGTATCTTGGAGAGTCTTCCATATCTTCCATATCAGTACATAAAAAATTTCCTCAGTTCTTTTTAGGAACTACATATGTTCTATGGTATAGATGTCTCATATTTGTTTAACTGGTCACATATCAGTGAATATTTGTGTAGTACCTGATCTTTTGCTGTATTGTAATGGAATAACTTAAAAAATTTTTTTAAAATTTTAATTCAGTTAATTAACATATAGAGTACTATTGGTTTCAGAGGTACAGGTCTGCGATTCATCAGTCTTATATAATACCCAGTGCCCATTACATCACATGCCCTCCTTAATGTCCATCCCTCAGTTACCCCATTCTGCCACCCCCCTCCCCTCCAACAACCCTCAGTTTGTTTCCTATGATTAAGAGTCTCTTATGGTTTGTCTCCCTCTCTGGTTTCGTCTTGTTTTATCTTTTCCTTTCTTCCCCTATGATCCTCTGTTTTGTCTTAAATTCCACATATCAGTAAGATCATATGAATTATTGTCTTTCTGTGATTGACTTATTTCGCTTAGCATAAGACCCTGTAGTTGTAATGGAATAACTTTGCACATATGTCATTTTCCATATTCAGTAATCTATCCTGCAGATCTATTCTTGGGACTGGAATTGCAGGACCACAGGGTATGTGCATATTCTATTTTGTTAGATGTTTATACCAGAATTACACCTATCTACACTCCCACCAACAATGTATAAGAGCACATATTTGGGGAGAATTTCTGTGTTTATTTCTTAACTTTAAATGCAGTAGGTAAAAAAAATCAACTGGTTTTTCATTTTACAAAATTTTTTTTTTAAAGATTTTTATTTATTTTTCAACAGAGAGAGAGACAGCGAGAGAGGGAACACAAGCAGGGGGAGTGGGAGAGGGAGAAGCAGGCTTCCCGCCGAGCAAGGAGCCCGATGTGGGACTCAATCCCAGGACGCTGGGATCATGACCTGAGCCGAAGGCGGAAGCCCAACTGACCGAGCCACCCGGGCATCCCATCATTTTACAAAAATTTTCTAAGGTTGGATGAATTAAACTCAAGCCAGAGGTTCTCCACCTGTATGATAATTAGGCATGTATTTTTGGTAGTTAGCAACATTAAAATAGGAAACAATTGCATTTTAAAAACAAACCTTTGAATGGTTTTATCACATAATGCATTTAATTGGGAATTAACACAGGGATGCACACAATTGGGAAGGTAAATCGAATGCCTTAGTCATATTATTTACAAGTGCTTTTGTTAAAAGTGGTTGTGAAGGGGTCATTATTCATTTCTTGCATTGGTGGGACCAATGAAAAGTTAAAAAAATTGGTTAAACAAGTCATCCCTGTCACTGTCTCTCTAGGAGCTGTCCTCTTTTGCAAATGTGATTTCCTTTGTGGAGGTCAGCCCTGATTTTGCTCAGAGAGTGCTACTTGTTTCTTGTTCTGTGTGTCAGTGTGGTCTGACAGCAGTCCCCAGGGCCTGGCCAGTGATACTGATGTCACATTATTTGAGTGGGTCCTTGAGGTAGCCATGCAACCAGACTCCACTCCAGCGCTGTCTCTGCTAGCTCTGTGGGTAATTGCGTTTGTAGTCTGAGGACTTCTGTTTATAGCAGATCAGCCCCGTGCTCCTAAATCCTGAAGCACTTAATCAGAGCGCTGAGGCAGGGGCCATCCCTAAGGCCTTGCCCCTGGCTCCCCAGGCCTGCAGCTCACTGGGCTGAAAAGGGTCCAGAAAAGAAATCTGGCCGGCTGCCACGTGCCACTGTATTTTATGACCACAAATTCAGTTTTCTGATTTTTACCAGTCATAAAGGTTTGTGCTTTGGATTTGTTGGGGACTGTTTGGGCTCTTGTCTCAAAGGCAGGGAGACAATAGTCTGATATTGGGGTTGGAACAAATTCCTCATAGCTTGAATATTTTAACTGGTTTATTGGTCTCCTGGGGTAAGCTGCCAGTTGATTAGCACACTCCAAACTGACAGTAAGTCTATAGTACTCAAGCATCTGATATATTTTTTTGTGTGTATTTTGAGGACCTTTTGTATGTGGTTAAAAATATCACTCTCTGGGTCATGGAAACTCCCCTTTTGCATTAGGGGTTTTCTTTCCATATGATAGTTAACATAGAATATTCTAGAGGGCTTTAGGGCTTGGAGGGGATTAGAATTAATTTTCATCTCTACATCATTGAATTTGGGACCTTCAGTTTTCTAATTGTGTGTTGGATGGTCATTTCTAAGTAAAGTAGGGGCCTAATTTATTATCACCAGTGCTGATACTGGTTACCTGAATTGAGTAGCTATTGTATTACTATCTGAAAAGAGATCTGTAAAGTGTTAAAATACTGTATTTGTGATAAAGTGTCCTTGACTCTACTTTAAGAGCCATAATTTAATTAGCAGCAGTGGGGCTTCTCCACAAAGAGGACCGGTATCGAAAGGGAAGGGGGAAATGAAACTGTTGCTAGGACCTTGAGAAGCAAAGCATTTCATGAAATAGGTTCCACAATTAGTTTAGCCATTACTTTTCTGAAAAGGCCAGTTTTCTTTAATGACCTATCCATACTCGATGACTTTTTATTTCAAATTGATGCCACGGACTTCCTTGATTTAAAAAAACATCACAGAAGGAAAAAAAAAGTAAGATATTCTCTTTTTTAAAAAAAGTAAAGAAGTAGACCCAGCAATTGCACTACTGGGTATTTACCCCAAAGATACACATGTAGTGATCCGAAGGGGCACATGCACCCCAATGTTTATAGCAGCAATGTCCACAATAGCCAAACTATGGAAAGAGCCAAGATGTCCATCGACAGATGAATGGATAAAGAAGCTGTGGTATATATATATAGATATACACACACACACACACACACACTAGAATATTATGCAGCCATCAAAAAAAATGAAACCTTGCCATTTGCAACAACATGGATGAAACTAGAGGGTATTATGCAAGCAAAATAAGTCAATCAGAAAAAGACAAGTATCATATGATCTCACTGATATGAAGATTTGAGAAACAAGACAGAGGATCATAGAAGAGAAGGAAAAATGAAACAAGATGAAACCAGAGAGGGAGACAAACCATAAGAGACTCTTAATCTCTGTGTAAGACTGATGAATCACAGACCTGTACCCCTGAAACAATACATTATATGGTAATAAAATTTTTTTTTAAAAAGCAGGCTTATGTGATAACCAATGATAACCTGTTTTTTGCAAGCCTAAATTGGGGGTGCATCTTTTAAAATAAGGGTTTAAAAAAAAAACTTTGCAGATGATTATCTTGGTGTACTTGAGAAAAGCTGCACAGGCATAAAATCATTTGTCTTAGTGTCTTCCTGTCTCTCACCCAGGGTATTTGTCTTTCTCTCTACTTGCTAAGAACAGGAAATTGCAAAAATAAAGATTTAATCGGTTAAAAAGAAAAGAAAAGAAAAGAAGTAGCATTTCAAGGAACATCTTTCTTGTCTCCAAGCTGTTGGTGGAGATAAATTCCTTCTGAAGTTCAGTTCTGGTGCAAAAGGGATGAGTGCATTTTAACTGACAGCCTGAAATGTTACTGGCCTCTTTAGACATGGAATCTGCTATTCAAAGATAGTGTTTCTTTTTTGTTGCTTTCGACCCTAACATGCTATTTGTAATAAATAACAAATTTTCTTTCTTTATTTTTTTGCCACTTACCTAGGCTGCAGTACTGTAGCAGTGCTGGTTAACAAGTTGCTTATTCTTATTTAATGTGAACTTGGGTATTTTAGAAATCCCTGTCAACAAGTTGCTTTTTTAAAATCACTTTTAAAGATGCCCCTTTTATGCCTCTTTGGACCCTTCTAGATTATAGTAAATAGAAGTAGGTGCACAGGTAGCCTCCCTTATGCCCTTCATTTAATTTTGTGGACCTAACAATACACGTTATATCCTTTCAAATTATTATTCTCAGTGTGGTACTTTATTTCCCTCTCCTTTAAATCTCCCACCCACTGAATGGCTGGATATTTCTGTCTCTCTTCTTCAGGTTCTATCCATTTTATGAGACAAGGAGATACACAGTAAATGAATGTTGAAAGAAAGATCTGATTTCCCTTTATGCAGTGATGTTTTTATGAAAACGCTACTCTATTTAGAATAGTATTAAGGAGGCATCTTTATTCAGACAATTTTTAGTGCATAGGACACTTTTAGTAGGTAGGACTCTGAAAGTTTACTGTTTAGTCAGAATCAATTTCCATGTATGTCAAGCTCTAGAGCAGATAATTCTGTAAACATTTTCTATCTATGGATTGCCTCTTACCAGCATCTAGCCAGCAATTTGTTTTTATTAACTCTTTCTCAAGGTCCACACAGAAAAGGCTTATCAGTCAGTGTCCTTCTTTTCCTAGCTCTGGCTTTACATCCCTTCTCTTTCTTAGACCCCTACAGTTAGCTGACATTGCCTTTACAATTCAATAACTTCAGGAAAAGATGGTGGGGAGCTTACAGTTAAACAGGGAATGTAAAGAATTAATCCTCACTTCATGAAGTCTGTAAGCAAGGTAAATAAAAAGCAAATGCGGGTGTCCCTCAGTGGCTGCTAAGGTTCCTGTCTTCACTGTCTGTAATTGTTTCAGGACTTGCTCCATGCTGTAGAGACCAAAGAAGTTCTTGAAAGGGAAGTCAGGATCCTCCAAGAAAGGCTGCTTGCTGGCCAGCGGGTCTGGGATGCTTCGAAGCAGGAGCTGAGCCTCTTGAAGAAAAGATCTTGTGAGTTGGAGAAGAGTCTGGAGGCCAGTCTGGATGCGGCTGCAGCCTCGCGAACCCAGTACTCCTCATTTAGGGAGGCAGTCGCCGCCCTGCTTAGAGGCAGCGGGGACACGACGGGGCCCACGGAGGATGCCATTGTGGAAAGGATCCGAGAAATGACCAGCCAGGAAGAGAGCAGGAAAAGGGTGAGTGGGAGGTGGCCGCTTGTAAGATTCTTGAGGACAGTAATTTGCTGGATCATTTAAATGTGGCCTTTATTACTTTCAATTATATAGCATACTTTGGGAGCCTGGAGAGTCACTTAAATGACAGCTGACTACGATGTGGGTTCTGGGGTCAGAGCTACGTGTGCTCAATCCTGTCTCTACTGCACACTCGCTCACTCCAGGTGTGACGTGGGCAGGGTCCTAAGATGACAGCCTCTGAGATTGTGTTTTCTTATCCACTGGACAGGGAAGGCTCTGGGGCCACACCCCTCATCTGAACCCGCCGGGGGCTGGTGTATTTTTGAATTCAGAATTTTTCAGGATTTTGAAAGGTAAAATAGTAACACAGAATGGTAATGGAGAGAACGCTCTTACACATTCCTCCTCAGTGGGGTCTGGGGCAGCACCCCATAATCAACCACATTCATCGTTTTGCAGCAAAGCCCGTGGCAGCTCCATCGCGTGGACTGTACCAGGACCATAAGCTTCGTGGCACTTTGGGGTAGGGTTTGCTGCCAAATCCCATCAGGTCAAGCTTTATCAGCAAGTGAGTGATGGGAAAAGCCATCAGTTTTCAGATGCTTTGGGGTTTTGGAATTGCAGACAAGGTTTCCTAGACCTGGAAGAGTATCTCCTTCATAAGGTTATTGTTTGCTGAAAGCATTAAATGAAAAATAATGGTTATGAAGTCCTTAACACACTACCTGGCCAATAATGATGATAAATATTGACTCTTGCTGTCCCTGCTTCTCTTCTTCTCTGTCCTCCTCTTCATAGTGGTGCCTGAACAGTCTTTTAAGGGATTTATTTAACACATGGAGAAAGATGTTTTAATTCACATATGAGACTGAAGATTGTTGAATTTTGTTATCTTGTTTCTACTATTAATAATTCTCCTTTACTACATAGCTTTGCTTAGCTGTGTCAACGTCAGCCTGACTCTGTTTAAATTACCATCAAATCCAAATTATTGAAGTCCTTATTAATGAGGTTTTAAAGTGAACAGTATCCAAATCCTAGGTATAATTCCATTGTGATCTGTTTCTTCCATGAGTTCATGCTGGTCCGAGGGAGAAATTGTATTTTTCCCTCCTTTGATGTTTCTAAAATACCCAGAGAAATCACTAATTCAGAGTTCGTGATTGAATTTGACAATTTCCTTTAATGATCAAACATTTTCAGTTCCCTTTAAAAGTTCTCCAAAATTCAGGGTGCCTGGGTGGCGCAGTTGGTTAAGCATCCGGCTCTTGGTTTCAGCTCAGGTCGTGATCTCAGGGTTGTGAGATCAAGGCCCCAGTGGGGCTCCCTACTCAGCATGGAGTCTGCTTGAGGCTCTCTCTCCCTCTTCCTCTGCCCCCCTCCTTGCTTTCGTTCACTCTTTCTCTTTCTCAAATAAATAAATAAATCTTAAAAAAAATTCTCCAGAATTCATGTGTGTTCTTAGGAGCAACCCAAGTGACCCTTTTGTCCAAGTGTAGGATTCTTTTTGTGGATATAAAATGGTCATCCTGTGACATGTGCAGGTCTCTGAGAGTAACTCAGTTTTTCTCGTGGTTGGTACTGGATTGGAGAAGAAAATTATTTCCAGGACTGAGAAATACTTCAGTCGGTTATTTACCTTGACTAGCAGGTACTTCAGTGTACTTCAATAGCTAATGGTTCTTCACCATTTTGTTTTATTGCTTCCCTCTTCTGTTTTCCCAAATGTTTTCCTCAAATTCTTTTAATTCAGCATGTGAAACATGGCATAAAATTGTCAGCATGATGTATATGTTTATTTTCTAAAGCAAAATGATGTAAATTGGTTAAGCTGGCTATTCCTCTCCCCAACCCCCCATAAAAATCGGAATGATTCAGAGTCTTTTTAGTGCCTTTGTCTGCCTCTTCTACCCTGTAATTTTTTTCAATAGCTGTTCTCACTATTTAAGAGCCTGAAATCAAGCATATAGCTGGGGTCTTGTGTGACTCATCTTCAAGTAAAATTAGGAGAAAATGGATTTCATATATTGTCTTAGAAATGTTTCTGAAGACTGGGAGATTTACAAATTGATGAACCTGTTTGTTGAGGAGGCTGTGCACCCCTGGACAGTTACCTTGGTTAAACACACACTCAGCGGTTGAGTAATACCCCCGGGGAGGCCCAAGGGTGGCTTTACGCGGGGCCTGGCAAATTCGCCATTTCAGGTCGACTCCTACTTTCTGAACCTTGCTTTTCTTGTTTACCTTGTTGCTGTTCATTTTGACTCTCCTGTGTTTGCAGTCCTCTGTAGAATTCAGGACACCACCCACACTTTTTCAGTAAGTCATTTCTGCTTGTTCCTTGCTTTTCTGCTTATAGCAAAACCAAATTCTCTTTTTAAAAGCGCTACCAGATCTTGGAGTAGGGTTTCTCAGGCTTGGCACTATTGACATTTCAGGCTGGATAATCCTTTGTCGTGGGCCCGTTCTGTACACTGTAGGGTATAGAGCGGCATCTCTGGCTTCTGCCCCCTAGGTACTAGTTGTACCATTTCCCCTCAATTTGTAACAACCAAAGATGCCGCCAGACAAATATCCCTGGAGGGTAAGATTATCGCCAGTTGGAAACCGCTCTCCTAGAGGAATGCCCTACTGTTGGGTTCCTAGGAATTCTAAATGAGCGTAGATGTTATTTAGCCTTGAAATTTCAGTACCCTTGTAACAGGTGTTTTTGAAATAATGATGTCTTGCACAATGACAGAAAGTTGCGACATTTTCAGATTTTAGTGTGGAATTTCAAGGCAAACATTTTTCTCTTGCTTTTAGATGTTTCCTAACTGCTAATCATCTGGATGAGAAATGATTATGTACAGAGAGGACATGATTATGATTGATTTCTATGTCATTTCTTAAGTTAAAGACAATTCATACAAGCTCAGAAATGTTTATCTAGACAGCTCTTTTGTTCTTCTTTAGGCACACATAAGGCTTTCTTTCCTCTGCTGGAGTGTTTCTTGGTTCAGTGGCTCTCTGGGAGCCGTGGGGATCCAGCCTGATGCCCTAAAGGACCTGAGATGAGCTCCACACACCCCCCTGCTCCCTCATCTGATCTAATCATTCTGCTCTCTTCTTAATCCTCCAATACACTAAATCAAACATTTACCTAGAAGCTTTGGCAGTCTCCCACTACATTTCATTGCCCCAAATTATGTCATATGGCCACTCCTGGCGACAGGGCCGTCTGGGAGAGTGAAAAGGTAGAGATTTTGGTTCTTCCAGCATCACAGTCTAGTAATATCCTAGGATGGCCATAACAAAGTACCACCAACTTGGTGGCTTAAACAATAGAGGTGTGTTGTCTCCTAATTCTGGAGGCTAGAAGTCTAAAATCATGGTGGATTCGTTCCTTCCGAGGCTGTGAGGGAGAATCTGTTTCGGGTTTTTCGCCTAGCTTCTGGTAGCCTCAGGTAGTCCTTGGCTTATGGATGGAATTCTCTCTGTATCTTCACATTATTTTCCCTCTATTTGTGTGTGTCTCTGTGTCCCAATTTTTCCTTTTTTTGTAAGGACACCAGTCGTATTGCATTAGGACCCAGGTCTGTAAAGACTCTATTTCCAAATAAGGGCACATTCTGAGGTACTGGGGGACTTGAACATACCTCTTTGTTGGAGGACCCAATTTAACCTGTAGCAAAAGTGGACATGCACAAAGGTGGAGGGAGTGGGGACAGCCAGTCAATAAGGTTGCCCAAACAAACTGATAAGAAGGAGAAAAAATTTGATTGATATTTTATTGCTGGTTCCTGACAACATAGTTTATATATTTCCTCAGTAAAAGTTATAGCTTGAATAAGGAGAAAAGAGTTTTATGTCCAAAAGGCACTGGTCCTTAAGTGACCCAAGTGGCTCTTCCTCAGTTTAGAACTCTTGTGCTTCCATTTGGTTTAATCTTAGGGCAAAAGTGCCTCTCTGGTGAAATCAACAACTACTTGTCCTTCGCAAGTGAATTAATTCTTTTAGGGCATTATGACTTCACTTCCAAAAAACAGGCTGCTTGTTGTTGAAGAATAATTTACTTCCGTGCCTTTTTTGTTTTATGAGGTATGTTTTCTTTACTATATTCCAACCCCCCCCCCCCACCATTCCCTACATCGCTAGTGTTGAAATCCCTGGCACATTTTGTCCCACGGAATATCAGGGATATGTTAACAGATGATACTAAGAAAAAGAAGAAAAAAAATAAAGAAAGAAAAGCTTACTGATTCTTTGGAGTTCTTGGTGTTAAAAATACAACCCATCTTTACAGTTTTGGCAAGACACGTATATTCACCCAGGCACCCATTTGATGTTCCCAAGAACCGAGTCAGATTGGGATGTTAATTTATTTGAATAAATCTATGTACATTTAGCTCTGAGAAAAAAATGGTGCTCTCACATGTACCGAGACCTAACTAAGCTCAGTTCTTTGTCGCCTAGAATGTGGAGAGCTTCTCAGCTGTTTGCTCCTCTCTGGACACAAGAATTTTTGGCAGGGCAGTTTGTAGATTCTGCATGGTTCAGCCATCTCCATACTGGTGGTTTTAAAAGTTATACTATGCTGGGGCATCTGGGTGGCTCAGTCGTTAAGCGTCTGCCTTCGGCTCAGGTCATGATCCCAGGGTCCTGGGATCGAGCCCCGCGTCGGGCTCCCTGCTCTGCGGGAAACCTGCTTCTCCCTCTCCCACTCCCCCTGCTTGTGTTCCCTCTCTCACTGTCTTTCTTTGTCAGATAAATAAATAAAATCTTAAAAAAAAAAAGTTATACTATGCTGAGTCTTCAAGTTCCGTGGAACCCTCTTGGGTCCACTCAGGGTGAGGATCCAGGAGGAACCCTTTCACCTTTGATTTAGCACATTGTCCCGTATTTGTGCTTCCCAGAAAGGTTTTCAGTTGAAAAACAGGTTCTATGGGCTGCCAGTGGTTTGAGAAACATGACAAAGGACAGTTCCTGCAGGGCCCCTTTAACTCTTTATGACAAAAGCATAGGACCGACTCAACCAACATACTGGGGTAGAAATACTGATGATCAGAATGAATGCAGTGCGTTGAACTTCAGTTGGGTGTGCAATACTGTGCTACTCACATTATCTAAGTTATCATCTGATCATCAAAGCAAAGACGCTGAGTTTCAGAGAGGTTAAGTACTTGCTTCAGTTCACATGCTGGTGAGGAGTAGAGTGGGCACTCGAGACCAGGACTCTCTGACTCCAAAGACCCCGTGCCACAGTCTGGTCTCCATCAAGATGTCCTCTTCTTTCTTCAGGGTCATTAACACTGCCTTAGTTTAACTTCCTGTAGGTGCCTGAGGGGTCATCTTCAAAATGGAGTCTTTACTGATCAATCTCTATGGCAGGCATTGCTTTCTTCGGGGAAATACATACAGATGATGTAATATCTGTAAACGGCACCCCCCTCTCCCAAGGCCGTATCTTGGGGTGTTGTTTGATGGCTGTTGTTTTGTAAGTTACTTTGTGTATTGTACCAAGACTCTTGCATTAAGATCACACCTATTATCAGTTAAGTGCTGATGGTAGGAAAAAACAACCTGAGGTTCTCGGAGGCTCATACTCTGTAATTAAATTTGAAATTCCCTTGGAGAATATAATTCCTTTGATGTGGTGCTAAGCAGCTTGCCATCAAATACTTGATTTCAAGTACCCATAGCAGTATAGAATTAATTGAATTACAGACCTGGGACCTTGAGAGCCATGGAAGCACAGGATTAGAGCATTTAGAGATTCGATAGTGTAACATTCCTGATTGTAGCCCTTCAGTCCACTCCATAACACTCTTAACACATGGTTGGCCAATTTCTTACCATCTCCAGTGACTAGGAATCCACTGCCAGACATGGGAAGATGCTTAAAATATCAGGTAAACACAAAGACGTAAAATTGCAAATATAGTATCTCAACTCTGTTTTAACAGTGCATAAAAATAGATTTAAATATAGAGCAGGCGGGAAAGAGAGAGAGAAAGAATCTTAAGCAGACTCCATGCCCAGCATGGAACCCAATGTGAGGCTCGATCTCACAACCCTGAGATCATGACCTGAGCTGAAATCAAGAGTCGGACACTTAACTGATTGAGCAACCCCGGTAACCTATTTGAAAACATTAATAGTTGTTCTCTCTGGGTGGGGATTATTTCTTTTTCTTATTTATACTTTTTAAAATCCTTAATGAATCTTTTATAGTGGGCATGTATTACTTTGTAATTATGGGGACCAGGAGAAATTCTTCCTTATACTGAAGTGGAATTATTTCTCTGATTTATATCTGTTGGTCCTTAAGCTCTGAGGACTCAGAACAAACCTTATTATTCTTCCATATAATAGCCTTTCAAAATATTTGAGGATGGCTTGAGTGTCTTCTTGCTTTTAAAAATGGTTATTGATAGGAGTGTCTGGCTGGCTTAGTTGGTAGAGCATGCGGCCCTTGATCTCAGGGTCATGAGTTTGAGCCCCACATTGGGCGTGGAGCCTATTTAAAAAAACAAAACAAAATGGTTATAGATAGATAAGCAGAATTTTTTTTTTAACTGAAATTGTAAACCTGAAACCATCAAGTTATTTCAATTTAAAAAAATTATTTTTAAAGATTTTATTTTATTTATTTGAGAGAGAGAGAGAGAGTACACAAGCAGGGGGAGGGGCAGAGGGGGAGGGATAAGCAGACTCCCGTCTAAGCAGGGAGCCTGACATGGGGCTTGATTCCAGGACCCTGAGATCAGGACCTGAGCCGAAGGCAGATGCTTAACTGACTGAACCCCCCCAGATGCCCCAAATTATTTCAATTTTGCAGGAATGGTACTGAGTATTATGTAAATATCTATTTTTTTCTTTTCCTCTTCTGAAACAAACCATCAAAACAAAACAAATTTATCACCCCAAACTTGGTGTTTTTATAGAATTCAATGTTTCATGAAAACTGGATTTGGTAGAATCAATTTGATTATTCTCAGAGCGTACCTGAGGTGTTTGGTAAACTAATGTTCTTGGTTAAAGGAATATCAGGACAGAGAGAAACTTCAGGAAGGGATGGAAGCATTGGGCAAGTGAGGGGTGTGTGGAGGGAAGTGGGGCCTTTAATGGAGAAACTGTGATTTCATTTTGTAGGAGAGGAGGTAGCAATCAGATTCTCCTGCCTTCTTGTACATAGAGTTGCTGTGTTAAATTTGACCTCTCAAATGCTAAAATGATAACATCACTACTTAAGTACACAGCACAGAAACAGCATCGCCGGAGTTTGGTGCATGAGTAACCAATATTCAATGGAAAATTTAAAAAAAGCTTGAAAAATTATCTTTATGCACTTGAATTCCCGATAAATTTACTATCAAAACTAACTCACTGTATAATCTTTAATCCACTATATCTGGTGGAAGAATTTCTCTGGAGAATGACACTTACATAGGTTTAAAAGCATTTTCTGTCTGAACTTTTTTTTTTTCAAGCTTTAAGCTTTGAAAGTCCTAAATGAATGGCAGTTTTAGGGGTAAGTCAATATGATCCATAAAATTTCTCGAGTAACCTGTTTAAGGAATTATATAAAAATTAAAAATACCAATAGAAATATTTTATTAGATAATGAATGCATATTTATTTCAAGGAGAGGTAAAGACAGCTATCAAATTACCTGTTTTTTAATTTAATTTTTACAAAGAATCTGGAAGTTGGTGTTATAAATAGTTATGTTGCTTGGGCTGAGCACTAGATTTTAACACTTTGTTGCATTGAAAACAAGGCTTTTCCTTGTCTGTTTCTTTGTTTCCAGATGGTTTCCCAGCTTGAAGCCCGAATATCTGAGCTTGTGGAACAGTTGGGAAATGAATCTGGGTTTCACCAGAAAGCTCTACAGAGAGCCCAGAAAGCAGAAAACAAGTTGGAGACTCTTCAGGGTCAGCTGACACAGCTGGAGGGAGAGCTGGTTTCTGGAGATGTTTTGCGGGATCACTTGAATTTTGAGAAACAAAAAGTAATAACCTGACGGCATATCCATGGGTAGAAACATCTGTTGCAGTGTAAAATTTTACCTGAAAATATTCCGAATTTTATAGTATTTCAGTAGAATGGTTACGTCTGAGGAATGAGGAAATATCAAGGAACAACCGATACTGTTTTGGGGGATCTTCCCATTCTTGGGGGCTTTCTTGAGTCAAATTAATCCAGTTAAACTCATCATACATGAGACCCTGATGGTTTGAGGGCTAAGGTATGAATAACACACAGGTCTTGATCATAAAATCTCATAAAAGTCTTGATCATAAAAGGCTCTTGATCATAAAAGGCTCATCATTCAGTAGAGGAGGCCGACATTCTAGTAATCTGCTGTGATGGTAAAGCTGTACGTGTTGTAAGAGATGGATTGATTGATGAAATGCTGTAGGAATTCAGTGAAGGGAATGATAACTTCTGGATAAGGGGAGGATTTTTACAGGGGAGAGAATAATGCAGTTCATCCTTGGAGGAGAAGTCGGATTTTAGTGGAGAAGGCGAGCAGATCCTGTAGGGCCAACAGGTTGAGCGAGGGCATGAAAGCTTGTAGGTGCATCGTTAGGTCAGAGTGCAGAGCGATTGTTCCCATTTGGCTGCAACACTGCACCCCTGATGGGGTTGTGGCAAGAGAGAAGACTAGATTTATTTGGATTAGGAAGATTCTTTATTCTCTGCTTTGTAGAATATGGAGCCTAATAAGTGACTTTGAGCATCGCGATGTTTTAGAAAGAGGACGTGATGTCCCCGTGAAGCTGAAGTTACAGTAGGGACAGACTCAGAAATGCTAATGGCGCTAGCCCTGTGGGCGAGGAGAGTGGAGTGAGAAGACGAGGGGCCCCCCTTCTAGTAGAGTGGTGAACAGAGACCAGTTTGCACTGGGTTGAGGGGTGAGTGA
Source organism: Leptonychotes weddellii (assembly GCF_054177405.1). Lineage (NCBI taxonomy): Eukaryota > Metazoa > Chordata > Mammalia > Carnivora > Phocidae > Leptonychotes > Leptonychotes weddellii. The sequence continues at coordinate 117,143,390 of NC_138376.1, forward strand.
GAAGGGAAGGCTAGAGATGTAGAAATAGATTCTTACGAAGTCTGGTGAGCAGGGAAAAAGAGACATGTAGCAGGAGGACCAAAGAAAGGTTTTATTGGATGGAATGGGAAGGTACATGTTTGTGGGTCCCAGGAGTCTGCATGGGAGGAAAAAGACAAATGGGATTGGAATTTGGCATGAAAAACACGCTTAGGTTAAAAAATCCGTACCCTGGAGACTCATTCATGCTCATTTTTCTGTACTTAAAAAAGCCGAGGAAACATCTTGCCTGCATTGAGGGTTGGCTAGGCAAAGATGCGTAAGGGGTCTGTGGGAAATCCTAGTCTAAGTGGATGGGACAGGTAAATGAGGACACAATAATTAATTAATGGAGATAGGTATAAAATTTAACAGGAACTTGGGTAAAGTTCCTATTTCTGTGTGTGAGGAAATGAGCCCTTTTCACATAGGAGGTGGCATTCATGAGAGGCTTTAAAGAATGAGTAGGAATTTGTCAGGCAGAAGAGGTGGGGAAGAGATTCAGGGTACAGGGAACAGCAGGAAGGAGGAGGGAACGGAGGTGTGCCAGGCTGCTCAGGAGGCCAGTGGGGCACGGGGAGACTGAACATGGTGCATGGTGAGGCCAGAGGCATGAGGAGGCTCTAGAAGCATGTAGGAATAATTGGCATAGAGAAGGCTAATTTTCCAAGGCTTTATCCTATGGGTAACAGGACACCGTAGAAAGTTTCTGAGTAAAAGAAAGTAAAAGAAAGAAAGGGTTTTGAGTCTCTGAAAGCAGACTGGCTCTGAGGACCTAGAGACTTAAAGGCAGAGAGCCCAGCTGAGGGATTCTTAGAATAGTGCAGAATGGAAGCTAATAAATATTTGGACCAAGTAGTGGTTTTATGAATGAAGGGGTAGACTGGAGATATTGGGGAGAATCAAGGGTATCTGAAAAAGGTGTGTTTGTTGAAATTTTAGGTTTGAAAGGACATGTTGCACCTGAATACAATATGTTACATTGGAAAAAGTCTGACTGCTGGACTGTCCACCTGGATGTCCCACGTGTGCCTTGCACTAAACATATTCCAAATGGAAATGGTCATCTCTCCACAGATTTGCCCCCTCCTGCCTCAGGGATGATGAGGTCATCTGCCTCCAGGTGTCCAAGCCAAAAGCCCCAGAGTCATCCATAATGCTTCCCTCTTTTTTTTTTTTTTTTAAGATTTTATTTATTTATTTGACAGAGAGAGAGAGGGAACACAAGCAGGGGGAGTGGGAGAGGGAGAAGCAGGCTTCCCGCTGAGCAGGGAACCCTATGCGGAGCTCGATCCCAGGACCCCAGGATCATGACCTGAGCCGAAGGCAGATGCTTAATGACTAAGCCACTTAGATGCCCCAGTGCTTCCCTCTTTTTAAGCAATTCCTAAACACTATAGATTCCATCTCCTTAAGGTATCTCAAATACCCTCTGCCCCCCACTCTGTATTTAGTGGCAGTGCTTTGACTTCAGAGCATTATGGTCATTTGCATGGACTCCAGAAGCAACCTGACAGCTCCCCACTGTGCCGGGGAGGTCTTAATAAGAGGCATGTCTAGTCTTACCTTTCTCCATCTTAAAACTGGGCAGGGGCTCTCTATGGCCCTCAGGCTCAGCTACAGATTCCTTCTCACCATAGCTGAGCATTCTGTGACCTGGCCAGGTCCCCCCCTCCAGGCTTCCCATTACCCTGCCATCTCTCTAGCCCACGGTGGCAAACTCAAGGCGTCTGCGGACCAACAGGGCCCTGCAAGGGTGTGGGGGGATTGAATCCAAAGATATCCATGTTCAAATTTGTAAAAAAAACACTTACCTGGCAAAAAAAAAAAAAAGAGAGAGAGAGAGAGCCCCCTTAGCATCCCATATTGTACATTGCTGTTCTCTCTGAGAGAATGTTCTCCTTAACTCCTTCACCTGGTAGTAGCTGTCCCTTGAAGACTTGGCTCCAATAGTCACTTCCTCTGGGAGTCCCTTAGAGGCTTAGTTTTCCTTCGTGCAACACGTGTCCATGTCTGTCACAGCACTTAGGTTTATTATCTGCAGGTTTTTTTTTTTTTTAAGATTTATTCATTTATTTGAGAGAGAGCGTGTGTGCATGGGGGAGGGGCAGAGGGAGAGGGAGAGAGAGTCAGCATCGAGCCCGTTGTGGGACTCGATCTCATGACCTGAGATCACCACCTAAGCTGAAACCAAGAGTTGGACACTTACCTGACTGAGCCACCCAGGTGCGCCGCCCCCCCCCGCCCCTTTCTTCAGTTTTTAATTCATCTTCTCCAGTCAACTCCAAGATTCTTGAGGCCAGGGGATATTTTTATTTTCTTTTTTTCTGGGTTTCTCCAGCACTTAGGGAAGAGTTAAATAAATAGTATTTAAATTATGAAGAAACATAGTAAAAGGCAAAAATTTTAGGTAGATTGTCTCTTCCCTTTTTTTTTTTCGTTGTAATGATTCATTAATTTTCGTTGAGACTGTGCCAAAAGAACTCTCAGTTATGAAAGCGAATTATGTAAATAGATTCCATCCTGGTAGACTGTTCTGTAGATAACCGCCTACAACATGCACATCCTAGTGAGGGGGATGGGCGTGTAAACTAGAAAAGCTAAGTTGTACAGAGTTGAGATTTAGATATAGGTAATTGAGGTTCACACTGAATAGAAGATATCTAGGCTAATCTGTGACTCAAAGAAACAAGCTGTACGGTAAATCCTTCGAGTAACCCTCGCTTTCTGAGGCATAGCCAAGATCCTTGAAATGTGCACTTGTTCTGTGGGGTGTTGGCTTGGTCCTGTCTTTATCCCTTTATGCCTGTTATAGATCTTTGCATGCTAAGTGGATGGGTCACCTGTAGACATAGCAAGAGAGGCCTTATACCTCCACGTGAAAGGTACTGATTCTATTTTATTTACAAAACAAACAATAGCAGTTATTTTCCTTTCATTCACAAATGTTAGAAATGAGTAATTCCAGGGGCGCCTGGGTGGCCCAGTCTATTAAGCGTCCAACTCTTGATTTCAGCTCAGGTCATGATCTCAGGGTCATGAGTTGGAGCCCCATGTTGGGCTCCGCACTGGGCGTGGAGCCTGCTTAGGTTTTTCTCTTTCTCTCTGCCCCTCCGCCTCACTCATGTACACACTCTCTCTCAAAAAAAAAAAAAAAAAAGAAATGAGTAATTCCAAGGGGAGAGCTGATACAGCTTTAAGAAGTGACAAACTGATGGACACCTGGGTGGCTCAGTTGTTAAGCTTCTGCCTTCAGCTCAGGTCATGGTCCTGGGGTCCTGGGATCGAGCCCTGCATCGGGCTCCCTGCTCAGCGGGAAGCCTGCTTCTCCCTCTCCCACTCCCCCTGCTTTCCTCTCGCTGTGTCTGTGTCTCTCTCTGTCAAATAAATAAAATCTTCAAAAAAAAACAAAAACAAAAGAAGTGACAAATTGATGATGTGAGAACAAAAGCAACCTATGGTCTTATAGCACAACACAGTAACCCATGGTCTTGTAACCCAGCCAATAAGCAGTATTTTGCCATGACTGTGCCTCCCAAAGAAGAGATTAAATTTTAGATATGCCATTCAGCAAAATTTGGAAATACTCACAATTTCATCTTGATGACTGAGAGTATAGATAGTTCTGGGCTTCACACTGGCATGATTCAGTCATCAGGGAATTATACTTATTTAAACATATAATTGCCTCAGAGATGCCAGATAGATGAGGACTTACTGCAAGGTGAGGCTAGTTTCAAAGAGAGAACCCAAATCGTGAAGTGAGGATGCAGAAAACTCATTGATTGGTTCACTCATCCAGCAAGCACTTAGGAAGCCTTACTCTGGCTGGCATGGCCAGAAACCACAGAAATCAAATGGAGGATACAAAAAATACTGATTCAAAGGGATACATGCACCCCAATGTTTATAGCAGCATTATTAACAATAGCCCAATTATGGAAAGAGCCCAAATGTACGTTGACTGATGAATGGATAAAGAAGATGTGGTGTGTGTGTGTGTGTGTGTGTTATGGAATATTACTCAGCCATAAAAAAGAATGAAATCTTGTCATTTGCAACAACACGGATAGAACTAGAGTGTATTATGCTAAGTGAAATAAGTCAGTCAGAGAAAGACAAATACCAAATGATTTCACTCATATGTGGAATTTAAGAAATAAAACAAATGAGGGGCGCCTGGGTGGCTCAGTTGTTAAGCGTCTGCCTTCGACTCAGGTCATGATCCCAGGGTCCTGGCATCGAGCCCTGCATCGGCCTCCCTGCTCAGCAGGAAGCCTGCTTCTCCCTCTCCTACTCCCCCTGCTTGTGTTCCCTCTCTCACTGTGTTTCTCTCTGTCAAATAAATAAATAAATAAAATCTTAAAAAAAAAATAAAACAAATGAACATTAAGGGGAAAAAAAGAGAGGCAAACCATAAAACAGACTCTTAATTATAGAGAACAAGCTGAGGGTTCCTGGAGGGGAGGTGGGCGGGGGATGGGCTAGATGGGTGATGGGTATTAGGGAGGACACCTCTTATGATGAGCACTGAGTGTTGTATGTAAGTGATGAATCACTAAATTCTACTCCTGAAACCAATATTATACTATATGTTAACGAACTAGAATTTAAATGAAAACTTGGAAGAAAGAAAAAGGAAATCAAGTGGAGGAAGATCCTAGAACAGTTTTGTGATGCTAACCTGTTCAAATATGAACCTTTACTTCCTTGATACAGCTCTATTTTACAGTGTTATTCCTTAAAGTATGATACATTAAAAACTCTTAAAGACATGTTTTTTGTATAGGATTTTAACTTAAAAAGCAAAAACATTGTCCAAGTGTGTTTGTATGGAGAGAGCTTTGATTTTGGAGTGACTGGAGTGGTAACTGTTGTCATGTTTTGTTTTTTTTTTTTACATTTGAGGCCAGGGCCCACTTAGGTGGGAAAAATTGCCATGGAAGTTTTGTGAGTGGGTAGATTCCAGGGGTTGGATTAACCTGGAAGGGGCACCATGGTAGCAGCAAGTAGCCAAAACAGAGACATGCGGATGTAGTCAGGATGGTGCCAGATTTGTCCGATGGTGGGGTGACGAAGAGTGTCTAATGTTAGGTTGAACATCAAGATCACTGACCAGGAGAGTCAAGTGAATTTGGACAAGAAGCAGGACATGGAACTGGCAGGGTGGTTCAGGAATTCATTACCAGGCACTGGGGTCCTGGGCTGGGCTACAGACTGGGTTTAATGAGACCTATCTGTAAACTTGGGATACTGTGAGATCACCTGATAATTTTGTTTTTGTGTCTCATTTTAATTTTTGTTCTTGGGTTTAGTATCTTAAATTTCTGGATCAGCTCTCAGAGAAAATGAAATTGGACCAGATGGCTGCTGAACTTGGCTTTGACATGCGTCTGGATGTAGTTTTAGCTCGCACGGAGCAGCTGGTCCGTCTCGAGAGCAACGCAGTCATTGAAAACAAGACTATTGCCCACAATTTACAGAGAAAGGTAGGGGATATTGAAACTTGCTTGAGAGAAGGAATTGCGGAGAGACTTAAATATAGAAAAATAATGTACTCCTCTTTCCTATTTACCACTGTAGTTAGGAAACATACAAATATGTATTTAGAATTTGAGTCTCTGTTTCAAGTCTGAGGGATGGTAAGTATATCACCTAAGGTTATGTGTGACTCTGAATAATAGAGACCCCAAATAAAAGTGACTTAAATGACTAGAAGTGGCCCCCCCACCTCACATAAATTTCTGGAGGGGCGGCTCAGGGTGAGTGTGGCAAGTCTGCTCTGTAAAGTTTTCAAGGAGCCCAGCTGATTTCAGCTCATTAATCTCCCATCCCTAGGGTGGTCCACATCCTGGTGGTTCAAAATTGTACCTAGAATCATCATGTCTGTGTTCCAGACAGATTTTGGAGAAGAAAGGGATGAAGAAGAGGGATGCAAAAGAGCATGTGTGAGCTGTCTTTTGATGGAGGCTTCCAGAGTTTTCTATGTAAACTTGTATTTATATCCCACGATTCTGATGGCTGAAACTAGCTGCAAGGCAAGCTGGAAACTGTAGTCTTTATTCTGCGTAGCCACTTGCCTCGCAAAGAAACTCACTGTTTATTCTTAAGAGAGATGAGGAGAACTGGGAAACGTAGCAGTCTCCAACTGGATAAACTCTCTCTCTTTTTTTAAAAAAGATTTTATTTATTTATTTGACAGAGAGAGACACAGCGAAAGAGGGAACACAAGCAGGGGCAGTGGGAGAGGGAGAAGCAGGCTTCCCCGTGGAGCAGGGAGCCCGACGCAGGGCTCGATCCCAGGACCCTGGGGTCATGACCTGAGCTGAAGGCAGATGCTTAACCAACTGAGCCACCCAGGCACCCCTGAATAAACTCTCTTGCATTGGATAGTAAAGCGAGAAGAGCTAATTTTCCACTCACTCAAAAGAAGAGAAACAGTTTAGACGAAATAAATGAATGAGTGGATGAAAAGGATAAAAATATAATGATTAGTTATATAATTATTGGCATTGGTGAAAGAAAGAGCAAAACACAGATGTGTTCTTGTAATAGTTCTTAGGAGAAAATTCTGTGGTGGAATTATAGCGTATAGGCTGTGTAATGAGTCACATCTGGGATCCCAGTTTGGTTCCACGAAGCTCTGTGACCTTGGACAAATTACATACCTCTCTGTCTCTGTTTCCTCATATTTTAGATGGGGATAACATCTTCCTCATGAGGTTGTTCATTTTTAATAAAATATATGTTTAAACTCTTGGCTTATAGACTGTAGTCTATTCACATTTGACCTTTTCTCCATTTACTGGATTTTTAGGAATATTTTATTTAAAAAAAAGCAGATAACCCTATTACCATCAGAGACATTGAATTGAGCTATAGTTCTTTGAGTTCTCCTCAGATAATGGATTTCTTCCTCTTTATCCAACACCATTCCTTCTTAGGTATTGTATAATTATTAAAATTACCAGTGTACAGAACTTACCAGTGTAATTTTGCAGTAGAGTGGAATTTGATGTGAAAAAGCTCAAGGAAGGGAATTTGGCTAGAGAAACATGAAAAGGGCTTTGTTAAAGATGGATCTGGGTATGGACCATGCTGTCATAGTTAGACAAGCCTGCGTTTCAGTCTGCCCTTCACATCTCTGAACACTTTACAAATGTGGAGTATATAATTAGGGAAAATGCGACAGTCTTCAGCTCTAACGTTCTAGAATTCTACACGATTCCAATGCCCAGTGTTCGCAACAGATGAAGGAGGGTTCTGTACTTAATATTCCACTCACTAAATGTGACATTTGAAGCCTACGAGGATTTTTTTTCCCCCCTTAGAGTCCATAATCTTTTTTTAAAAACCACCATAATTTCCTTCATCAAGTTTGACTGTGAGTGATAAGTGCTGTTTGAAGAACTTGTTCTCTGCTTGGTTTGTGGATGGTATAGACCAGGCGTATAATAAAGATACCAATGAACTAAAACCTTCTTTTTTTTTTTTTTAAAGGTTTTATTTATTTATTTGAGAGAGCGAGACTGAGAGAGAGAGCACATGAGAGGGGGGAGGGTCGGGAGGGTCAGAGGGAGAAGCAGACTCCCCGCCGAGCAGGGAGCCCGATGCGGGACTCGATCCCGGGACTCCAGGATCATGACCTGAGCCGAAGGCAGTTGCTTAACCAACTGAGCCACCCAGGCACCTGAACTAAAACCTTCTTGATGTCCCTTCTATTTTAAAGATTTTAAACATGTAAGCAAAGATTTCTCTAAACTCTCCCTGGTATAGCTTACTTTAAAAATAGATCAACTCTCATGTTTGGTGTTGCTCAGTCTGGTTCTAAGGGATTGAAATTAGCCAGTCTAGGTTTTTGGTACTAACCTGCACTCTGGCTTCCTTTAGAAAAGATCAGTGTAAGTATAGTTGCCATGGGGTGGTGGAGAGGATTTTGTCCCTCTACCCTATTCTGATCTTGATAAGTCCATTTTAGTAGTTTTAAAAGTAATTTTATGTGTCTATTATGCTGTACATACTGTGGGAGGGAATCAGATGTTGAAAGCCTACTTCTCTCTGTGTCTTCTGTGGCTCTTTTGTCTCATCCTTTGCAGCTACAGAATTAATTCTTGGAAAAATAGGAATAAAACATGTAATCGGGAAAAGGAATCCAATAACCTTTTTTAGTGGTTTACAAATTAGTCTTATTGAAGTGTAGATAAAGATCAACATGATCCGAGTGATTCATTTATATTTACTGACTGTTCAGTGATTATTTTTTAAAAAAATCCCTGTTTGTATCAAATCAGCTCAGGACTCAGAAAGAAAGGCTGGAGAGCAAAGAACTACATATGGGCCTCCTGCGGCAGAAAATCGCCCAGCTGGAGGAGGAGAAGCAGGTGCGCTCGGCCTTGGCTGTGGAGAGGGACGAGGCCAATCTCACCCTAAGAAAGTTGCAGAAGAGGGTGGAGAGGCTGCAGAAGGAGCTGAGTGTGTGTCGAGAAGCGAACACAGAGCTCAAAGCCAAGCTGGCTGAGCTGCAGGCAAGTGCTCAGCTTGGTTCCCTTGTTGCTTTTTGCAAGTTACCCCTTTAGTTTATGTGAAAGAGCGGAAGTCTCACAACAGACACAGAAGAAGAGAAACAGGGACAAAAGCTTCCTCTGGTTTTCTAGAGTTGTGGGGGAAATGCAAAAGCTACACAAATCAGCATATTAGATCATTGTAGAGTCTCCTCGATAGTTGAACCCAAGCCATGGCTGCTGCGTGAAAATTCCATCAAAAAAGGGTGATGTAGGTGGAGGGGATGAAGAGGCCACTTCCCGTGATGAGCACTGAGTAGGATGTGGAAGTGTAGAGTCCCTATATTGTACACGTGGAAGGACTAGAACACCGTATATGAACTATCCTGGAATTCAAAGAAAAAAAGAAAAGGGGTGATGTGACGTAGAGAAAATATAAGCATTTCTTCCAAGTGTGGGTGACTGTGGTATTTGGGATCACGTAGGGAGCTATCACGTGGGAATCTGCTTAGGAAGAAGTGAGCAAATGAGCACAGCCCTTCACTGAGAAGAGTCAGGCAGGAAACAGTGTTTCATGAGCTCTGTGAGATGCCTTATCCCCGGAAGGGAGGAAGGTACTCAGATCAGGGCAGTGTGCTTCCTGGATTTGAAGTGTTCCACTTCTAATCACGACAGAGAAGAAAGGAATGACAACTTAAACAAATTTAATCAGAATCTTTAAATGTCCTGTATGTGTGCCCCCTGGAACGGGTATGTGACTTCAGAGGCACATACCACTTCTGGCAGATATGCGTATTGTGAATACAGATGTGAATAATGTCCTGGCTCTTTGCAGATGAGCGCTCTGGACTGGACTTCTGGAATGTTTCTGAATCTGGAAACAGACCAAGAGGGAAAAGGAGCCTGGCATTAAGCTAGCACTTAAATATGTATGGTGGGGACAGTATTTTAGGAAATATTTCCTATTGTATTTTTTTCTTCTGAGTCATTAGCTCTTTTCCCCTGAAGCCCTTCTGAGTTGAGGCTTATTTCCCTCGAGGAGAAAAAGGGCAGACACAGGCCAGGGGAGGGAACATATTTAAAAATAAGGAAAGCAGGAAACAAGGGAAAGCATCTGATGGGGTGCAAAAACTGGGGAGCAAATATCGAGGTAGGTATCTTGCACACCCCCTCACACCTTGAGACTGATCTTTGGGGGGGTGTTGGGGTGGGGGTCCACAAGCCACTGCTCCCACCCTGGTCGGAAGGGGCTGCCGGGGTGCTGAGGCAGCATCTGTGATGTAAAGCCAGGTTTTCAAATGTCCTGTGGTGGATACAAAGTGTTTCTAGGTGGTGCGTGACCGGGCATTATATAATATTCAGTCCTGAAGTGAAAAATGGGTTCCCTTTAGTTTTTTCTTCCAATTCTTCCCATTGTCAAGGAGAAAATTTTAATTAGAAGTTATTATGTCTTTACTACTATTATTTACTACTTGACTACTATTATAGCCTTGGACTTGGGAAGAATCAGTTCTATTCATTGGCTTCCTCATGTGGGAGGAGAGATGAGAATAATTCCCATAATTGGTGTTAAGTAGGCAGTGATAAATAGGCAATATGATAAATAAAGTGAACTCGGATTTCAAAACAGGGAAGTAAATTCGGTCATAAAGAAAGGGACATGTTTCATTGTAAGCATGTGTCAATGGAATAGTTCAAATTCCTCAAAGAAATCTGTGATAGGAAGGAAGGGTAAATAGCACTGGGGATTTTCATACACCGAGCTGGAGAAGAAGAGGAGAAGAGAATGACATGGAGTAGTCTGGGTGATTGCTAAGGATGACTAAGTGGGGGGGACATTGGGGAGGCCTGATGATGCGTGATGGCATCCCAGAGGAAGGACCTGAGGGAGCATTTCCTAATAAGACCACACTGTGTTTCGGAAACAAGGTGCGGTGGTGTTGGAAGGTACCGTGTGAGTTGCATGGCTTCTTTTCCCTCGTTCCCTCCACCCTGCGGCTGGGGACATCTGGTCCCTACCAACAAATTTCCCCCTTCTCATATAGTGTACTTTTCTGTCCTTGGGAGAAATTAAGAAGCTTAATTTAAAAAGTCAGGGTTGACTCAACCTTGCTGTTTATTTCACTGCTAACCTCATTGTGAAATCTACATGGCTTCCGAGGCTGAGCATCTCTTCTCCATAATTGGGTTGCAGCTGTGCTCTTTATACCCCGCCCATCCCCTTATCATCTCAAAGCCCCTTGCTTCCCCTGATAGTGGAGGCCTGCCTTGCTTTTGCCAGTTTCTAAGAACTGAGCTCCCGTCTCCGAATGACCTGGGCTGGGCCCGACGAAGGGCTGTCAGGACTCAGGGACATTAACTGGCAGGTCCCAGCTAGCTCTCCGCATGTGGCCAGATACCGTACAGCTAAAATAGAATACTATGGTGAATGAATATACTATAAAGCCGGGTACAAATATTAGTTGCCATTGTAGCTAATTTTATCACTGCCGAGGGTGGCAGTTTGTACTGTGGGGCTGGAGGAGCCTTTAGACTTACCACATGCCTCCGGAGCCTGAGTAACGTTGGCCTGCATGGAGCATGGCAGCTCACAGTCTAGCAGCCAACGAGGTGATGATGGACAGGGGATTCCCCATCGGCGACGCCCGGGAACAGGGTCCAGCACCTGCTGGGTGAGAGTGGAGAAAGGGTGGCTTTGGAAGTGGGCCAGCTCCTGGTGAGTGGCACCTTGGGGGTGTGGGTCTGAGGAGGGCGTCTTCCAGGCTACATGTATTGAGAGTAGTGCTGGGACCCTTAGCCAAGACAGCCCTATAAGCTGGAGATGGTGCTGGGGAGAGAGGAGCCCACGCTTTCTGTAGCAGAAGGGGGAAAACAGCTGGTGGAAATTGAGCCCTGTATCTGAGGAGTATGTTCCCATTTGGTCGCAACAATATCTGCCTCACATCTGCATCGTATTTCGCCTAGATGATGATAATTGTCTGTAAGTGGTCTTTCCACTTAACCTTTCACAAGCAAGCCTGATTCTTGTAATTAGGTTTTGCTCTTTGGGCGACGTGATTATGCAACGGGTCGTTCTGGTGATAATTTCAGGTTTACCAGTTTCTTCTTCTAGTGTCCATGGGGGAAAGCAACATTTTCAGGTGTGGGGCACATAGCTCTTGGGACACATAAAATACTAGGTGCTGCATGACAGGTCACTAATGTTCAATCATAAGGTGAAAAATGGGTTCCCTTTAATTTTTCTTCCAATTCCTTCACTATCAAGGAGAAAATCTTAATTAGAGGTTATTACGTCTTTATGCCCCTAGAACATATACTAGTCTACATTTTAAATAAAGAATAAACCTTAAGCTCAGGGCTGAGTACAAGCAATAGTACCTAGTTGTACTGTTTTGTTTTCATTGTACAGTGGGGTTTTTTTTCTTCTTTTTAAAAAAATTTTAATGCTAGTATAATTAACACACAGTTATATTAGTTTCAGGTGTATAATATAGTGATCAACTGTTCCATACTGACTCAGGGCTCCTCATGGTCATTGTACAGTGTTTGCTTTATTGTTATCTTCCAGTTGTGGCAAATTCTACTGAAATCATACAAAATTCCTTTTCATAGAAATAAATTCAGGTAAGTTCAAAAGATGGTTGAGTTAAAGAAAAAAAATGATGACCATAGGTTATATGTGGATATGGGAAAAATTGTGGACGTGGAATGGGAGAAACTGAAGTATAGACGAATAGACTGAAGAAGGGGATGATCCCAGTGATAACCAGATGCAATCAGCAGGTGGACAAAAGCTTGGTCAGCTGTTGCTGACACCATGCTGATGTCCAGAGTCAGGGGGCGGTGGCGGGAGAAGCTGGGCAGCGGACAGGGGCCAGATCACCCAGGGCCTTGTGTGTCTCCTAAGATGCTTGGACTTGTCTTCTGGGTCCTGGGGAGCCATTGCAGACTTTCAGACGGGAGAGTGAAATCATCAGGGAAGAGACTAAAAAGAAACAGAAACATGGGGGGAGAGCTTTATTTTGCGTAAAGAGATCCACTTTTTTTACTAGCTAAGGTTATAGGAAAGGTATAGGAGAGGTGGGATTTGACTGACTCAGGAATGACTCAGGCCCTTCACCACGGACATGGGATGCTAAGTCTGCCTTCCACTAGAGCACAGAGATCTCTCTAACTTACTAACAGAGTGAATGCTAACTTCATGAATTTCAGAGATTTTAGCTACAAATGACTTTTTATTTTTTTGTTGGAGACATATTAGTGTCTAAGACAGACTAATGATATCAACTATTTATCTTTGTACATTGCCTGTGCTCATCCCTGTACTGACTTTATTATTCATCAGATAACATTTCTGAATGTTAGCTAAGATGACCTTTTTATCATTTTCTATGGCTGCCATAACCAGTGATCACGAATTGGGTGGCTTAATACGATAGAAATTTTTCTCTCATAATTTTGGACGCCAGGAGCCTGACAGCAAAGTGTTGGCAAGGTTGATTCCTTTTGGGGAATGAGGGCCCATCCGCTCCATCCTCTCTCTGGGCTTCTGCTTGCTGCTTGCACCTGCGGGATTCTTCTCTGCTGCCACCCTTAGGTGACTGTCGCCTCGTGTGTCCCTCCTTCTCTGTTTCTTGTAAGGACACCCACCATTGCTTTTAGGGGCCACCCTATTCCCGGATGATCTCATCGTGAGATCCTTAACCTTAATGATACCTGCAAAGGCCCTTATTCCAAGTAAGGTCACATTCTGAGGTTCTGGGTGGATATGTATTTATTTTTTGGGGGGGAGAGGGACACAGTTCAGCCCACTACACTTATTAAATTAAGAATTAATTTCACCATTTATGGAAGGTCGATATAAAAGATACTAATTTGAACTACGTTACTTTGCCTTAAAAAATTCAGGCCATAAAATTCAGCCTTTTTTTTTTTTTTAAAGATTTTTATTTATTTATTTGACAGAGAGGGGCACAGCGAGAGAGGGGACACAAGCAGGGGGAGTGAGAGAGGGAGAAGCAGGCTTCCCACCAAGCAAGGAGCCCAATGCGGAGCTCGATCCCAGGACCCTGGGATCACGACCTGAGCCGAAGGCAGACGCTTAACGACTGAGCCACCCAGGCGCCCCTAAAATTCAGCCTTTTAAAGTGTACAGTTCACCGGCTTTTTTCTTAAGAGTTTATTTATTTATTTATTTATTTGAGAGAAAAAGAGCACAGGCAGGGGGAGGGGCAGAAGGAGAGGGAGAAGCAGACTCCCCTCTGAGCCGGGAGCCCGACGCGGAGCTCGATCCCAGGGTCCTGGGATCACGACCCGAGTGGAAGGCAGACGCTTAGCCGACTGAGCCGCCCCCACAGTTCACTGTTTTTAATACATTGGGGGGGTTGTGCAGGCATCACCACTTCCTAATTCTAAAACATTTCCAGGACCCCCCCCCCAAAAAAATCCCATACCTATCCCAGTTACTCCCTATTTTCCCCTTCCCCAACGTCTGGAAACCACTAATTTATTTTCTGTCTTACGGATTTTCCTCCTCTAGGCATTTCATATAAACGGAATCGTATAATATGTGGCCTTTTGCCTTTGGCTTCTTTCACTTCGTCTGTTTTCAGGGTTCATCCATGTTGTGCACATATATATTTCATATATATTATATCATGGAGGGAGGAGGAGAGAGAGGGAGGGCTACAGGGAGACTGATTGATTTTAAGAAATTGGCTCATGTGATTATGGAATTTGGCAAGTTCAAAATCTGCAGGCTTGGCTGGCGGGATGACCTGATGTTGCAGTTCTAGTCTAAAGGTTGGATTCTGGTAGAATTCCCTCTTGCTCAGGGAGCGTCACTTTTGTTCTCTTCAGGCCTTCCACGGACTGGATGAAGCCCACCCACGCTATGGAAGGGAAATCTACTTTTACTGAAAGTCCACTAACTTAAATGTTAATCTCTCCACAGGACACCCTCACAGAAATACCCATGTTTCACCAAATATCTGGGTTCTGTGGGCCAACCCAGGTGACGCATAATATTAACCATCGCAATTCCTTTTTATGCCTAATAATATTCCATCGTTTGGATATACCACACATTGTTTATGCATTCAGCATTTGATGGAATTATGATTGTTTTCACTTTTTGGCTATTCTGAGCAAGGCTGTTAGGAGCATTTGTGTGGAGTTTTTATGCGCATTTCTCTGTCTGTTGCAAAACCATGCTTGAAGACCTTGACTCCTAGGTTATCCCAGTCTCCCTTTTTAAGACTCTTGCACTACATTTCCCCCTGAATTCTCAACCAGGAAAGTGTAGACCTTTCCAGATAACTATTAAATTTTAAGTTGGCAGGCAAACATGATTACTGTAGAAAATCTCTTTTGGAAAGAAAAATATTCTTTTATAGATTACCCTCCCTGTGTTGAGTCAAAATAATTTTAGTATAACATTGCTTTCATATATACAAACTTAACACTGTATAAAAATTTCTTAATCTTGCTACATTTTTTAAAAAGTGGTCAACAGATTTTTTTCATCATTTAAAAAATTTTATTTATTTATTTTAGAGAGAGAGAGAGCACATGAGTTGGGGGTGGGGAGGCAGAGGGGGAGGAAAGGGAGGGGGAGAGAATCTCAAGCACAGTCCCCACTGAGCACAGAGCCTGACGGAGGCTTGATCTCACGATCCTGAGATGATGACCGGAGCCAAAACCCACAGTCAGCCCAACTGACTGAGCCACACAGGTGCCCCAGTCTTGCTACATTTTTACCATCGTAAAATTCAGACCAATCGAGAAAGCGAAATGAGGTGTAAAAGTCGAATTGAAAATATTAACGATATTAATTCAGTGTGCTAGATTATGTTATTTCACTACAGTCGCCGTTCATGAGAAGGTATACTATCGATTGCTTGTGGCCCAGGTTCTTCTGAAGTCTGGCATACCTGTAGTGTATGTCGCCTAAGGACACCCTGTGCTTTAACTGAATGCTGCAGACACGTTGTTTGTACACACACTGTGACACAGTTTGGCCTCCCCTTGGCACGAACACATTATTATGTATTATGTACTAACTCCACCTTTCCTCTTTTCTCATTAACCTAGAATAATTAAATAGCACTACTAGCTGGCACAAACGTAGGTCTTTGCACAAATGCAAATGCAGGCACTGAAATCATGTGGAAGAACTCCAGAGGATCCAGAAAATGCTTTGTGTAGCTCCTATAACACCAGTTGCTTCTCAGCCTGTGTCGGTCATGATTAGTTTCAGCTAAATATATTGGAACACCCCTGTAATAACAGTGGCTTAGACATAAGAGATGTTTATTCCTCTGTCACGGAAAAGAAGACATGCCATGCTTAGCAGGATGGCTCTGTGGTCATCAGCAATCCTGCCTCACTGTTCTAGTAATAGCTTTTATCCTCAATGCTGCTTCCTAACACAAGCTAGCTGCCGGGGCTCCGGCCTCATTCCAGCCACCAGCGAGGAGGAAATGCGGGAGGACACCCTGCAGGCCACTTTCCAGGAACAGTACAATGCTTTGTATCTCCATTGGCCAGAACTTAGTCCCTGGGCCTCCCTTAGATGAAGTCAGCTTGAGAAATGGGTCTATTCTGGGCAGTAAGAACAAAAGAAAGAAGGGAGCGTCACTTCTGGGCCACTCTGTGGCCCAGTTTTAGTAGGGAGCTGTGCCCCCAAATCAGTAGTCAGATAACCAAAAATTAGTGAAAAGCCATTGTTATCTTCATTGTAGTCTCTCAAGTAAACTTTAAAAGGAATAACATTCTTTAGCCAGCAGCAAAGGTCTCTCCCTCTTGCTACCTCTCTTGATTATCTCCCATGCAAGACAGCTGCTCCCCATGCTCCTTCTCCACTCCAGAACTTTCCCCAACTCGGTCAGTGCAGCCTTTCTTTATATATATTTCTGTAACCTACCATCTTGGGCTCAATGGATCTCCAACAGTAGATTGGGATTGAGTTTGAGCTCTCCCTACTTTGAGTGTGTGCACCAAGCATAACCTACAAGGAAGAACTTCTTGGGCTGTGGAATGATGGGGGTGGAGGTGTGCTCACACTGCCAAGTTGAACACCTTCCTCTGTTTTCTGCTTCAGTTTCCTTCTGCTGAAATCCTTGTGGTTCTCTTTAGGAGGGGCGCAGCATGTATTTGGGCCACAGGGACACTCTCCCACTTTGTCTTCAGGGCACCTGCGTGCAGTGCCTAGCTCCTGCAGGGTTGCATTTTCAATGTGGCTTCTCAAAAGCCCTCCAGTTAGAGAATTTAAATCCCCTGTGGGATTCAACCTATCAGATTTTAAGTTCAATAACCATCTCTTTCAGGGCCTTGGGCCCTTTTAACACGAGAGAAAATTATTTACCAGATTTTGACTTTTTTTCACTCAAGGAGGCTGACACTAGATAGGGTGTTCCCTGGACGTAAAGGCCACTCGGAGCCTTCTCTATCCCTGCTGGAGTCTGGGTGGGACATCGGTCTTGTTGATGACCAGTTCTGCCCCACTGGAAGACCATTAGGAGCACAGGCCCTTGCTGAACTCTGGGCTGGATTCGGGAAGGTCCTTCCGGAGGATTAAGAAACCAGCTTAGGGGGCGCCTGGGTGGCTCAGTCCTTAAGCGTCTGCCTTCGGCTCAGGTCATGATCCCAGGGTCCTGGGATCGAGCCCCGCATCGGGCTCCCTGCTCCGCGGGGAAGCCTGCTTCTCCCTCTCTCACTCCCCCTGCTTGTGTTCCCTCTCTCGCTGTGTCTCTCTCTGTCAAATAAATAAATAAAATCTTAAAAAAAAAAAAAAAGAAAGAAACCAGCGTAGGCATACTCCACTTCCAGGAATCTCGTTTGTTGGGTTTGATTTAGGACCCCAAGGTCTCTGTCATCCCCTCGCTTTTAGTTCTGTTCTGGTGGCTTGGCTCAGAGCTCCATGACTTTCCTTTGCTCCCCGATGGCAAGAATTGAGGCAGCCTTTAGGATTGTGATAAAGTCTCATATTTTTCAGAAATTTTTGGCTATGAATTCTTCTCATTAGGACCTGATTTATGGACTTCTAGCTCTCCAAGCTGTGTTCCGTCACTTTTGGTAGATAGCCCACTGTAAATGTTTTTCCAATCTGAGCAGAAAGGCTGAAAGTATCCTTTCATATAAGCTTTTGAATTCAGTATCCCAATCCCAGCAAATTCCCTCTTGGCCACATAGTCTCTCTGCAGCAATGTGATAATTTGCGCATGAAGGGAATCTCTTTGTTTTAAAAGGAGATACCTTTGTTTTAAAATTGATAAACACTTCATTCGTGTCATGTCCCCCAGTTTGTAATATGTTTGATAGTCGACAGACTATATTATTTAGAGCAGCTGCTTTTCTTTTTTCTTTTTTTTTTTAAGATTTTATTTATTTATTTGAGAGAGAGAATGAGAGAGAGAGAGAGAGAGCATGAGAAGGGGGAGGGTCAGAGGGAGAAGCAGACTCCCTGTTGAGCAGGGAGTCCGATGCGGGACTCGATCCCGGGACTCCAGGATCATGACCTGAGCCGAAGGCAGTCGCTTAACCAACTGAGCCACCCAGGCGCCCAGAGCAGCTGCTTTTCTAATTTATAAATAAGTATACATATATGTTCAAAAACGTTTATGGAGAGGATGCACGTTGTATTGATCACGCGTGGGATGGTTCCCTTTCCCGACTTTTTGTTTTGAAAAATTTCAAATCTAGAGAACAGTTGCAAGAATAATATAATGGACAGTATTTTATTCTTCACATAATGATTTACATAATAACTTAACATTTTTACCAATTGCTCTGTTTTGCCTAATGAGGGCAGGAGGTTTTCTTTTTTGCTGAACCATTTGGGAATAAGTTACATGCATTGTGACACGTCACCCCTAAATACCAGGTATCTCTTAAGAGCAAGAGTATTGTTTGATGTGACCCCTGCACATCATCACACCCAGGAAGCAACGTTGAGGCAATACTCTATTATGCTGAATCCAATACACTGTTCATTTTCCAGTATGGGTTCTGATAACCTGGAATACATGAATGATCCGCAAGGTCAGCCTCTGCAGACCTGCACTTAGTGGGTGGCAGTAACTTGGCTCAAGTGCTGGGTCTTCTAATGCCATTTCATTGGCTCAAAAACTGACTCCGGGTTCCTTCCCTCAACTGTGGTTGGCATTGTCTCGCCCGCGGATTTCTCAAGCTGCAGTGGTGGTTTTTTTTTTTTTTTTAAAGATTTTATTTATTTTTTTGACAGAGAGAGAGAGACATAGCGAGAGCAGGAACACAAGCAGGGGGAGTGGGAGAGGGAGAAGCAGGCTTCCCGCTGAGCAGGGAGCCCGATGCGGGGCTCGATCCCAGGACCCTGGGATCATGACCTGAGCCGAAGGCAGACGCTTAACGACTGAGCCACCCAGGCGCCCTGCAGTGGTGGTTTTTATGCCTTCTTGATGGCAAGTCCCACAGCAGCTGTCAGTTTCCCGAGGATTTCCTTTCTCCTGCATGGAGCCAGTTCAAAGCTTTGAACTTGTCCAGGCATGGCTGCCATCGGCCTCCTCTCTGTGGGAAAAGAAACTAAATTTCTTCAGAGGTTGTGTTATAGTAGAGGAAAACAAATTTCCGTTATCTAATTTCAGAACATTTTCATCACCCCTAAAAACAGCCCATTGGCAATTACTCCCCAGTCTCCCCTCCCACCAGTCCATGGCCTTTTTTAGATCTTTCATATGAATGGAAAAATACAATAAGTGGTCTTTCATGACTGGCTTTTCTCTTAGCAGACGTTTTTTCAATGTTCATCCATAGCATGTATCAGTACTTCATTCCTTCTTATTGGTGAATAACATTCCGTTGTATGGATCTACAGCATTTCATTTATCTACTCGTTGGTTGATGGATATTTGGGTTGTTGTTACTTTTTGGTGATTATGAATAGTCCTTCTGTGAACATTTGTGGGCAGGTTTTGTGTGACAGAAGTTTTCAATTCTCTGGAATATATAAACCTAGAAGTGGAATTGCTAGCTCATGTGTTAACTCTGAGCTTAACATTTTGAAAACTGGAAAACTGTTTCTCATAGCTGCACCATTTTGCCCTCCCACCAGCAGCACATGAGGGTTCCAATTTCTCTACACCCTTGTCAACACTTGCGACTGTCTCTCTTTTTTTTTTTTTTTAAAGATTTTATTTATTTATTTGAGAGAGAGAATGAGAGAGAGAGAGAGCATGAGAGGGGGGAGGGTCAGAGGGAGACTGAGCAGGGAGCCCGATGCGGGACTCGATCCTGGGACTCCAGGATCATGACCTGAGCCGAAGGCAGTCGCTTAACCAACTGAGCCACCCAGGCGCCCGCGACTGTCTCTCTTTTTGACTGTAGCCATCCCCGAGGATGTTAAATGGTAGCTTGTTCATATTTATTTTTAATGGTCAGTGTTAAAAATTTTGTGCCAAATATGTAAAACTACCTCCAATTCTTTTTTTTTAATGTGGTAAAATATCCATAACATAAAAGTTACCATTTGAGCCATTTTTAAGTGTACAATTCAGTGGCATTAAGTACGTTCACAGTATTGGCCAACCATCACCACCGTCCATTTCCAGAGCTTTTTATCATCCTAAACTGAAACTCAGTGCCCATTAAATAACTCCCCATTCCTCCCTTGGGGATGGAATTCTATAATGAATTAGCCTATCTTGGGTACCTCCTATAAATGGAATTATGCAATATCTATCCTTTTGTGTCTGGCTTATCTTATTTGTTGTAATGTCCAAAGTTCACCCATGTTGTAGTATTTGTCAGAATTTCAAACTTTTTTTTTAAATTTTATTTTATTATGTTAATCACCATACATTACATCATTAGTTTTTGATTTCAAATTCTTTTTTGTAAGCAGATCTGGCAAAATTTTAAATACTAAGCTAATAAAGAAAATGCTCTTTGTGTTGACTTTAAGATCCTGGGACTGCTTCCTAGAGAGAGGCACCCCCACCCCTTTCCTCTTCTTTGAGACTTTTTTTTTTTTTTTGACAGCACAAGCAGGGGGAAGCAGCAGAGGGAGAGGGAGAAGCAGGCTCCCCACTGAGCAGGAGCCCGATGTGGGACTCGATCCTGAGATCATGACCTGAGCCGAAGGCAGACGCTTAACTGACTGAGCCACCCAGGCGCCCCTTTCCTCTTCTTTGTAGTGGAATGCTATGGGCACCTCATGCCTCCCATACTCATTGGTCAAGTCAGAAGGCATTTCTTCTGAAATATTGCTGTTCTAGATTTTTCTTATGGCAGTAGTGAAGACTTACTAAGGGGATTTTAGTTGGGCTCCCTTGTCATAGACCACTAACAGAGGAGATATTTTACTCTTCCTAGTGTTTCTATGCTGGGGATGACCCTTTTGTAGGGCCCAAAGTGCAAGTTGCTTTTGCCTATGGAGTTCATTAGAGTCTGTGTGTAGGTACCAGCAGACTTTATTTTAATATTTAACCCCAGAATTGTGCTATCTACCATTTGTCTCATTGGTTTTCCAAATAATGGTACTCTGACATGTTTATAAACTGTAACTGCCTTAAGGCATGTTTGTCCAGCGTGTATGCTTAGCAAAGTCTGTATAACTGGGATGGATTCCATTCTTTATTTATAAAAAAGTTATTAAGTGAATTTCATTGACTTCTAGTTTATCTTGTTGATACAATTGTCCAAAACAAATACGAAAGAAATTATTAGCGTTCTCTTGACTTCGTATATTAAAACTTTGGAACAGACCAAAGCCACTGAAGACCTAAATAAGTCCAGAGACAAACTTGAGAAGATGAAGGAGAAAGCTGAGAAAAAGCTAATGTCTGTCAAGCCAGAACTGGATACCACAGAGCACGAGGCTCAGGAGGATAAAGAGAGGGCCAGGAACATGATGGAAGTGGTAACCAGCGAAATGAAGACACTAAAAAAATGTCTGGAAGAAGCAGAAACAAGAGAAAAGCAGGTGGGTAGAAATCTGGGGGTGAAATCTTGTTTAGGAAAAGATGGGACAATTCAAAAGCTTGATAATTTTTCATACATTTCTTCAAAAACAATTTACAAAGCTTTCTTTATCGTTTCAATGTATCTGCTTGCCCTCTCACATCTTTCTGGAATTAAAATGACCATTATGATTTACTCTGCTAAGAAAAATAATTCACAGTTTGATGGCACGAATCGTAGGAAAGAAAAAGACCTTCTCATCAAAGCAGTGGAAAGGCTGTGGAAAGCCAGGTTCTGGTTGTGGAGAGGTTTTGATTATGTTCACTGATTGCCTCTGAAGTTTGCATCATCCCAGGCTTCAACCTCAGGAGGGAAAGCTTATCTCCAGCAGAGATCAGTGTCAGGAAACTGTCCCAACTCTCAAACAGTGGCACCCAGACTCGATGGCCAACCTTGCCCAGATGTAAGCTATAAACCGTACTCACTCGCTGACTGGTTGTAAGGAGGAGAGTTTTATCTGGTGAGCACATCAGGAGGTCAGGCATAAAGAAACTGTCCCGGGCAGCCTGACCCCCATTGCTTTTGGCTTTCATCTCCCTCTCTTGCTGGAGCTCAAAAGGGCAGAGAGTGGACTCTGATCTTAGGATTTTCTTTTTTTTTTCCTCTTCGGCTGCCTCTGCTTTGGCTCATGTGTCAGGCAACGTTGAGGAAGGCCAAACTATAAAGTGTGTGTTCGCAGACGGAAACCTCTCAGGAATGAAGAGACTTGACCATATGTGAAAGGGGAGAAAAGTTTGAGGGGAACTTTTTCATCAGGGACACTAGGCTGGAGAGGGTATTGTGTTCCCCCAAACTGGACTTAGCATGGGAAGGAGGTTGGGAAATGAAGGAAGACAGGGTGAGAATGTTTGGAAGGCACTCTTCCTGGAGGCAACGTCTATTGGGTCACATCTTTCCAAAATGGAAGGTACTTCTAGCAAGCGGTTTCCCAGATAGCCCTGACTTACCTGCTTCTGCTCTAGCACAGAATCACAGCAACCAGCGTACGAGAATTTAAGGGGTCTGAGGCACATTTGCATCCATGGTCTCCAACCTCCCCACCTCTCCATTTTTCCTTTTGTGATGGATGGAGAGTAGTCCCAGAGAGTCTACTGTTATGGGTTGTGAAGGAGGCTGTCATGTGATGTGATCTGGTCATTTTTTTAGTAGTCCTTCTGTTTTTATCAGCTCATACTTTCTTGCCCTTTGTTCTTCCTTTAGCTTAAGAGTTTCCATGCCCAGGGGCACATGGGTGGCTCAGTCAGGTAAGCGCCTGACTCTTGGTTTTGGCTCAGGTCATGATCTCAGGGTTGTGAGATCGAGCCCCACGTTGGGCTCCACAATCAGTGTGGAGTCTGCTGGAGATCCTCTCTCCCTCTCCCTCTGCTGCCCCATCTCATACACACACACACACACACACTCACACACTCTCTCTCAAATAAATAAATAAATAAATAAATAAATAAATAAATAAAATCTTAAAAAAAAAGTTTCCATGCCCAGTTAAAATTCTAGTGGGTAAGTACTTATCACCCATGGATACAACCACACCTTTGTAAAGCACTTCTTAGTATATAGAACACATACACAGTCATTGTTTCATTGGATCCAAATTTCAGAACAGCCCTGAGAAGTAGGTGTATGGTTATTCCCACCGGGAAGTGAGAACATGGAGTCTTAGGTCAGGGTCTCATTCATGGTTGCCTAACCGAGATTCTTGACCTGGTAGCCAATGCCACAGTAACTGGCTCATCAGAAAAGAGGTTATGAAATCATCGGAAGTTGGGGATGAAAGCATGTTAGAGGTAATTTAGTAGATGGCACCTTCCTATTTTATAAGTGAGAGGACTGAGGTTAAAGTCAGTAAGTGATTTGCCTACCTCATGCACACCTGGGCTTTCCACGGGTTTTTTTTGTTTGGTTGGTTGGTTGCATTTGGACTAGCAGTAGTTGATACATTTTGTTTTCACCCTTTGTGTGTGTGTTTGATATTACAGCTGGTGGACTTCAGGGAGGTGGTTTCCCAGATGCTGGGCTTGAACGTGACCAGTCTTGCACTTCCAGACTATGAAATCATCAAATGTCTTGAAAGACTGATCCATTCACATCAGCATCACTTTGTCACCTGTGCCTGCCTCAAAGATGTGATGCCCAGGGGAGATAGGCAACCACAGAGTCACTTAAAACTCCTTCATTGAATACCATCTCTCTTGGGGGAGGTGGAGCTAAGAGATGGGACACAACTGTCAATTTCACAAATTCCCCAAGCCTTTGACATTGATCAGTGTGTGAATACCATATATTTCGATGACTGTGCGTGTGAATCCATCATTTGCAAAAAAGGATCTCAGAGGTGCCAGCTGTAGGTTAATGTTTGACACTAAGAACACCTGTTATTTTATTTGCTAGCACTTTGGGACCCAGAAGAAGTCCAGTAGATTGCATATCTAGAATGGGCAATGGTGGTAGGAGATTAACATTTATGGGATTCTTTTTTTTATGAGTCAGGGGCTTTACTACCCAATTTAATTCTCATAATGGTCACGTGGAGAAGCTTTAATGTTTTATTTTACAACCTTTCTGGGGCTCAGAGAGGGTGTTACCTACCCAAGATTGTAGTTGGTTAGTGATTGAACGAGCAGCCTTACCACGTTGGCCCTTGATCAAAGGCGGTGCCTTCTCTGCTACTCTACACTCCTCCAGTTTCTCCTGAAATCCTGTGATCCTGGTGAAAATTGCCGCCATAAAGGAGGGCGAACATTCATACATTCAATCAAGTCCAAAAAGTGACTGAGATTCATGAGTGTCACGCATATGATTTCTTTAAAAAGCATTACAACTAATTATTTGGATAAAACATACATAGGTCTGAGGTCCTATGAGAGACCTACTGGTTTTAAATGTTGCTGCCAGATCATATTTGGTGGTAATTTTTCATGTTTGAACAGGGTTGGTCTCAGTCCTTTAAAAGTGAAACCTTTAATGTGAAACCGATTAAGATGAAGAAATCCTGCCCAGGTTTACTCACCAATATATTACATGTACTGACAGCAAGAGTACTTTTTTAGGATCAGGGTTTTATTACAAATTTCCATCACTTCTGCCTTCTTTTTAAATTTCTATTTCACAAGTATTTTTCAGGAAACCATATTCTTAACTTTATTGAGAAAAACTTTTACTTTTTTGGGTGATTATCTTATTTTTGCCATATGAAAATATGTCTGAAAAAAAGCATTGGTGTCTAATTAAAGGAGGGGGGAAAAGAGATTACATTCAAACATTAAGAGAAAAAGTAAATTCTAGAGGAAAGAAAAGGAGTTTGACACTTAGAGGCTGGATGACAGATCACACAGAGGGAGAATGACTAAGGATGTCCCCTGGGGAATGGGTCAGGGTTGCCTGGCTTTCTCCCTCGTGTGCAAGGACAGTATGAAGAAGCATTTGTGACTGATTAAATATACCTGCACAGCCATGACTGAGGACATGAGCTAGGGCTGTAACAGGCAGGAGACTTGGCCTTGTATTTTCCCAGCGGAAGGGCTGTGGTCTCTAGAGATCCCTCCCCCCCACCACACTCCAAAGATGCAATGGCTACTGGTCTGGACCCACACTCACCCAGAGAGGTAGAGGCGACTTTACCAGTTGGGTCTCTAGAGGACTGAATTGCTGAGTGGCTGTGTTTCATCCACGCCATGGAAAGGTGGAGGGTGTTTAGAGATGGAGGGATTGTTTTTATACCTTCCCTCTGTTTTCATTCTCCAAATACAATCTTTAGTGAACTTCACTTATTTTCTCTGTAAATTTCATTTTCGACGCTATTCAGAGATACTTTTAACAGCATCACTTTAAAACCATGAACTGGCATAATAATATGTTTCCATTTCTGATGGAAAGACTACACACGGCATAAAAAAAAGAAGTTCTGTTTATATATATAGTCCATAGACACAGTAACTATTTGTCATTCAGATAAATTCAAATCCCTTAATAAAGCCATTTCTTTCCTTGTTGAAATGCCAGTTGATCGTTGGCTTTCCCTCTGTGGCATTCATTCTAGAATTGGCAACCCAGGCTCACATTTTTGTGTTCGATTTTTGTTCTTCCATAATACCCATGTATATTTTATGTTGTCCAATAAAATGTGTTAGATTGATGAGATTTTCTAAATAGGGCTTTAAAATATTTAACACCAACTCTTCTACCAAATACACTTGAGTGATAATTGCCTTTGAGATTATTATTCTGGTCATTGAGACATTTAAATGTATGCATAAAACATCTCAATTAGGATCAGGGTTTTATTAATTAGGGTTTTCCCCTAATTCTCAGGGAAAAAAAAGAAGCCTGAGCCATCTAAATTTTCAGTTCTACCTTTTAGTCTGTCTTACTGATGAACGTGAGTGATTTAAGGTCAAGGGGTGATGGGCTGAAAAGTGGTTAAACAGTGTCTCCATTATTTATATTGTAATAATACTTAGGACTTAGAAGTGGAGTTTATTCTTCACTGGGAAGCATTTCATGGTTATATAACCTTGAATCGGGGAGGCTCTGCCCGCTCTATGCAGTAACGATCTTATCCACATTATTGCACAACTCCACTTAGCTTCTCATCAGTAAGTGTGGTCTGGATGCTTCTCTCTCCCCTATGCAGCCTCCATACCGTTATGCCTGTGCCTTTGTATAAAAACCATCGCCATTTGAGACTCCTATTAACAGATATATAACTTTCTTCTGGTCTTCATTGCAGTTACCTACTAACATCCTGTCTTTTCTTCCTACTTAAGACTATTGCAGATGGTTCATTGGTGTCTTCTTCACCCTGTTAAGTACTGCCTTCATCTTGGATGACTTTAGTGCCCATAAGGAAAACTCATACAACACCCTATCTTTAGTTTCTTGGCCTTCTTGACCCCCATACATTTACCTCCTTTAGTTTCAGCTACTTAAACCTTAGAATGCAGTTTATAGTAATTCAACTTAGACTACCTTCAGTTGGGGCGCCTGGGTGCCTCAGTTGGTTAAGCATCTGCCTTCGGCACAGGTCATGATTCCAGGGTTTGGGGATTGAGTCCTGCATCAGGCTCCCTGCTCAGTGGGAAGTCTGCTTCTCTCTCTGCTCCTCCCCCACACCCCGTTTGTGCTCTCTCTCTCAAAAATAAATAAAATCTTTAAAAAATTATATTTAGACTAACTTCACCCAAAGAGAATTTGGTGGTGGGGGGGGGGCTCATTTGAAAGATTCAGGTAGACTAGCTTCAGCATGGTTAGATCCAGTGATTTAAAATTGTTATTTGGATTCTTCTCGCTTCTACCCATCTTTCATTTCTCCTTGATTTGCTTGTCTTTGCATGTTGGTCTCACTTTCTCCTTCTGGAGGTGGTTCCTCCATGCTGCTGGAAAGATGGCCAGAAGCAGCTACGTGATCTTTACAACTCATAGCTGAGGAAATGAGAGACTCTGCCTCCAACATTCAGGGAAAGAATGTCAGGAAAGAAGAGTCTGATCATCTCTTCTTGGTCATGTACTCATCCCTCAACCAAGCACTTTAGGCAGGGGATAAACTCATTGGCCTGCATCCCATGCCAACTCCTGTAGCAGAGGCGGGGTGGGATGAAGTTCCAGGGTGATCTGTTCAACCAAAAGCACATGTAATGACAGAAGGAAAACTCCCCAAAGGAAGAGAAGCTGGACAGGCACACAACACACGTCTATGACACATAGTCCAATTTAGAATCTTCTAATCACCTACAACTTCTCCACCTCTGAAATCTTCAAATCTCCATAAACTCTTACCATTGCAGACCTCTATCTCTTTACCCCCACGCAGTTGTTCTTTGAGTCTCCTTGGTTCTCCTATTTTTCTCCCTACTAGCCTTGGCATCTGGGGTCAGCAGAGATCCTCTGGTTCCTTTCTTCAATCATTCTTTTCCCAACACCTTGAACTCCTTGTGCCCTTGCCCCTCTCCCCTCAGATTTCAATTAATCCCAACTAACAATGTTTCTGCTGCTTTTCCTGCCCCACCCGATGAGACTGGGGGAAATCACAGGTGGGCATGCCAAACTCAGGTCTGTTGGTCTCACCTGAGCCCTCTGTACTAACCAGTAATCCTCCACAGTGTTCCGCTTAGAGCTCACTGCCATTTTCTGAAATGACTCTTGCAAATCTTTTTCTCTTCCTCAAGGCTCTTAACCTTTCTCTTTCTTCACTGTCAGCAGATAATCTTGTTTCCTATTTCACCCACGAAATAGAAGCCATTACAGGAAATATCTTCAATATCAGATCCTAAAATAGCCTGCTATGTGTGCACACCCCTCATTGCCTCCTTCCCTCTTCCTGCCTTGGACTCTTTCCTCCCCCCGGCTGCTTGCATCCAAGCAACCTCATCCCATCAGTTGTCCTCTCTTCAACCTCACATTCATATGGCTCCTTTCCCTCTGCATTCAAATGTGTTCATCTTAAATCAGTCCTTCTACTCTGCAACAACTTCTGTGTAGGGCCTCACTTCCCTCTCTTTCTTCACAGTCGAACCACTTGAAAGTGTGGTTTCTATGGCTGTCTTTCTGGTCTTACCTCTTATTCCTGTCATTGTCCACGGCAGCCTGGCTTCGGTCACCACTTACCCAGCTCTTGCATTTTTTGTTAGCAAACCTCTGTTAGTTTTAAAGTGCTTGTTTTGCTTGATCTTTCTGTAACATGTAATACAGTTGACCATTTCCTTCTCAAATCATTCTTTTGCATTAGCTTCCATGATGTGGCATTCAATTCATTTTTTTCCCTCTGCCTCTCTGGGTTCTTGAGTCAGATTATTTTAAGGTTATAAGAAACAGAAGTGAAATAAGCGTTTAATGTAAGGATAAGTGTGGATATGAGCGTGGGTGGGAATCTTGACCTCACCGTCAGAACTCAGTGAGGAACAATCATACATCTCAGAAACCGGAATGTAGTCGATGGTCCAACAACTAGAGCGCCATATACAGGATCCAGTGTGGCTCTCACGGCTGGGAGCTCTTGCTTATCCCATGCATCCTGGTTTCCTTTAATGCCATGAAAACTCAACTTCCCTCTGTCTCTGCTTCTACTGCTTCAGCTGGTATCTCAGATGCCTGGCCTTCAGAACTGCGTGACAAAACATTTATGTTGTGTAAACCATGCGGTTTGTGGAACTTCGTTAACACAGCCCTGGGAGCCTAGGCCTCATCTTACAAGATTGCTTAGGTTTAAATAACATAGAGCATTTAGAAGATATCCTGGCATGTGGGGAATACTTGGCGCATGTTAGCAAATAATATTGCTATTGTAAATATCGATAACTAGTTTCACCTATTCTTGGGGCTTTAATTATCATCTATGCAATGATGATGCCAACCATTATCTCTCTAGATCAGGTTCCTGTCCTGATCTTCTCCCAGAACAATTATCTCTCTAGATCAGATTCCTGTCCTTCTCTTCTCATCTATAGGATGGTGTGGAGAGGACCCCTGTAGGAATTGAGCAAAAGAGACTTGGGTTCAAATATAAGCTCTGCTGAGTGACTTGGCCCAGGTGATTTACCACTTTGAAAACCAATGTGCTTCAGGACAAGAATAGGAATAACAAGACTAGTTTCCTCATAGAAGAATCCTTATATAAGGATTCAATGAGTCGATGTATATAAGGTGCGTAGCTCAGAACATGGACGTCACAAGTGCTCAGTGAATGTTGTTATATCCTACAGGTATCTCACACTCAACGTAGGCAACATTGAATTTGTAATTTTTGCCTCCATCCTCTTCTTGCCAATAACCTACTTTTCTCCTGGGCTTCCTGCCTCAGCCAATGGCCTGGCATCTGCTCAAGTGTCTGAGGCTGGGTTTAGGGAGGGAACTCTGACTTGTCCCTCTCCCTCTTCCCACAGCTGGTGTCTGCTCTACCTCCTGTATTCTCCCTCATCTATCTACTCTTTCTTCCACATGAACACTAGTAGTTTATACCTCATTATCTCTCACTCACTCAGACTTCCCTGGGTTCTGAGCAGATGCTGTGATTCACTACCCAGGCCCCCCTCTAGGACCGAAGCACTCCTTTTCAGCTGCCCAGAGCTGTTGGCTCTTGACAACCCATAGCTGAGTTCCTGGCAAGGACTTGCCCTTGGCTGAAGGGAGCTACCTCATCCTGGGTCACAGACTTTACCCTGAGGCAGTTTGTATCTAGTGACTGGTCAATGTGGGGGTACAAAGACCTGACCTTCTTTCTTTAATTCAGAACCACTCTGAAGGGTCATGTCAGAATCAGAACTATGCCCCCCACCCACTTTACCCCCCCCCCCTCCCCACAAATCAGCCAAGGCCTCTGTGGCAACTTCATCACACTTCAACTGCTTCCTCTGCCCGGTCTTGTTTTCTTACTTTCTTACAGGTTTTGTTCTAAGTGTGCAATTCAACAAACCCCTGCCTCCAAATTCCCATCTCAGGGTCTTTCCAGGACCCTTTTTTTAGGGTCTTAGGTCTGTCCGACCTTAGACAGATTCATTCATTCTCCTTGCAGCTAGTCATGAAAGTATGAAGCCATTTGGTGTTTTTCCATCATGTGGTTTTATCAATGAACAAGTGTTTATTGATCGCTTGGTGATATAGGACCCACAAAAACCAGAACAACAATGAAAAAACCCCCCAAATATCTATGACTTAAACGATTTGGCTTTTTCTTTCTTTTCAGAATTCTCTGTCGAGATACATAACTAGGTTCCAGTATAGTGTTGAGTACCGAAAGAAGATTTTATTCTATTTTTCCATTTCCTGTTAGTTTTAGCACTGTAGAGTACTGAAGAGACACTACTCCAAGTAGCTTAACCAAGAAAGGATTTATTATAGGGTATTAAGTGGCTTGCAGAATCATGTGAGGGCTGAAGAATAGACTTGAGGTTGAGTTTTCCATAGCGATTCCCAAAGGCACACCATAGAATGAAACGACCAAGATTGCTGCTGCTACTTCTGTAGTCAGAAAGCCAGAGGATCCAGAATCTCATTGATACTACCAAGATCTGGAAGCTACCACTTTTACTGTGCCTCCCCTCCTGCTGCTAACTCTCTTTCCTGCTGCCATCTGGGCTAGTAGGAAATGGATGCCTTGTGCCTTGCCTCCCAGAATCCAAACATCTTGTGACTGTATGCTGGGTCTTCTGCCAATGATGCCACAGAAAGCCACAAGTGTCCATCACATTGCTTGCCAACAGAAATAGCTGTGGAGGGCGCCTGGGTGGCTCAGTTGGTTAAGCGACTGCCTTCGGCTCAGGTCATGATCCTGTAGTCCCTGGATCGAGTCCCGCATCAGGCTCCCTGCTCAGCAGGGAGTCTGCTTCTCCCTCTGACCCTCCCCCCCTCATGCTCTCTCTATCTCATTCTCTCTCTCAAATAAATAAATAAAATCTTTAAAAAAAAAAAAAAAGAAATAGCTGTGGAGTAGAGGTGTGACCACTGTCATCTTCCAGATCTCACACTCGGGCATCTAACTGTCAAAACCCAAATTGCACCTGGAATCTTTTCTGGAGGGATTCTGGGAAACATAGTATTCAGCTTCTCCATGTCAGAGGTATGCCAGAACAATGTTTTTCAAACTACTTGATAAACTCTAAAATTCAACTCACCCATACACACAGTCACATTCACGTCTACCTGAGATAAAAGATTCACAAGACAATGGGATGCCCTGATAGATTCTATTCTAGTCTTTGCTGTGTAATTCAGTGCTACTCTAGGCTATGCCACTTCATTAAGAAATGTCAATCTTGACCCAAGTTGATTTCATGATGGGCTAGTGGATGGCAACTAGCAGTTTGGAAAAAAAATACTGGACCACAAGAAGGGAGGAGTGGATATTGAGTGCCAATCAACAATATCCACTATGCTATACTGTTCCCTCTCCTGCCCCTAAGTTAACAAAAAGGATTGAAGGCTGCTCATAGAGGGACTTAGTGATATGACATAGTGTGCAGTGGACTGAGAATCAGGAGAATGGGTTCCAGTCCTTCCAGCAGCTGTCTCTCCTTCTGTAAATGAGAGCATTGCAATAGCTCTGTGTGCTAATGACCCACCGGACCCATACCTGGAAAAAATGAGGGAAAGGGTGATTGGTATCTTGGGATTTTTTTGGTAGAAGATGGATGAAACTCACAAGGTCATCTTGGCAGCAAATGCACTTGTGCATCAACTGTTGTACTCCTAAAAAATATTAGTTGGCTTTAATTAAGTTCCTGGTTATGCACATAGGCGTAAAATCTCATGACTCATTTAAAAAGCATGATGGTGTTCATTGAATGTGAACCGTATGATTAGTTCACCTGCCCCACGTTTGGAAGGAGGCTGTTAATTTTGCTGTTACGGTTTGCAAAGAATTTAATCTCTTAATGTAGAGCTTTTAGGTAAAAGCTTATATTTGCCAATGACTAAGGCTTTCATAAGGACTTTTTTTCTAATATGCTGTAGGTTTGAAGGTAATTGGTGTTAAGAAAGAAAAGCCTATTGAGAAGGCAGAACAAAATAAACATTTAATGAATGCCTATTCTGTGCCAACTGGTGTACCAAGCATTTTCATCTACAATGACTCATGTAATCCTCACATTAATTCTTAAAGGAGGAATTATGGTTCTCATTTTTACAGATAATGGGGCTCACTCTTGGTCATTAAACTAGCAAGTGCAAGAATGTGGAGCTTGTACTTAGTTCTGGCAGACTGAGCTCTTGCTTTTCTTTCCTGTACCAGGATGTCTCTATTGCTTTCATATTTGTTCCAGGTGTGTGAAAGTGAAAAAAAAAATACTCAAAACAGACTTTATTGAGAAGACTGAAATTTTCCTGTTTTAGACAAAGAGACATTTGATTGGATACTTAAGTTTCCCATTTTATTTAAAAATTTCCTAAACCACCCTTCAGTCTTTAGGGGACCTTGATTTCCGTAAGCAACAGGGAATTGTGGAGATTATTTGTGGGCATTATTCTGGTTTTATATCTTCCGTGGCTTCCTTTTGCTTGTGGTGGTGTTGAAAGGGACCGGAAGAGTTTGTGCGTGATGTAAAATACTACCCTAGGCACCTCCATTTTGGTGCAATGGAGGTCAAACATGGGGAACTCTAGTTGTGCACGGTTGGAGCAATGTGAGGAATGCTAACCTTGTAAAATGCATGAAAAAAGAATATCTACAAATGTTTATGTGTCTTTAAACAAGAGACTTTTAACTCAATATTTGTTTTTGAATTTTTCTTCTTTTAGCAAGAATACATAAAATTAAGTAAAATGTTAGATTTAAAAGAATGCATTTCAATGTGATTCCTCACCCATGTGATTTGATTTTATTATCCTCAGAACAGAGGTTAAGCTGACATACAAACGGACAGGATATATAATAAATGACTTTGTGAAACATGGTTCACATACTTTGGAGAATCACGTTGCCTTTTTTTTTTTTTCCTGGCCAAGTCAAGTAGCTTCTTTAAAACTTTTCTTCTTATTATTTCTTACGAATAAGCTAACATAGAGTCTACATGGTTCTGCTGATTGTCCTTAGAAGGTCCTCCACAGAGATGATAAAGCCCCTGGGATGCTTTTCTCAAAGTATATGACTGGCAAGGAAAAGGCAGCTTCCAGAGAAGGTCTGGAAAGCACTTAATCTTAATAACAATAGTTACCATTTATTTATGTACTAGAGGCTGCAGTTGAGCTCCCTGTAAGCTTTATCTAATTTAATCTTCCCCTAAACTCTCTGAGGCAGACACTGTTATTAGCCTCTTTTTAAAGCTGAAGAAACAGTCTAAGGGAGGTTAAGTAACTGGTGTCAGATCATTCTCTGGGTGGTCTAACCAGTGGTTTTCCTCCTCGGCTATTCTGCCTCCTCCACAGAGGAGCCTGTTGCCAGGCTCTGAAAGGGGGGCAGGTGGCTGGCCAGGTTGTGTTCTATCTTAAATGAGAGGAAATGGTATCTGGGCCTGTGTATTAGCCAGAAATCTAGGCGAATTGGACAAGCAGAAAAGAAGTCTGCTCAGCAGAGAGCTTTGTTGACAGGAGGCCATTCTGACTCAGTAGCTTGGGACTTAGGATGATTGACTTCAATTTAATGTTGAAGGTGCATTTTGAAAGACATGCCACTGTCACTACAGTGGGGACCTCTATACCATCTGTTTAGAAGTATGATAATATGGGGGTAAAGAGTATGAACTTTGGAGTTGTACTCACTGGACTCTCACCCTGAACCCTACCTTTTACTGCTTGTTTCCATTTCTGGGCATTGGTTCTGTTGTCCATGAGATGAGGATTTGTAATGGTACCAATCTTGTTCAGTTGGTATGAGGGTAAAGTGGAATAATAAATGTGAAATGTTTAGTCCAGTGCCTGGTGTGTCATAACTGTCCATTTACATATTAGTTGTTATTGATATTAAGCCCTTATATGTCCAATCATTATGTTTTCATATTTAATGCCTTTGTTCCCAAACCAAATCCGTTCAGTCAGATAATTATTTTTTCCTCCCTCTGCGTAGACCGATACATGGATGGCCACCAATGAATCACACCTCCCAGTATTGATGCCCTTGTATAGTCCTTGGGCTTGGCCACGTGACTTGCTTAGGATAATGGGACATCAGCAGGGGTGGTGTAAACAAAAGTTTGATGAGCACTTATACACTGGGGCTTGCCCTCTTGAAACTCAGATGCCATGCAAGAAAGACCAGATCTGGCCGGTCTTTTGGAGAGAGATACTAAGATCACATGGAGGGTGAAGCAAAGCCATCCCAGTGTTCTGGTTGGGTCCAACCCTGAGCCAATCTTTTGGCTGAATGCAACTACCTGGTGGACTCCAGTAATGAACAGAAGGAGTTCCCAGACAACCCACAAAATCATGAGAAATAACATCGGTATTGTCTCAAGCCACTGATTTTTGGGGAGTGGTTCGTTATGCAGCAATAGATGATTGAAGCATCCTCTGTGATGCATGCGTAACACTGTGAAACATGGCTGTTTACCAAACCTGTAGTAATAAAAATACAGCACGAATACTATCATCCCGATGGCAGATGCATGGCTATGGAGAAAGGAGGAGTTTTCAAAGAACTTAAAGTAGCACATCTGCATCCTGGGCCCATGTCCTGTTGCCAAGAAATCTATCAGAAGGTACCTGGGGAGTTGCCAGGACTCCTGCTTGATGGGAAAGCCATCACTGTGGCCGTGAAAAAAACCCACAGGCACTCCAACTGCCTGGCCACAATAATTGCAACTCATATTTCCATTGGCCAACAAAACCAGTGCTTACAACAGAAATAAATGTTTTATTTGGAAAATATCAGTGCCAATTGCACCCTAATGGTATTTTTCCAAAACAATGTGGTTAGTAAGAAGAGTAGAGTAAGGACTCAGTCATTTCCAGAGAGCTCTAAGAAGTTGACTAAATAATATTGGATGTTCTTAGATTCGAAGCGATGAGAGCTTGTTTGTACTGTGGCTCCTGAAGAGATGTGACATGCGACTTAATCTTGCTACATGGGCCGACTCAGGTACATGCACTGAACCGTACTGGTCTCAATGACTCAGATTCCCTTTCTGGAACTGCTCTTATTCATTGTATTTAGCTGAAATGAACTGAGTGGTTTAGACAGTGGAAAGGATTATAAATCCTTAGGGGAAAAATACATTTCATCCTTGACTAGGATAGAATAAATTAAAAAAAATAAATTTTGAATAAGCAGTTTTTTAAAAAATAGACTTTACTTTTTGGAGGAGTTTTAGGTTCATAGCAAAACTGAGTGGGAGTTATAGAGATTTCTCACATACTCTCTCCTCCCCTCTCCTCCCCCCACTTGCCCAGCCTCCCTGACTACCAAAATCTCCCTCCAGAGTGGTACATTTGTTATAATCAATGAACCAACATTGGCACACCATTATCACCCAAGTCCATAGCTTACATTAGGGTTCTCTCTTGCTTTTGTAGATTCTATGAAGTTTTGACAGATGCGTAATGACACATACCCATCATTTTAGTAGCATACAGAGTAGTTTCACTGCACTACAAATCCTCCATGTTCCACCTATTAATCTCTCCCTCCCCGCAACCCCTGAAAACCATTGATCTTTTTTTTTTTTTACTTTCTCCATAGTTTTTTTTCCAGAATGTCATAAAGTTGGAATCATATGGTATGTATCCTTTCCAGATTGGCTTCTTACACTTAGAAATATGCATTTAAGATTTTTCCATGTCTTTTGATGACTTGGTAGGCTCATTTCTTTTTAGCACTGAATAATATTCCCTTGTCTGGTTTACCACAGTTTATTTATCCATTCACCTACTCATAGAACATCTTGGTTGCTCCACGTTTTGGCAGTTATGAATAATGGTGCTATGAACATCTGGGTGCAGGTTTTCGTGTGGACACGTTTTCAAATCCTTTGGGTAAATACTAAAAATCATAGTTGCTGGCTCATATGGTAAGAGCATATTTAGTTTTGAAAGAAACAGCCAATCTGTCTTCCAAAGGAGTTGTACCATTTTGCATCCCCACCAGCAATGAATGAATGGCAGAAATTGCCTGTCCTATGGTAGGGGCTCAGATGTTAGTCATTATTATAAATAAAATAGACTAACCTGATGCATAAACAGTAATAAAATTGTGTTTGCACAAGCTGAAGGAGGAATGGCAACTCTCTCTGGTAGGAGCAGGCAAACCGCTGGTAGGGACAGGAATCCAAAAATACAGTTAGAATAAGACAAAATGCTATGAGGCAGGAGTGCACCTTGCTTTGGCACAGGGTGCACTGGGTGAGCATATCTTTCTGCTCATATTCTTTTTTTTTTTTTTAAAGATTTTATTTATTTATTTGAGAGAGAGAGAGAGCATGGGTGGGGGAGGGTCAGAGGGAGAAGCAGACTCCTCGCTGAGCAAGGAGCCCGATGCGGGACTCGATCCCGGGACTCCAGGATCATGACCTGAGCCGAAAGCAGTCGCTTAACCAACTGAGCCACCCAGGCGCCCTCTGCTCATATTCTTTATATCGTAGTTGACTTTAGGCCAAGGACACTGCACTTATAGATTCCTGTGGCACAAGCTTAGTCTAACTGTAGGCAGGGCAAGAGTGGGTAAAGGAACAAGGTTATGAGCCAACTTCATTCCTAGAAGTCACTGCCAGCCTGCAGTGACCCACTAGTCCTTAGAGACCCGATAAGGCTCCTACAGGACCCCGAGTCCCCAACCCCTGGGATTCAGATGGATTCATAATAACCAGTGATCTCTTAGTTTGTTATCAACAGTCATAAAACCCCAAACACTAAGAAAACCTTGTTGCTTCCATGATTTTCAGTCCTGCTCCATAGTTTACTCTGTGGCCTAATATGGAAGAGAGTGCTAAGGGTGACAAGAAGTTAACTATTAGAGTTATTGATGTTTTTACAGAGGAAGCCAAGATATGTGCTTTTGCTGCTATTAGGAATTGATGTGCAGCTCATGTAGTATTAAAAGGTTTCACTAGAGAGATAAAAGGGACAGATGGATAACTGCAGGCAGATAAATTATCTCCTCTTCAGTAAAGAGTCCCATGAAAGTGAGGCCGCTTAAGTAGAGAAGGAACTGACATCCAGTCTGGGTAAGGTTCTGTGCTTCCAGGCTTGTTCTCACCAAATGCTTTATCTACTTATGAGTCTCAAGGACAGAAGCATTTACCACATTCAAAGACAGCCAGTGGTTCTTACAGCCCATGACCTGTCAGGTTTTTCTACCTGATGCTTAGCCTGGGTCACAAGGACTACAAATTACAAACAGTAGTGTGATGTATATTTTGATGTATCTAGATAGTTATGAATATGTGTTTCTTCTTGCTATTATTTATGTGTCTATCTATCTATATCAATCAGTCAATCTATCTATCTATCTATCTATCTATCCATCCACCTACCTACTTATCTTGAATGAATCCTCTCTTACCTATTATAGAGTTTGCTGGAAGTAGGTGTTCTATGGATTCTTCTCTGATAACCATGCAGTGTTTTTCTGTTGAATTAGTAGACACAGAACTCCTAGATAATGTGATTTCATTGCAACCTTGATCTTTGAAGAAGTTACTAGATCCTACATGTTTAATATACTCCATTACATGCAGTGTTTATGGAGCCTCAGATATTGCCCAGTGCTCCATGGAGAGAAAGAAGAGAAGAATTGCTATCACTTGAATTTAAAAAAAATATATTTTTTCCATGAAAATAATAAATGAATAGATTCTCCTTGTGAATATTAACAACATTATCAGGTAAAGTAAAATTTCCTTCACCACCCCTAGTTCCATTCCTCTACCTAAATATAATCACTGATACTAGTTTGTAAATGTGTGTGTGTGTGTGTGTGAGAGAGAGAGAGAGAGAGAGGAGGGAGGTAGAGAGAGGTATAGATTTTTGAATGTATTGTAAACATAAATGGTATTACATAGTATCTATTACTCTACATCTTACTGTCATCACTTAATAGGATGTCCTGGAGATCTTTCAATATGTATAGATCTATCTTCCTTCCCATGGTATCCTGCATGGTATTTCATAACATAGATATTTCATAACCTGTGTGATGATACTGTTGGATATTCCCAGTTTTTCATGATTACCAACAATGTTGCAGTGAAACACCTTATGCATGCTCATCGTGCATGTTTCTCTAGGATGGTTATGGAGATGCAGAATGGCTGGGTTAACGTGTGTACTCACTTCTCAAGTTGCTTTCCTATGTGGCTGAACTAGTTCACTTCCAGAAGAGTATGAGAAAATCCATGTCTCCACAGTCACCAACAATTGATATTTAGAAATTTAAAGATTTTGCTTATCTGAGTGAGTGAAAAATGGTGTGTGGTTGTTTAATTTTGCATTTCCCTGATGCAAGAATAATCAGGGATAGCAATTTTTACAGGCGATGCCAATTCAGGTCCTCTGAAAGCAGGAACCAAAACTAGGTTCAATGTGCAAGAGGTTTATTAGGGAAAATGCTTGTGAGGAGAAAAGGGGAGAGAGCAAAGGATGTGGTCAGACTGCCATGCAGGGTTAGGTCCGTGAAAGCGAGAGGGAGAGGAGGAGGGCAAGGGAGAAGGAAGGTGGGGGAGGCAGCCTCTCAGGCTACAGTGTGGTTCTAAGAACACTTCACCCAAGCTGATGTGGAGCCCTTGAGCCAAAGTCACCTGTCAGAGGAATCCTGTGCCTGTCCTTGCAGGACATCTGTGCCCAGCAGCTCTGCCTTTCTTAGTCACTGGCTTGAAGCAGTATAAGTGAATCATGGCCCCAGTGTGAACACAGCAGTGGATTCAGCCACAGCAGCCAGGATGTCTGTCAACTGTGCCCCCCACAGCAGAAGATCTGAGTGGTGCGTTTTCATGGCCCCCACATGTTTATTGACCATTGAATTTCCTTCCTCTAGGTAAGGTCTTTCTGTAGAGGGTCACATGGTAAGTACTTTAGGCCTCTGTCATTGTAGCAGTAAAGCAGCCTCGCCTATGTGCAAAATGACTGGGTGTGGCTGTGTTCCAATAAAACTTTATTTACAAAAGCAGCCAACCTATGCTGTGGTTTCTGAACGCTTGGTATGTTATATTTATAGTGCCCATTACTTGAGAATTTTGTAGAACTTGTCTGTAAAACAATTCAGACCCAGTGTTTTTCTTAGGAGATAGACTTTGACTTTCTTATTTATTCTGTAATTACTGCAGTGTTTAACTTTATTTATTCATGTACCAATATTGATAATTCATATTTTTTTGAAGTTTAACCATAATACATAGGTTTCACTTTTCTTGCTACCAGTTTTTACCTCAAGTGCCCTTACTTTTCAAAATCTCTATGTTTACCGTCTTTTTTATTTCATTTTTAAAAAATTGATGCCATCTGGGTGGCTCAGTCCTTAAGCGTCTGCCTTCGGCTCAGGTCATGGTCCCAGGGTCCTGGGATCAAGCCCCGCATCGGGCTCCCTGCTCATCAGGAAGCTTGCTTCTCCCTCTCCCACTCCCCCTGCCTGTGTTCCCTCTCTCACTGTCAAAAACTAAAATCTTAAAAAAAAAAAGTTTTATTTTGGATGAACAACATGAAATCTTTTAAAAAGCTTCAATTACAAGCAAATATAAATCAAAATTAATGTATAGAACTCAAGGTGAAATATCAATTCATTTGTCTAAATCTTGATGTTCTGTGGATGAGGAGATGCAAGAGCCAGTTATGACATTTTCTCAGCCAAATTTGTTGATATTTTTCTTTTTTAAAACTCTTCATAAATAAAGTCCTTTATTGAGTTATGGTGTTCTACTGCCATTTGGATTCATGTCGGTTGTCGCTTTTTAAATTACTGGGGTTATTTAGAGTGGCTAAGAGCACTGCTTCTGGAGCCAGAGGGCTTGCATGCGAATCCTGACTACCATTTACTAGCGGTGTGAAGTAGTGCAAATAAACGACCTGTGCCGTCCAGGTTCTCTTATTTGTCAAATGGAATTCATCATAGCATTTATATGGCCACACTGTGACAATTACATGAGTTAATGCATGTAAGGAACTTAAAACTGTGTCTGGTACAGCTAAGTGCTACCTATTGTTGGTGTATTATTCGTCCTGCAGCTCTGCTTTGTAAAGTTTGCACTCCATATGGTTTTGTTTCCTTGAGGGTGTCTTTGATTTTTATGTAATCATTGATGTGCTTTTTGAATTTCTTTTGTGAAATTCAGCAAATGCCGATTCACAACTACGTCAAAACTGGAGATGGACGTGCTGTCTGTGGCTCCGCCCTCAGAACTTCAGCGGAGGGGTCTCACAGTGAGGGCTCATGGGTGGCCCCCGCCAGCCCACTGACCGTCTTTGCCTCTCCCTCTGCGCAGTGCCCTTTCACCACCTTCAGGATATTGTGATGTGGGAGAACTTTCCCAGTGGCTGAGGTGGTTTCCCCCAGCATCATGGGAGGTGGTGGTGAAAGCACATAGATGCTGATTTTGCAGGGTTGGGGGAGGGGTACATTGTGTGAGGACAGTGCTTTGGAGAGAGGATTGCAGAGAGAGGATAGAAGAAAAGCAACTCCTACAGAGAGCACTTCCTCATATTATTATGCTGACCTTACTGTTCTTTTCAAAGGGGAAAAAAAAGCTATAAGTCTGATTGGTCAGCCATCTAAAAATTAACCATTTCGTTTTATTTGTAGATTTATTGATTTCTGCCTTTCTATTTATTCATGCCTTTCTTGTACTTTTTTTGGAGGGCGTATTTTGTTGTTCTTTAGATTTCTTGAGTTGAAGGCTTACTTCATTTATTTTTAGTCTTTGTGGTTTTCTTTCTTTCTTTTTTAGTCTTTTTTTTGACATTTTGTGAATTTATGTTTTTAAAATTTTTTAAATTAACGTATAATTTATTATTTGTTTCAGGGGTACAGGTCTGTGATTCATCAGTCTTACATAATTCACAGTGCTCACCATAGTACCTACGCTCCCCAATGTCCATCACCCAGCCACCCCATCTCTCCCACCCCCCCTCCATTCCAGCAATCCTGTTTGTTTCCTGAGATTAAGAGTCTCTTATGGTTTGTCTCCCTCTCTGGTTTCGTCTTGTTTCATTTTTCCCTCCCTTCCCCTATGATCCTCTGTCTTGTTTCTCAAATTCCTCATATCAGTGAGATCATATGATACTTGTCTTTCTCTGATTGACTTATTTTGCTTAGCATAATACCCTCTAGTTCCATCCACATCATTGCAAAGGGCAAGATTTCATTTTTGATGACTGTATAATATTCCATTGTATATATATACCACATCTTCATTATACATTCATCTGTTGATGGACATCTAGGCTCTTTCCATAGTTTGGC
This sequence comes from Leptonychotes weddellii, assembly GCF_054177405.1. Lineage (NCBI taxonomy): Eukaryota > Metazoa > Chordata > Mammalia > Carnivora > Phocidae > Leptonychotes > Leptonychotes weddellii. The sequence continues at coordinate 117,184,709 of NC_138376.1, forward strand.
TATTGTGGACATTGCTGCTATAAACATTGGGGTGCATGTGCCCCTTCGGATCACTACATTTGTATCTTTGGGGTAAATACCCAGTAGAGCAATTGCTGGGTCATAGGGTAGCTCTATTTTCAACTTTTTGAGGAACCTCCATACTGTTTTCCAGAGTGGCTGCACCAGCTTGCATTCCCACCAACAGTGTAGGAGCGTTCCCCTTTCTCCGCATCCTCACCAACATCT
>NC_138376.1:117185436-117220490 GCF_054177405.1 Leptonychotes weddellii
AATAGCCTTTTTGATTTCGACTTGGTTAGATTTTAGGTCTTTTATTTCTCCAGAAAGGGATTCTCTAGTATCATCTATACTTTTTTCAAGCCCAGCTAGTTTCTTTATAATCATCATTCTGAACTCTAGTTCCAACATCTTACTAATGTCCATATTGATTAGGTCCCTGGCAGTTGGCACTGCCTCTTGTTCTTTTTTTTGAGGTGAGTTTTTCCGTCTTGTCATTTTGTCCAGAGGAGAATAGATGAATGACAGAAAAAAATGCTAAAAAAATGCTAAAAGTGTAACAACAACCCCAGAAAAATATACACTAAACAAATCAGAAGAGACCCGAAACTGGGGGGGAAAAGAAAGGGGGCAAAAAAAGAATATGATCAGGCTGGTGAATATAACAGAGCCACACATTAGATTTTGGTTGTATTTTGGTCCGTTAGAAGAAATTGCCTCCCAAAATTTTAAAGAAAGAAAAACTTATATATATACATGTATATATATGTATATATACAAAAATAAGGCTCAATATGATGAAGTGATGGAATATGACTGTAAAGATGAAAATTAAAAAGGATTTTAGAAAAGGAATTGATAAGATAAGAAGTTGGTTGAAAAAAGAATGAAAAAAATTAAAGAAAAAAAAGAGAGAGAATGTGATCAGGCAGGAGATGAGGACAATTTAGGGTATATTTTGGTCTGTTAGAAGAAACTGGATACCAAAATTTTAAAGAAAGAAAAACATGTATATACAAAAATAAGGTTAAATACAATGAAGAGATAGAATATGACTGTAAAAATGAAAAATTTAAAAAGATTTTAAAAAAGGAATTGATAAGATGTTGGTTGAAAAAGAAAGAAGAAAAATACAACTTCCAGAAAGTGGTCGCTTTTCTGTTCAGAGAGTTGCTGCTATTCTTTTCTTCGATCTCCTGTTGAGACTGTAGGTGTTCTGAATGGTTTGATAACTATCTAGCTGAATTCCTGCGACCAGAAGAAATTTAGGTCTCCTACTCTTCTGCCGTCTTGCTCCTTTCTTTTTTAGTCTTTTTTGTTTTCTAATGAATACATTTAAGGCACTGACTTTTCCTCTGAATACGGCTTTAGTGGCACACCCTTGGCTTTCCCCTCTTCATAGTTTTTTGTAATCCTTTTCAACATACACCAATGCTCACAATACTATCTATGTAACTATCTAGTTATTTAAAAAACAGCTTTATTGAGATATAATTCATATGATATACAATTTGCCCATTTAAAATGTAGAATTCAATTTTTTAGCATATTCACAGCATGTATAATCATCGCCACAATCTAATTTTAGAATATTTTTGTCTTCCCTAAAAGAAACCTCATTACCTCCCTCCTTTCCACTTTCCCCACTCCTGAGCCACCACTAATCTACTTTTTTGCCTATTCTGGATGTTTCATATAAATGCAATCCTATAACACGTGGCCATTTATAACTGGCTTCTTTCACTTAGTATAACATTTTTAAGTTTCATCCATGTTGTAGCATGCTTCAGTACTTCACTCTATTTTTATGGCCAAATATTATTCTATTGTATGGATAATACAATGCATTTAAAATCTGTTTATCTGTTGGTGAACATATGGATTATTTTAACTTTTTGGTTATTGTGAGTTGTGTTGCTATAACATTTTGTACAAGTTTTTTTGTAGATACCTGTTTTCATTTCTCCTGGTTCTATACCTAGGAATGCAATCGCTGGGTCATTGGGTAGCTCTATGTTTATCTTTTTGAGGAACTGCCAAACAGCTTCCTTGTGATACATTCCCACCAGCAATGCATGAGGCTTACAATTTCTCCACATCCTCTCCAGTGCCTGCTGTTGTCCATCTTTTTGACTGTAGTCCCTTTAGTGAGTGTGAAGTAATATCTCATTGGGGTTTTGATTTGAATTTCTCTAAAGACTTGTGATATTCAGCACATTTCAGCTGCTCATTGGCCATTTGTATATCTTCTTTAGAGATATGCCTGTTCAGAGCTTTTGGCCATTTATAAAATTGGGTTGTCTTTTTATTATTGAGTTGTAACTCTTTATTTTTATTATTTTTTTAAAATTTTATTTTATTATGTTAGTCATCATACAATACATCATTAGTTTTTGATGTAGTGATCCACGATTCATTGTTTTTGTATAACACCCAGTGTAGCTCTTTAGATACAAGTCTCTTATCAGAAATATGGTTTGAAAATATCTTCTATCATTCTTTATGCTATTTTCATTGTTTTGGTAGTATCCTTGAATCCAAAGATTTTAATTTAGATGAAGTCCAGATTATCATTTTTAATTTATTGTTTGCTTTTGGTGTCATATTTAAGACACCATATCCAAGGCCATGAAGATTTGCACCTCTGATTTCTTCTTTTTTTTTTTTTTTTTAAAGTTTTTATTTATTTATTTGAGACAGAGAGAATGAGAGAGAGAGAGCACATGAGAGGGGGGAGGGTCAGAGGGAGAAGCAGGCTCCCTGCCGAGCAGGGAGCCCGATGCGGGACTCGATCCAGGGACTCCAGGATCATGACCTGAGCCGAAAGCAGTCGCTTAACCAACTGAGCCACCCAGGCACCCACCTCTGATTTCTTCTGAGAGTTTTATAATTTTAGCTTTTACATTTAGGTATTTTATCTATTTTGAGTTAATTTTTTGTATATGGAGTAAGGTAGTTGTCCAACTTCTTTTGCATGTCACTGTCTAGAAATACCCCATTGAAAAATTCTTCTTTTTTTCTCACTGAAAATCTTATCGACATCAATTGACCATAACTGCATGTGTTTATTTCTGGACTTCCAGTTCTATTCTATTGATCCGTGTCTCTCATTACGCTCATCATCATTGGCTTTTGGTCTCACATCTCTGTCTTGGATTATTTCTTTTCTTTAAAACATCTCCAATAATGCTTTAAAAGATAGTTGGCGGCTAATGAATTTTCTATGACCTTGCAAGTTTGATAATGTGTTTGTTTGCTCCAACATCTTGGTTGGGCTTAGAAATATTTGTATTCCACCTTTGAAATGTCTATTTACTGTCATCTTGCATTCAGTTACTGAAGAAAAGTCTGATGTCAATACGATTCTGTTTTCTTAGCTGATGACCTGTTTTTATTTTTTCTCTCTTTGTAAGACATCAGGATTTTCTGTGTATGTGGTATACTGAAATTTTTACAGTAATGTATGGTGTGATTCATTTTTTATTCAGTCTTGAGTTTTTTGGTTTGTTCTGGATATTTCTGTTACTACATTGAGTATTTCTTCTCTTCCATTTTCTCCATTCTCTCCTTCAGGAAGTCCTATTTTCAAATACTTGAATTTTTAAATCTAGCCTAAAAGTGAAATAAAAAAATTAATCAATAGCCATGCTAGAAATAGAATGGGTGCCCTTGGTAAGTCAGGTGCTATGAGAAGGCCCAGACATACCAAACAGATGTTCTCAGATGAACATGTAGGAGGAAAATACTGCCCAAGACATGTACAGGGGTGGAGCGCTAGCAAGGTAGAAGAGGCCCTAGATGTGCCCCTAATCAAAGGTGGGACTAAGAAGACACAGGAGAGGCTGCCTGATTGTGGAACAGCTCCAGGAAGAGACAGGTAACAGCCAAGTAACAGGTGACAAAATTGTCATCCTACAGAAGAAACTGTGAATGTGGATGCTTGGCTGGAATAGACATGAAGTGCCCTGGCAATCAGGTATCACCTAAGAGTAATGGGGAGCATCATGACCCAAACCTAGTAATTATTTACCTGTGGCAACATATTCCACTCTCCCACATCTCCAGGTGGAAGTTTTGGTAAAAAGATAAAGCATTCACAAACTAATGACAAAGCTCAAACTAAAAGGTAAGTATGAAAGCAAGACTAAACATGTAGGGGGGAAGGAAAAAGGCTTCAACCTCAACAAACAGAGAAAATAGTTAATAGAACAAATAGAACCAGACTTTAGGACATGTACTATCACGTATCTTTAAATATTTCAGGGAGATGTGAGTGATACCATGTCCATAAGAGAGAAAAAATAAAGACTTTAGAAAATACAAATGTGATGTTGGGAAACAAAAAACTTCAACAGATGAGAAGAATAACAGAATCCAAGACCAGATGAGGAGTAAACTAGTGAGCTAGAAAATCAGGTCAAAGAATTTTCTCAGAATGCAGCTCATGGGACATTTAAAAAAAAAGAAGTAGGAACTGAACCTTACCTTTTTTCCCCCCTCATTTTTAGGGATATGTATTTGGGAAGAGGCAGTTCATTCCACCATCTTGTTTCCCTCCCACCTAATTAGAATACCTGTTCTGGCAGACATAGATTTTCCTTGAGATCAAAAAGAAAAATCATCAGAGAATTATCTAGTAATGTGAATTATGGAAACAAGATTTATTCTATCTCAATCTGACTACATAATTTCCAAAGATAACATACCGATTTAACAAATAGTTGTTGACTGCCTTCTGCATGCCAGGCACGGTGATAGGTTTTCAGGACACAGTGATGAATAAGACAATCTTGGCTCTTTAGGAACTCTCAGTGGAATCCAACAGGTTGAGAAAACAGTCAGAAATTTCCATCACTTAGTGTCCTATTACTAATAACCAACATTTGTATGGAAATTTATTGGTTACAAAGTGCTTTATAATACGAAGGGCATTTTTGTTAATTCTCACTATAACCTAAGATGTAGGTATTATTTTTGTGTTTTTTCATCATTATACCATTTTACTATGAGGAAATAGTTGGACTATTTTCCCCCAAGTGCCAAAATATAAATTATTACAGATTACGTATAGATTATTAAATGAAACATGAAAGGTGATGGAAGTGGCATGAAGCAGAGACACAACTCAAATTCCAGATTCCAAATCTTGAAATCTTCCCACCGTCTTACTGCTCTGGGTCTGTGTTACCTTGGAAAGTTATGTAACCTCTCTGATCTTCAGCTTCATGATCTAAAAATAGAGGAGGGGGATGATGGTTAAAGTAATCATTTCTAATGTTTCTTCAAATCTAACATTTTATGAGCCTACCTTGAATTGTATCTCCATTTATAGATTAAACATTTTGATAAATTACTCTGGGCTCTTAACTGTATTATTGAAATCGTGATGAGAGCCAGCTACTATTCTATGGTCTATGTCTCCTTTCATTGCTGTATTTATTGCAAGATACATTTGCTAGAATGATCTGCTTTTCCTACCCCAAACGGGATATTATTGAAATCACAAAATACAAAATATGGATAGATAATTTTTTATGGGGCCATCTTTCCTCTAACAGAGGAGCACTAAGAAGTCAGATTTTGTTCTAGCCTGATACTGTCACACAGTCAAATGCCCATGCCTATTTGACAGCTGGGGCAGCCCAGAACGATACATCATAGAATATGCCATCCTCATTGAGTACCATTGCGGCTTATGTCCTTTAGGTAACATAATCTGAAATGTTTTGTATATGACTGTCCCAGTTTTATGACTAGACTAGGGGACAATTTTCATATCTATTGCTTTTATACACATATAAAACTATTTTTTATTTTTTGTGCACATAGCCAAAGAAATTGTTTGAGTCACAATACCAGTGAGTTATATCCTGATTTTTGGCATGGGGAGATGGATATTTCTGGTTGCAGGTGTGTCAAAAATAATTGCTCCAAAAAAATATGGACCGGGCAGAGGAAATCAGAGAGGTGGGGTCAGAACTTTGATTTTGGACTTGGTGCTGCCCCTCACTCAGCATGATGCCTCAGTTTCTCCCTGTTATAGTAGGAAAAAGAATACTTGCTTTATTTCATGTATCTGTTGCAAGGACACAATGAGATAATGTATATAAAGTGACATGAAAACTTAAAGCATTGTAAGTTCTTTTGTCTTTAGGGGACAGGAAGAAGCATTTCTTTTTTTTTTCTTCATTCCTCCTCCTCCTCTTCCTCTTCTTCTTTAAGTTGCCTGATGCATAGCCAAAGGCTTAAGGAATATCTACTTTGTGCCTGACAGTTTCAGGAGTATTACAGAAATTCTTCTTTAATACTCCAGATAATCCACAAGATAATGATATTACCTTTCATTTCTGAAGAAGGAAACAAGCTCCAAGAGGTCAGGTCTATTGCACAAGCTCTGAAAACCAGCACACGGTGATTGATAAACCTCCAGTCAGGTCTGTCAGATTCCAAAGTCTGTAGTCTTACTTGCGATCAATTTATTGATTTCCTTTGCTTAAACTAAGTGCTGGAGAATTGTAAGCAGGAGTCTTGAAATGTTTTAGTTTTAGTAGAGAATTTTCCTGAGGTGAAACCAATGATCTTAAGCCCGTCTGACCAAAAAATTGATCTGGTAGACAAAACTGCTTGGTGAAAGTTTCAGTCTGGAGACATAAATGGTAAGACTCTGTTGTTAATTTTCGGCAGAGTTGGAAATATTTTAATTAGAGCTTTTATTCAAAGAAATGAGAATCGGTGACCAGTTGTCCCTAAATGGAGTGGAATTCACAGGAGGACAAGTTCACTTAACTCTTCACTTAAAATAAGCCTGGATAAGACACCATTTATTTAGTTATAGTTCCTTGTTTACCAGCTTCAGCTAACTCAAACAAAAGGGAATAATATCCTGGAAGATTGTTCAGTAGATCACAGGGTCACAAGACATTGGAAGATCAGGGTGACAAGTGCCATGTGAGCACTTAGGAACTAATAACCTCTGTCTTTCCTTCGTTACATCACTGATTCAGATGAAAAGCCCTGGAGAGAGGGTCTGATTAGACCAGCTTGGATCATGTCCCTAGGCCTTGGCTTTGAGAGGAGTGTTCCTGCTGAAGTCATATGTGATGGCCAATATAGATGCATTTGGCTTGGACGTATAAAAGCTCCTTGATTTAGATTTCCATTGTCTGTCTATATGCAGTGGGGAAATATTTATACCATTTTTCTCCAAAAGGAAATTAAGTGACTTCAGAAAGGAGGAATGGCTGCTAAGCAGGCCTCTTCCTTCGCCCCAGAATTGTCTATTACAATGTATACTTCTAAAATATTTTTCTTTTAGAATAAATTTAGACTTACAAGAAGTTACAGAAATAGGACAGAGCGTTCCTGTGTAACATTTATTTGGTTTCCCCCAATAATATCTCATATGACCATAGCACATTATTACAATAAAGAAACTGCCATTGGTAAAGTGCTATTAATGGAATTATAGACATTATTCTTGTTTTGCCAGGTTTTACATCTTAATTTCCTCTTATAAGGATGTCAGCCCTATTGGGTTAGGACCTACCCTAATGACCTCATTTTAACTTAATTACCTATTTATTTATTTATTATTATTATTTTTTAGGGGTTTTGAAATTTCTTTTTTTAAATTTAAATTCAATTAGTCAACATATAGTACATCATTAGTTTCAGATGTAGTAATTACCTATTTAAAGAGCTTACCCCCGAATAAAATCAATATTCTGACGTACTTATGAATTTTGGGGGGATACAATTTAGTCCATGACAGTTCCGTTTTAAACTTGTAATTTGGGGGCACCTGGGTGCCTCAGTCGGTAAAGTGTCTGACTCTTGATCTCAGCTCAAGGTTTTGATCTCAGGGTTGTGAGTTCAGGCCCTGCTTTGGGCTCCACAACTGGGCATGGAGGCTACTTTAAAAAACAAAGAAAAGAACCCCACACTTATAATTTGGTCACATTAATGAACTTTCACTGCCTCAATCTTAGTTCTTAGTTGTAAAATAATGCTTGACTATAACTTGGGGGTAACTCTCTTTTTATTCCTTGAGATATGTTTAGGCTATTCTCATATGCTTATTCCTGTAGGAGGCCTTAATTTAGAAACTCATTTTGTAAATAAAAATACATTTAGGGCGCCTGGGTGGCTCAGATGGTTAAGCGTCTGCCTTTGGCTCGGGTCATGATCCCAGGGTCCTGGGATCGAGTCCCACGGCGGGCTCCCGGCTCAGTGGGGAGCCTGCTTCTCCCTCTGACCCTCTCCCTTCTCATGCTGTTTCTCTCTCGCTCGCTCTCTAAAAAATAAATAAAATCTAAAAAAAAAAAAAAGCTAATTATCCCGTTTATACTTTAAAAAAAATACATTTATAATATTAAATTTCTGAGTCTAAAACATTGTATATTTTTAGAGATTTTCTTTATGTGTTTGTAAAGGATTTTTTTTTTTTTTGCTTTCATGAATGAGGTATTTTTTCAATTATATTATTTTGAAATGTAGATGAGACAATAGGAAAGCTTTTTTTTTTTTTCTTCCATGTGTTGAGATTTTGAGCTGAAGTCCGTTCTCTCTAGGAAGGCTGTAAGGATTTGTGTTTCCACCAGTAGTGTTCCAGAGTGCCTATTTCCTACATCATCAAACCATAAATGGGATTTCAAAACTGGTCACATACAGCTTTAAAAATTCGTAATTCTTTGATTACCAGTGGGGTTGAACTTTAAAAAATTCTGCTCATTAGCCTTTGGTATTCTGTCTTTTGCTAGTTTTTCTGTTCACATGGTCCATTTTAAAAATAGATTTCAGGGGTGCCTGGGTGGCTTCAGTTGATTACATGTCTGACTCTTGGATTCGGCTTGGGTCATGATCTCGGGGTTGGGTGATCGAGCCGGCAGTTGGGCTCCCAGCTCTGCGTGGAGTCTGCTTGGGATCCTCTCTTTCCCTCTCCCCTGCCCCTCCCCCTGCTCGCACTCTCTCTCTCTCAATGGATAAGTAAAATCTTCTAAAAAAAAAAAAGATTTTAAAGATCACTTTATATATTAAAAATATTAACCCATTGTCCATTATAATTAGTATTTTGCAGCATCTCTTTTCTCAATACACGTTTTCACCTCCACGGCTCAGAATACAAAATACTTGTTACTTGCTACTCCACTTTTTCACTAGCTTGTGGTGTATGTACCATGAATACTAGTGGCAGTCGGCACCTCCCTTCCCTGTGAAGAGCACATTTGCCATCTTTTGAAAAAAAAAAATACTGGTGTTTTTTTGAGATAGTTGTTCTGTGCTTTCTTTTAGTAAACAAAATTTATCTAAAAGCAGAAATGAATCTCCCGGGAATGCTATCAATGCCTAAATAAACAGTGTTAGCTTTGTCCAAAAAAAATATTTGACTTCTAGATCTTATTTTGGTAGGTTCTAAGGTTCTGGTCAGTCAGATAAATGAGCACGTAGCTTCAAATATTTTCAGAATCTGATGCCAATCCATTTGATTAGGAATTCTATTCTCTAGCTCTCAAAGAAGGTAAGTTTTAGTATTTTTTTCTATGTTATTAAATTTACCTCAGATAAGCTAATATTACAGCTGCAAGGAAAAGCTGTCATCAGACCAAAGCCTTGAATATTGTGTTAAAATCACATAAAGCAGAAAAAGCATTTGTCTCTTATAAAGTGATGCTGAGACATGAGTGTGGGATATGTATGGACACAGTGGTTGGTGTCTTTAAGGACCTGATTCATGGTTCCTAGATTTTCAGAGCTCATAAATTATGATGACAGTCTTTCACATTAGAAGAATTTTTAGATTATCAAGGAATGAGAGCAAACAACTTTTTAACTATATTAAATAAGTCAATGTCTTTTGTTTGCTTGCTTGCTTGAATTTTTTTTTTTTATTCGGGTAAGGTTCTCACCTGTCATTCTTAAAAATTCAGATTTTAGATTTATGGTTGCAAATAATGTTGTGTGGGAATTTAAAATCGTTTTGAAAATACATAGCAAGATATAGATGAGTTTCAGATTTTAAGACCCACTGCACCATGGAAAAAGGGACATTGGTCAAATTGGACAACTTCTGAAGATATGAACCTTTAAAAATAAAACTTTTTCCATTATATGGAAAATTGAAACAATTTGCTATTTATTGTGAAGTTAAATATTTGGGGTGGCAATTGTATTCCATAAATGTTAACAATCTGCATAATCTTCTAAGCAATATGAATTCTTTTTGGAGGGACATTATTTTCAAATTTAATTGGTAGATTATATCACTGCACTAACATGGTTTACTGGAATGGATCTACCCTGTGCATTTAAGTTTTTGTTCTTTATGAAATGTGTTGGGTGAAATTTTTCTGCATCACTGATTAACTTTTTGTGCTAGTTTTTCAATCCCTGAGTTTAAACATGATGTAATATTTTTCCTCCCCAAATTTCCCTCAAATCTGAAAAGGCTCCAGAAGAAATAAGCAGGAGTTTAGAGTGGATAGGATAGACCAATATGTGTTTGACTTAAAAACAAAACAAAACAAAACTCACTGAAATGAAGTTTGAACCATACAAAATTTCTAGTTGCCCATGTGGAAAAAATGCTGAAATTGGCGTTTTTCATAACATTCGATCTAAAATCTTTCTTTTGTGAGGTTATTGACAAAAAATCTGTGATGGCTAGAGAACTGTTTATTCTTTCTCTCGTAAGCTTTATGTTTTAAAATATTTTCTCTACATTAGAGTAATAAAGGCACATTCTAAAACAACATTGGAAAATTTTGCAGGCTGTTTTTTTCACTTTTTTTTTTTTTTACAGATTTATTTTTACGTTATGCTCTGTCTCCCCAAATTAGATTGTAATCATTCAAGACAGGTACCTTATTGTAGTCTTCTTAGTAATTCTCCAAATCACTTAACCATAAATGTTGTGAGTGCAGCAGGCCCTCAGTAAATATTTGTTGATGGCCCTGATTATGGTGTGACGACATATGCTAAAGGTAGCTTAAACTTTTGTCAATAAAATTTGAGTTCAGGTTAGTTTGACCTTCTTAGTTTCTCTAAATATTCTCTTTCATGTAGATGAAATGACCCACAAAAGCACCTCTTGACTCTGCAGTCCTTTTTCCTTTCTGTATTTCTGAACTCTGAATTTAAGAAGTATTTTATAATCCTTACACACAAACACAATTAGTGCTGTTGTTTTCTTCTTTTATTAAAATTGTGCCCATAAATATTCCTTATTTAATAAAAATCAGTGATCACCAGTACCGCACAAAGCACTATTCTAAGGACTGTTGTTCATTTCAGTGAGCCCAAAACATTGCTTTGTTTTCCCTTCTGTGAAAAAGTTAGGTGCCAATATTAAATATATGTTTGTAAATAATATCTATTATTTAAAAACTGTTTTTTTAAAATAATAGTAGATGTCATACAGTAAGCACCCTGGTATGTTGTGGGCACTGTTCTAGGTGCATTAAAGTTATTATCTCATTTAATCCTCATGCAATCCTGAAAGGAAGGAATATTATTCTCGCTTTATAGATAAGGAAACCCAGACTTACAGCCTTTATGTCTAACTATGATCACAAAGTTAGCAAAGCAGCCAAGCCCGCATCTGAATCCAATTTTAAATACTACAATTCAAATGTGCATAGATTAAGCTAGAAAAGGTTTTCCTGAAAATAGCCAGCTCAGGGCTTACTAAAGGGAAGCACAAGGAGCATCAACCAGGAAATGCTAAGCCAAACATTGACCAGTAAACGGGGAGACCAGAACCCCACACTTTTTCAGTCCCAGTGGCAAGCCTTTCCTACATAGAATCCGCCAGCAATAGGAAACATAAAATGGTTTCCTATTTGGTTTGCCCACTGATGCAGGTGTGCCAGACTTTTAATCATTGAATGTCTCATGGCTAAGGAGTAAGTTGGTATTTGGGTTTATCTGTAGGACTCTGTAAACCAGCCTGTGAAAGAAGCTTCCACTCCCTACCTGTAGGCAAGGTCTGTGGGTTAGATCCTTGACTGGAGTAATTCATCAAAACAAATGTCTTCTTGGTCAACACTCCAACCTCACCAAGAACTTTCTATTCAAAACAACAGTTTGAAGGTTTATAGTGTGAATCTCAACTAAGTAAAAACAAAAAAGCGAAAAAACAACCCAGAAAAGAATGTACGTGATACATACGTTAAGTCATACTGTTTACCCCTGAAATTTATAGCAGATTATGGCTGATCATTAAGCCAAACTGAGGAGGCAACAGATATGGAAACAAAAGGAATTATTAGGCATAATTTGCCTTCAACACATTTACTATTCACAGTTGCTTGTGGGAAAAACATCCTTATTTAATATGGTAAAAAGGATAAGAGAATTGATAACATTTACCTATATGCAATATATCCACCTAATAATAGACATGTCTATATAGTCATCAGTTTAGCACTTTAAAGTTCAGTAGTTTCAAAGAAATCAGAATGGACATCAATTGTATACACTTGCCTGGTAGGTGAAATGTACATATCCATTATATGGAAAGTTGTAAAATGCCCAATAGACTCTGCACAGGATTTTATGACTTGCTCTGGCAATTTTGGTGAACATAGCATCACGTAGGCATGGTGAAATCGCGTAATTTGTGTTTTTAAATTCTCAACTCTGTTATCCAGAGACTTGACTTCTCATATTCCTCACAATTTTGTGTCAAGTGCAGCACAATGGTTAGCCAGGATAGTTCAATGGGTAAGCTCTGAGAGGGACAGATCTATGTTCTGACTCCATGTCTGCTCCTATTAGAATGTGACTCTGGTCAAAGTACTTGCTCTTTCAAGCCTCGGTGTGCTCATCTGTAAAACTCATTTGTGGGGCTGTTGGGAGGCATTAAATGAAATACGTATAAAATTCGTCAGAACATAATTTTGAGCAAAAAAATGACAAGACACAGAAGAATGTATCTAGTAGGAATCAGTTATAAAAATTTGAAAACAGGCAGAAGCAAACAATATTTTGTGTGAAAGTACAAAATCTATGAAAAAAATCATAAAGGAAAAAAAGGGAAAGATAGAAGCAAAATTCTGGGTAGTGGTTACCTGGCCAGAGAGAAGAAAGAATACTAAAATGGGGAACAAAAAAATAAGCTTTACAGATTTTGAAATGTTCCATTTCTTTAGTTGAGTGGACTCAACTAGTTGAGTACTTTGGGTATTCTTTTTTTAAAAAACATAGACATATGTCATGTGGGACATGTATGTATATTTACATTTTGTATGTATATTTCACTCACAATAAATATTTATGACTACAACTGAGGGGGCTGCTAGAACGCGCACACACACACACACACATATTACATTTTGTATGTATATTTCACTCACAATAAATATGACTACAACTGAGGGGGCTGCTAGAACACACACACACACACACACACACGCACGCACACACACACACTGGTTAGCCCCGGTACTCTGTTTTATATTTCTAGTGGTTTGTAGGACAGTGGTTTTAAATCTTGGCTGAGCGTTGGATACTCCTGAGGAGCTTTAACCCATATACTGATGCTCAGGTTCCACCCCAATCTGATTTAATTGATTTGGGGCTGGGACCAGGCATCAACATTTTGTATAAAAGCTTCCCATGTGATTCTAATGTGAAGTTAAAATTAACCAATACTGGACTTACTTTATAAGAATTAGTGCAATAGGCACTAATTAAACTAGTTCAATATTGCAGATTTTAAAAAAGCACCCATGTAGATGTCATGGGAAAAACCATTACTTTGTTGGACTTCCTTACAAAGATTTTGAGGCTTAGTGTTGCTTCTCTTTTGAAGTATGTATTCAGGGGATTAGGGTGGCAAGTGGAGACTTGCTGTATGAGACCATGCTTTGCAACAGGGTGTCTAGATGAAAGGTAAGTGCTGGCTAAAGTCTAGCCGGCTCCCCGAAGTGTATCTCCCCAACGTGTGTCTCCTGGTGTGGGGTTGCGTCCAAGGGCAGGAAGTAGTTTTTCTCGTTAGCACAAAGCTTCCAAAGGTGCCTGCTTACTTAGGTCCCATGGGCATCGAATTTATTTTGGTGCTTAAGACTACTACTGAATGTCACAAAATATTCTCTGAGACACAAATAAATATTCAAAATAGTTACAGGTACAGCCTGCTTAGTATAAATACCAACCGACCAGCAGGGATGTGGCCAGTGGCACCTAAGCAGGATCTGGGGTGTCTTCCCCCCACTGCTCATCTTCCCCTGTGCCAGGTGCGAACCCTTGGGCTCCTGGGTGGAGTTAGATGGGAGGGGCCATGGCAGCTGGGGTGGCACAGAAGAGCAAGCCCCGGGGGGGGGGGGGGGGTTGAGTTAGTGGCCCTTTAACCCCCGGTGCAGATATTTTGATATTTTAACCACCCGCATGGCCTTCCTGGTGCGTACAGGGTACTTATTAGCTCTGCCCGCCACTTATCACGGAACCCCGGGTTCTATACCTTTCTTTCTGCTTTTGTTTATCCACTAGGATACAGTTTATGGACCACAGCGCTGCTTTCCTTCCAGTTCTGGGACATAATAGTCACAGTTCACACTTCTTGAGAACCCATCGTTCCGTTTCAGCCCCACACCAAACTTTGGCATAAGCATTATTTTATTTTTATTTTTCTAAAGATTTTATTTATTTGAGAGAGAGAATGAGACAGAGAGAGAGAGCACGAGATGGGGGAGGGTCAGAGGGAGAAGCAGGCTCCCCGCCGAGCAGGGAGCCCGATGCGGGACTCGATCCCGGGACTCCAGGATCATGACCTGAGCCGAAGGCAGTCGCCCAACCAACTGAGCCACCCAGGCGCCCAGGCATTATTTTAAAGAAGGAGGAAACAGATAAATAACTTGCCCCCAATCATGAGTCGGGAAGGGAAAGAAGCAGATTTCAAACTCAGGTCTAGGCGACGCTCGGGCTGAGCTCGGAGCGGGCGCCATGCTGTGCAGGAGTGCGGCGGCCAGTTCCCCGGGGCTGCTAGCGCCTCACGTCTGCATCAGCGCATCTGGGCGCCGGGAGGCGAAACGCAGAGAAGGCTGCAGGCCAGGATGCTGAGCGACCGCCGCAGAGGAGCCGGAAGGGGAGGAGCGCTTGGAGGCTCTGCCCTCCCTTCTGTGGAGCCGCCCTCGGCCCCCCACCCCGGTGCAGGAAGTAGAAAGGAGTAACAACGGCACGACTTTTCAGTTTCAGTTCAAAATTCGTTGTGAAGTAGGCTCTTCCCCTGAAACTAGTAATACATTATGTGTTAACTCAATTGAATTTAAAAAAAAGAATAGATTTGAAAGTCTTTAGCAAAGGAGCACCTGGGTGGTGTAGTCAGTTAAGCGCCCCGACTCTTGGTTTCAGCTCAGGTCATGATCTCAGGGTCGTGAGATCCAGCCCCGCATCAGGTTACATGCTTAGTGCAGAGGCTGCTTAAGATTCTCTCTCTCTACCTCCGGCCACAGCTCCCCCCCACCCCCCAAACGCCCCACGCGCGTTTTCTCTCTCTCTCTCTTAAAATCAAAGTGTTTAGCATGTATTTAGAAAACAAAGACTTTTGTTTATTAAAAAAAATAAGTGGAGTGTTCCCATGCTTCTCTGGAAAAGTCTTGTTAAACTCCCGTGCAGCTAGTAAATGAAGTCATTGTTTATTCTATGTAATGGAAAGCGTGCCTGAACTGTGAGTCAGGAGACCTGGTGTTAGGAATGGTTCAGTCCCTAGTTCACTGCCACTGGCCAAGTCGCTTAAACTACCTGAGCTTCGTGATTCTCACCCATTGAACACAGGGCTTGGGCTAGTTTACTGGTAAGGGGACCTGACTGCATGCACGTTTTCGCACATAGTTGAGCCTCAGTTTCCTTCTTGGTGATTATTCAATGACATGTTGCAACAAAAGGAGAGTGTTTTATACAGTGCCTGGGACGCATGGGGTCAAACTTGTGTCTCCACTATTGAAAGGCGTTGGTTTAGAAATTAATTAATTCAGGGCCTGTGGATCATTACATGGGTTGGGTACTTCAAAATCCCATTCATATTTAGCTGCTCATCACTTTTATTTCAAGACCTTTTCTTTTGCTGTGACTGAGAGTTCTGGACAATCGTCTGTCAGTACTTGGCTCAGGACATTTAGTAAGAGCTAGGCTAGTACAGATGTAGACTTTGATCCCTCCAAAGGGTTGGTGCCTTTAGTGTCCATTTTTTTTCACATTAATTGCTCATGATGATTGAAACATTCATGCCGTTTCTTTGGGGTTATTAATCACTGACAGGAAAATCATGTTTGTTCTACTTCTTCATTCAATTCCTTTCATTTCCTGTTAGAGCGTTCACTGTGTCCCTAGACCTGTGTGATGTGCTAACAGTGGTCTGAAAAAGTACAGTCTTATGTTCAAGGAGATGACAATCTTGTTGGAACAAGAAGCCTCACACAGGGAGCAATTAGGGAAGAAGAACAGAAGACAGGAGAATGACACATAACGGAAGTTTGGATTGTGTGTGCTTTATGACTATGGTCTGAAACAAATCACCAATTCTTCCAGATTGTGAAGAAATAAGACTCTGAAACCTAAAAGTGAAATGAATTAAAACGGAAGTCGGAGCATGTAAGTTTTCATCGAAGCCTTATTGTTGGGTGTGGGCTTCTCTTTGTGGTGGCTGTGTTGTCACCCTTTGAACAGACACTGTTCTTCAGAGATGTCCTTTCCCTGAAGGATCGTGGGTGTGTTTCTGCAGTTTCCCCACCGCCCTTTGGTTTAGATTCTTTGATGCCATGCCAGTTACATGACACTCTTGATAGGTGAGTAAAGGTAAGCATACTTGGAAGGACAATTAAAGAAAGAGATTAAAATGGTGATTTGGAGCTGAGGAAATATAGATCCCATGGAGAAATCATATTCATTTTAGATTGTAGGCCATGCTGGAAACTCATATTACCACCAGCTGAAGTGAACACTGCTTTTACGGATTACTGGGAGAAGGTCAACCTTCTGTATGAGCAAATAAACAAGGACACCATTATCATATTTTCAAGTAAATTAATTTAGAGAACTTAAGTAATACCGATCTTATCATAGTTTCCAAATGATCTACTATTAAACCCAGTAGCTTATTGGAAAACTATTACCAAGAAAGAACTATTTCAAATGTAGCAGGTTACGATAAGGACAAAGCTTTAGATAACATGAGAAGGTAATTTTTCTTTAGGCAGAAAAATACCAGGCACAGATTTATCTTTGACAGCATGACCTGCCCAAATCCTTGCTCTCCAGCCCATCTGATAAAGGTCAATGACTGAACACCCAAACAAGTTCATACACACAGCACCTGCCTGACAAAAACAGTGAAATTGTTTTTCCCGACCCAAATTGCACCATTTCCTTAAAGTTTGGAAAACAATGCGCTGAATTTCTCTATCCTGTATGCAAATTTTTGTTTTCTTTTTTTCACGTTAGAGACCAACCAGTGTTGTTCTGAGCGTCAGTGAAGATGAATGTGACGTGCCTGCTTTTTCTGCCTTCAACTCTTTCTTTTAAACACCTCTCACAGAACTCTCTCATTTCTAGATTGAGAAGGAAATAGGAAAGGAAGACAATGAATTGTCTCTAAAATGGTCTCAGAATAAAAAAAAAGAGAGAATGCTCATAATTGTTTTATTGTTATGAAGAGTTTGGGTTTACAAAGTAATAAGCATTTTCCAAATTACTGACTTCAGTTGTAAAATAGGTAAAAAAAACCATGCCAGATCTAATTGCCAAATATCTTGCAGTCTCTAAAATATTTTTTGTAGCCTTACTATTATTACTATAAACAGAAATAGCAGTGATAAAAATCAAATGAAGTTTTGCAAACACCCCAAATTCCATTTGTGTGTGTGTGTGGGGGGGTAGTTTAGAATTAGCAGAAATAATGTTCTTCCCTGCACACAGCTGTGTCCTGCACAGTTGCTTTCATGATCTCATTTTCCTGGCTGGGAGCCCCCTCTATTAAACAAGAAAACAAGGTGTGTGGGGGGCGGGGTGGTCAGAGACATAGCAGGGTAACAGGGAATTGGACTTGAACTCAAGCGTCTTCCAGTCCACTGATTTTTTTTAAGTGGTTTGTTTTTTAGAAGAGTCTGTCATGACATATAAATCACTGTTAATGCCATCATTAAACTGGCTTTCGAGAGATTTTGTTTTAAAGAGACAATGCAGGGGCGCCTGGGTGGCTCAGTCGTTAAGCATCTGCCTTCAGCCCAGGTCGCGATCCTGGGGTCCTGGGATCGAGCCCCCCCATCAGGCTCCCTGCTCAGCGGGAAGCCTGCTTCTCCCTCTCCCACTGCCCCCCTGCTTGTGTTCCCTCTCTCGCTGTGTCTCTCTCTGTCAAATAAATAAATAAAAATCTTAAAAAAAACATAAAGAGACAATGCAGTTATAGAATCCTGAGCTCTGAACTGGGAAGCACAGGATTCCAGAGCTGGGAGCCCCAGAACCTGCACAGGCAGGTGCAGCTCCAGCCCCCGGGGCTGGGCCCACAGGTTGGTTTGCTGTCGGCGTGGCCTTCTCCCTTCTGCACAACCTTTACTGAGGGTTGCTCTTGCCTCCTCTCTCAGCCCGCCTGGAGCGTGGTGGGACTACATGTTGACAGCTTATTTTATATTCGGGGTGAACTTTGATTTTGGATAAATATTGAACTAGTGTTCAGCTCTTTTTATCAATGCCCTAATTGGAGGTGAGGGAGCTGGGGAAGGCGTGACAGCCAGCTGGTCGTAGGGACAGGGATGGCTGGCCGCCCGGTCATCCCACCAGGCCAGCTCTGGTCTTTCCACCATTCCCCGTGGCTTTTAAATGACCTTCTTCTTTTTTAAAAAAATATCTCTTCCCTCCCTTTTCCAGTGGCAAGACTTAAAGGTTTCAAATACTTGAAAAATAAATGATTTCCAAATCACTTCAGGCTACTAACATGAAATGTTTTATCACATTTCCAAAATCAGAATGGTATATTAAGAAGTGATTTCATTCTAATCCATAGTCTCTTTTAGGGATATAGAGACATTATCTCAAATTATCACTCCGAAGAGACAGAGACAAGAATTTTGCACCATTCTACTTCTCAAATCATGTCAGTTATTTTATTTCAATTCCTCCAAATCTCTTGGACAGTTATTTCCTTCTGTATTTTCTTGTATCACTTAAAAATTATATTTTACTTTGTCGGGGCCTAAAGAATTGCATTGAAAAACTAAGAAATTATTGAAAAAGAATTCCATTAGCACAACTATCATGATCAGAAGAAATTGGCTAATTTCAGTGTCTTTCTTTGGGCTTTTCATAGAAAATTGTTGAAATGTATCTGCCCTAAGTAACTGACATTTTGAAATTGATTTCAAGCTGTAGAGGAGGAAGAAAAGCTACATTGAAAAAAATTAAATCTTAGGTTTAGAGATACTAAAAAAACAAGTCCCAGGCCCAGAGGATCCCAAATACTGGCCCTTTGGTTCAGAAGTGAGAAAAAAAAGTCACAAATCTGGTGTGGAGGGAGAAACACGCTTCCTTTAGCAGTTATTATATTGAAAAGTATTTTTAAAGAGCATTTTTGGTTAATAATCTCAACTATTTCTGTAGAGAAAACTGCATGTTCCTGCTGTCCTGTGGAAGCAATAATCCAGGCTCCCAGTGGATGAATATGACAGAGGCACCCTCTGCCCCTGGGCTACTGTCTCCTCCATCAGACCTCTGCTGACTTTCCAGCCCTACTGCAGTCTTCAGCTTGATCTAGCTCTATGATCTCTGAGTTCCTCGAAGATGCCAGGGCTCCTGGTCTTCACACATCTACTTCTGTGGCCAGAAGGACGGCCACTGTGAAACCGACCTTCACTTGGCAGATTCCTATCCACTCTGATGAGGTGTCTACTTCCCCCAGGAGACACGTGGTTGGCAGTGAGTGTTTGTGGAGTGATCACTGCACGTGCTAGAGGAAGAAGCCTCTGTTATCACTCAGAATACCTCAAGTCAGCAAAGGATCTTTAACTCTTTGTGTAGAGATTGCTGCATGCTCCTGGGAATACATGGAGGCTGGATGGGAGGGGTTGGGGGAGAGGCAGGAAAGGAGGAAGGGAGGGAGGCAGAGGAAAGATGGGAGAGTAGTTGAAGTGCCATAGGAATGCAGAGCTAGGAGGGGGGAATTAGAGAGTGGGAAAGAGCTAGAGTCAAAAACAGAGTGCAAAAGACAGAAGTTCATGGAGTTGCTACCTGGCCCAGCTCTCACTAGCTAGCTAGAACCTTCCTGCCTCCCTTTTGCTGACTCATCTCTGTTCACCCTTTACTTCCATCTGCTCTTCTTCTGCAGGGAGGCTGTATTTTCTCATGGAAATCTATACTCTGCATATCAGAACATTTGTTGACATTTTATGAAGTTTGCTTTTTGTTAGCTTTCTTTCCTATTAGACAGCAACTTCATGAAGAGTCTATCTTTTTTTTATCATGATGACCCTAGCACCTAGCACAGTGATTGCTGTCCATAGTAAGTAACTAAATATTTGTTGAAAGCCTAGCATTTTGGGCAAGTCATTTTAGGTTTCTGGACTGCACGGTCCTCATCTGCACTATGAAGGTGGTGGTCAGGTTGATAAATCAACATCCCAGCCTAGCACTGGTCTTCTATGACTTCGTACCTACATGGTACCCAAGAAGACAGGGATGTTGTTTGTAAAGACGCTGAAGATCTTTTATTTTTTATTTTTATTTTTTAAAGATTTTGTTTATTTATTTGACAAAGAGACACAGTGAGAGAGGGAACACAAGCAGGGGGAGTGGGAGAGGGAGAAGCAAGCTTCCCATGGAGCAGGGAGCCTGATGTGGGGCTCGATCCCAGGACCCTGGGATCATGACCTGAGCCGAAGGCAGACGCTTAAGGACTGAGCCACCCAGGCACCCCAAGATGCTGAAGATCTTGTAATACAAACCGTGACTGCCTGGTAGACTGTTTATACAGGACCTTGGACTGGGCCAGGGTGGGGTGGTGGTACAAAATAGAGCGTAGGACCAGTCCTTATTATCAGGGAGAGGAAGAGAGCAACAAGTCATTTCTATGGAAAGACCGAGTTGCCCATACATCTATCGTGGACATGAAGATATGTTGATGAACTTTGGCAAGTTCACTGCAGAGACAGGCCTGATCCTTCAGAGTGATAAGAGAGAATGATCCAGAAAAGAAGAGAGCAATGAATTAAATCTATATGCATATACTGCTGTATGTATATATTCATTTGGTCAGAAAATACTATTGACTGTATTCTTGGGCCAGTGCTAAGGGGATGAAGATAAATCAGACTTCAAGGATAATGAAATCTGGTTGGGGAAGAAAGGCATATGCATACTGAAAATATAGCAAAGATGATGTGAACTGGGATAAGACAGGTATTCCATTTTTCTGTCAGTTCTCCCCGCTTGGCTTTCCTGTTTGTTGGGGCTTTAAAAGGAAAGAAATGTTACCTCCTGCCACATCTTATAAAAGAAGTGGGATTTGAGCTTGGCCTTTAAGACTGGCAGGATTTGGGCATTTAGAGATTAGAGGTGGCATTCCAAGTAGAGAAAAGCAAGGCCAGTGGAAAAGCACCTGGCATTTCCGGGAATGGTGGGAGTTCATTCAGCTCCAGGGGATTACATGAAACTGGCTTGTGGCAAATTCTTTGGAAAGGCAGGATGTGACCAGGCTAAAGGCCCCTGGACTTTGATCCGTAGGCAATGTGGGCTCAGAGCAGATATCTGAGCAGGGTGTTGGTGGTAGCTGGGCTTCTGAAGGATCTGCGGTGGTGGGGGGGCAGCCGGGAGCTGGGGGTGGGACCCGAGTGGAAGCTATGACACTGAGGTCTGGGTTGGGGTGCCAGTTTCTGGAAATGGGGCCATGCCGGTGCAGGGGAAGGAGAAAAAAAATTGAAAAGAAAGGAGGGGGGGTGAGATTGAGGCTCTGGGCTCAGAATAGATCTCAGAAGATTGTCTTTTCTTTTTTTTAATCTTTTTTTTTTAAGATTCTATCTATTTATTTGAGAGAGAGAGCTAGCGTACAAGTGGGGGGAGTGGCAGGCAGGGGGAGAGGGAGAAGCAGGTTCCCTGCTGAGCAAGGAGCCCGATGTAGGACTCGATCCGAGGACCCTGGGATCATGACGTGAGCCGAAGGTAGATGCTTAACCGACTGAGCCACCCAGGCGCCCCTCAGGAGATTGTCTTAAGGAATCAAAGAGGACATGGAGTGGTGCACAGAGATTAAGCTGGGGGGGGCAGCTATACCCCCAGGGAGTGGAGAAGAAAGTTCTTGAAGAGGAGGCCTGGGAATTCCCAGTTTTATGTGGGGATTATTATATGTATAATGTGTAATATATAACATATATTATGTTATTATATCGTACTTTATATTATATATTATTATATATTTCGTACATATGTATTTTACATAATTATCTATAATTATATAATTTATATAATTTATATAGATATATAGATATCATTATATGTATCATATACATGATATTTATATAAAACTTCAGTTAAGTCAGTTTCTTTTGTGACCCATAGGTTTTGGTCTGAAGCATCTTTATCATTGCCTTCAAGGCAGTTTGAATATCATCTTTGATTTCTTCAATTTTAGTTTTTTAATTTTTTTGAAAGACTTTATTTCTTTGAGAGAGAGAGAGAGGGAGAAAGCACGAGCAGGGGAGGAAAGAGGGAGACGGAGAAACAGGTTCCCTGATGAGCAGGGAACCTGACATAGGGTTCGAACCCAGGACCCTCAGATCATGACCCAAGCCGAAGGCAGATGCTTAACCGACTGAGCCACCCAGGCACCCTGATTTCTTCACTTTTAGAGTTTAGTTAAGTATATATACTCTAATTTTCAGGTAAAGATCGTTTATCTCTTTTTATTCAGATTGTGTTGGATTTTTATGAGGTTTTTTGTCATGTAAACCTGTATTTTGCAAACATTTTAAACATAACCTTTGTGCCCAAGTTCATAATCAAACTTTATAAATTGTTGATGGATAAATGAACAAAAATTCTCTAGTTGAAAAATGTCAGGATCCCTATATGACTATTAAATGTAGATAAAGGAATGTAATATTGAATCACTTCTGAAAAAGATGTATTTGCATCTCCCACTGCAAGTGCTTTTTAATCAATCAAGTTCTTCACGTCTAAATAGCTTTGCTTTGTAGATTTAGCTGCTCTGTTGTTTGGGCCCTCCAGTTTATTGACTTTTATATCTCTTTTGTAAACATGTACCTTTATATTCATAATATCCCTCTTTATCTTGTTTGGTCAATTTTTTCATAACTAATTAAAACGCCATGGTATTAATGTTACTCTTGTTCATAGCTGATAGGCACCTCTACTTCTTTCATGTAGTAGTGGGCCTTTGGATTTATCTTTCTAAAACTGTATATCTCAGTCTTGAGTTTATTCAGATAATCTCTAAAAAATTCCATTTAAGTCTTTTCTATTCTTAAAAAACTGTCTATTCCCAATATGCTTAATTTGGACATTAGTTACAACCAAAAGATTTTTCTTTTCTTTTTTTTTAAGATTTTATTTATTTATTCGACAGAGAGAGACAGCGAGAGAGGGGACACAAGCAGGGGGACTAAGAGAGGGAGAAGCAGGCTTCCCCGCGGAGCAGGGAGCCCAATGGGGGCTCGATCCCAGGACCCCGGGATCATGACCTGAGCCGAAGGCAGATGCTTTAATGACTGAGCCACCCAGGCGCCCCCGAAAATATTTTTCTATTATAAAACATAATGTATCATTTTCTATAGGACCTAAGTTGCAATTCCATTCTACCGAAGACCATTCAGATTCATCAGTCCCACTACATACCTTCAAATGTAAAGATGTAATTTGAGATCACCATTTTCTGAGCCAGAGCATTGAAGTGCTTTGGTGATTCATGAAAATAAATATTTTTCCCACTCCGAGGCCCATTTTTGACCAGTCATATGGTGTAGAAAGGCAGGAATGAGAGGGCTAGGGCTGTGAGAGGAGAGGGGCTGTGCATGTACTATTGAGTATCCGTGCAAATGACAAGCAAGTGCTGTTAACCTCCAGGCTATGTAAAATAACAAATATTTAGAGTGCGCTGCATGAAGGTATGGTTTACAAAGCGCTGTTAATTACATGTGCATACATTCATCTATTCGACAAATGCATGTTGAAGGTCTACCGTGTACCGGATTCCAGCCAGGCACTGGCCATGTGGAGGTGAACGTGTCAGGCACATATTGATGCCCTGCTAGTTCCTTGGGTGGGAATGGCTGGATGGTTAACTTAGTAGTTTCAGGTGCTGGAATTTATTCTACCCAGCTTCCGAAGTGCTTCAAAAACCAAGTGTCCTCTTCCTCCTCCTCTTCTTTCTTCTTCTACCTCCTTTATTACTACTATCGGAAATTTGAAATAGAGGGAAAGAAAAAAATTAATGTTACCTAAACGGCCGCTTTTTGGAATAACCCTACATTTATGTGGCGTGTCCCAGTGACTTTTTAAAAAGCCATCACTTGAGGCTGGCCCTTACAGAATGCTTATTATGCTA
This sequence comes from Leptonychotes weddellii, assembly GCF_054177405.1. Classification (NCBI taxonomy): domain Eukaryota; kingdom Metazoa; phylum Chordata; class Mammalia; order Carnivora; family Phocidae; genus Leptonychotes; species Leptonychotes weddellii. Next base: position 117,209,705 of record NC_138376.1, read on the forward strand.
CCATACCTTGAAATGCTTTCCCTAAAGTAGCCCATTTACCCACTCGCATAACTCATTACCCACAAGCATAACTTGACTATTAAAAATGAAGAATTTTCTTGGAACCCATACATTAAGTCAGGCTACAGTGAAACAAAATTAACAAAATTCGAGTTGTTGCCAGAAATTAGGTGAAGCTGCGTTGGATTTAAGGGCCAGTTTGTCAGATTACCATCTGTAGATGCTGCTGTGGACCAGGTGGGGGCAGCAGAGAGCTGGCCGAGGTCCACCAAAGGCCAGGGCTGCACATCCCTTAGGATCCCAGGGCACAGGTGGAGGTGGCAATGAGTTAGGAAGTAGAGTCAAGGTTTTGAGACTTTGTATCTGAGAGAAGGGAGTGTTAGAAATATCACAAAGATCAGAATTCAAGGGAAGCAAGGATTGAAGTAGGACTGATGTAAGTCCAAGGGCTGGGTGGCAAAAGCAAAGTGAGCAGGAGAAACAGGAAGGCCAGTGTGGGTGGGTAGACAGGAGGTACCAGGAGGAAGACAGCCTGCATCCCTAGCATTTCTTCCCATGCCTTCCCAGAACAGTGGCCAGGTTCCTACTTGGTCCTGTTTGGTCTTCCAAGGGCAGTGGTTCCTACTGGATAGAGATATGGGAGGTGTTAGCTCCATATCTCTCTTGAGCTGAGACTGTAATTAAAGTTCTTGTTTTATCAACAAAGTACTGAAGTGAGTTGAGAAAGCTTGAGACAATTTGGTAGTAATCAGGATGTGGTGGTAAAGTTTGGCTTGGGCTCTTCCTTCTGGTTCCTCCAAAGAACTAAATTTAGCCCTCAGCATCCTCCCGTCCATCTTTTAGAAGATTTTTCACAACCACCCAGGAAATGCAGTTCACTACTCCTGTTTACTTAATGGTCTACTCCACTTGAAACATCATGCTCTCCCTGTGTGGTCTTGTCATAATTATCTTCAAATGGTGCTAATTAACAGAGCCAATGGGGCACCATTCCCTCCCCTGACTTGGCATTCTCACAGGGTGCAGTTAGCATTCCTCGTGGGAAGGCATTCTGGTGATCCCTTATCTGTACTCTCTCCATCTACTTTTTACCATGCCAGTAAGCTGCCTCACCACAGAAACTGTTACCCAGTAAAGAACATTACCAAGTCCTAGCACATGGCTGCTTATCTCAAGACACAGATAGTCACCAAAATCCTAGCAGTAAAAAGCCTTTTCTATAGCCCCTTAGAGCTAATTATAACACAGTTTGAATCATGGAAGACAATTTGGAAATGGAACAGAGCATGGAGAAAGACAAAGGGAGAGAATAGAAGACCATTCTCGAAAAGGAAAGAACATTTGGGTTAGGCTGTAGACATAAAACGATAGCCCCCGACTTTCTTGAGAAAATGGAAATGTTTTGGTTCGTGAAACACCAACAGAGGTCATTGCTTACTAGTAGCTGTTCCAGAAGCATCTCAGCTACTACTTCGTGCATCAGGGTAGTTAGCCTTTCCCTGTCTTTATCTCCCTCTTTGTAACATGGAAACCAAGGTGCTGACAATGTTTCAACAAGTTCTCTGAGGTAAGTCTAGAGACTGTTACTGACAGGGCAATGGTTCTATGAGTGAGGGTTACTGTGCAAACACAGAACATTTTATTAATGGAGTTCAGGGTGTCCAGCTTTTCTTTCTAGAGTAAACACACGCCCAGTAGTATTGACTCATTTTGCATTGTTCTATTGCGTTGTTTGCAAATCTTTTGAATTATTACCCTGTATTTGTTCTCTATTGTTCAAAATACTCTTTTAAAAGCTGGATATAGAACTTCAGTCCCTGCTGGCTTTGTTCTTTTCCACTTGGCAAAGGTTGATTGATATTATCTTTCTTTTGGCCTGTGTTTCTTGGTGGCTTGAAATGAGCATGGTTTGTGTGTGTGTGTGTGTGTGTGTGTGTGTGTGTGTGTGTGTGTTTTCTTTACTTCTTTGCCCACATTGTCAATAATAGAATCACTCTGGGAATGGGGTGCACACAGTAATTTCTGCAGCAGAGTTTCCAAAGGGAGGAGATCTTGGTGTAAATTTGGGATATTGTATTGTTTTGGTTTTCTTTTCTCAGATGCTACAACTGTTTCTTGGGAGTTATTATTTTTTTTCACAAATGAACAGTGACACATTGTCTTAAGAGGTATTCTAAACCATGTTAAACCTGTAAAGAAATTAGTGAAAAAATGTTAAAGCAAATGTAATGAAAGAAGCAAGAGTAAGCATGTGGAAATGGTAATATGAGGAACTGGCTGTGTCATGGTCTGGTTGAATTCTATGTGTGTGAGGTACATGAATGGGCTTGAAGGGGACAGATTTATGGAACTGGAGAGGACAGATCTGTCCAACTCAGGGGTTCTCACCTCTCATTGCACATTAGAATCACCTGGAGATTTTTTTTTTTTCTTAAGCTGATGCTCGGGTCTCTCCACTGAAATCAGAATGTCTGAGGGTGTGGTTTAGGCCCAAGTCATTTGTAAAGACTCCTCAGTTGACAGCCAGGATTGAGACCTACTGACAACCAATAGAAAAACACTTCCTAGAAGTGTCCCCAGGCCAGAGGTCTTAGCCTCATACCAGATACCGGTCTGGGCCAACATACACTTGTGGATTTTATCCAGCTTTGAACAGGCCTCCTATTCTGGCACTGCTCCCATGCTCTCTGGCTCTTCCTGACTGTCAAAATAAAATAAAATAAGCTTTTCTTCAGTTGAACTCCTGGAGCATTTATAATACTGTGAAAATGCTAAATGAAATGGTATGAAATAATACTGGTTGCCTTTATTTAAATTGTAATGGAAATATATACTTTTTTCAAAGGGCCTGATCCAAATGTGGAAAGAGTATTTTTTGAATGCGGATTACATGTCTATTTTGTATCTTAAAGGCAATGCCCTCAGCCTTGGAGCCAGCTGTCTTCCCCCAGGCCATTCAAAAGGTGCCGCACGTCCCAAATGTGATCTGCTTCCTTCCTTTGACATGGCCTAAACGTCCCCTATTCAAAAGAACTCACGTCAGCGTGGAAAGGGCAATTTACAGACATCTGAATTATACCCATTAATTTAATTTATATCTGTTACACAGTTATATCCAAAGAAGAGCGTTCTGAGAGAATACGACTCAGAAAAGGTAAATGTGTTTGGGGTAGAAGGAGGTAAGAGCCAGGAGCAGGGAAAGCAGACCTGGGCGAAGCCAGATAATAGGGACAAAATAGGCAACCTGACAATAGGGAGGGCGGGGGCCCTGAGATGCTGAGCAGAAGGAAAGTGAGGCTGGCGGTCAGTGTCACCAACCTGAAGTCACAGGCACCGAAGTTTTAAATGGCATCTGTATACCGATGTCCCCCAAATTTATATTTCCATCCAGACCCTTTCTATTGCCCTTCAGTTGCCCACTCGCCAAATCCACTTGGCTCTCTAGATTGGCATCTCGAACTTAACATGTCTAAAACTGGACTCTGGAACTCTCTTCCCCCAGACCTGCACCAGCTGGGGTCTTCCTATCTTAAGCAAATGATAGCTCCATACCAGGTTCTGGAGGCCAAAAGCCAGAGACTCAGTCTGGCCTCCATTCTTTCTCTCACTCCTGGAACATCAACTATATCAGCAAATATGTTGGCTTGACCTTTCAAATACACTGAGAGTGTTACTCCTGGTTCGAGCACCATTGGTTCTCACCTGGATTGTGGAAGTGGCTTCCTAATTGATCCCTGCCTCTCCCACTTCCCTACCCACACTCCAGTCTATACTAATCAGTTGTAGTGAGCCTTCTAGAACATAAATCAGGTTATGTCCGTCCTGCTCAAAACCCCCAGTAGTTTTCCATTATACTCAGAGTAAAGGTCTATGCCCCCTTGGATGGCCTATGAGGTCCTACACAACTTGCAACTCCTTTACCTTTCCTCCTCTTCTCCTTCTTGTTCCCCGACACATCTGCTCGGTCACCCTCACTTCCTCCCTGTTCCCAAATGTGCCCGGGACACTCCTGTCTTTGCACCTGCTGCTATTTGGGGCTGCTGTATGTCCAGAATGTTCTTCCTCCAGAAAGCTGCTTGTCTCCTCACTGTCTTCAGGTGTTTGTTCAATATCTTGTTCTCAGGTCACCTTGTCTGATTGCCCTACTTTAAAGTTCCACTCTTGCCCTTGTACTTGTCCCCATTCCCTGCTTTACTTCATCTCAGTACTTGTCACCATTTGACCTTCTTTCTGTATTTTATTTATTGCTTATCCTTTATTCCTTCACTTTCTCTACTAGAGTATAAACTTCATGAGGTCAGGGATTTTTGTCTCTTTTGTCTACTGCTATGTCCCTAACACCTACAACAATAGCTGGCCCATTGCTGGTACTCAGTAAATAATTCTTGGATTAAAAAAAAAAAAGAGCATGTATCCTAGATAATCTCTAGGCTCCTGTCCAAGTGACTGAGTTTGCCTTGCTCGTCTGTGACCCAGTCTTGGCCTTACACCCTCATCTCCCAGAAGAAGGACTTCCCATTCCCGGGAGAACCGGAGGCTCCATAGCTCTATTACACCACCTCCTCACTTGTCCTGCCCACCTGGAGCTCTGCCAACTGCCTGAGCTGGTCGCTGGTCACTTCCTTGTCCCTGCTCAGTCAGCCAGTTGGGGTCTTGGACTAGAGCCTTCACTCATAGCACTCAGGCTCCCTCTGCCCCCACCTCTCTGCACTCATCCCCTGGCTGAGACCTTACTTGTGCTCATGTTCTTACTTCTCCCTTAAACAAACACCCCTTGCCCTGACCAGTTGCTCATCTGAAATTTTGATATATTGGTCAACCCCAGTCCTGCTTGAACATCTATTTTAATAACTCCTAGTTATACTTCAGTTGGCTCTGTGCAGCAGACCACATAAAAAATGATTCTAAGGTTGCATTCCTGAGAAGGCGGGAAATGTGCTTCAGGATAATGAGAATGTCGTTCTGAAATGAGTGATGAACAGTGTGTGTGGCCAATTCTCCTGGTGGCTTCCATGGGCTCTCATGGGGGAGGGGGCAGTTCTAGATGGGGGAGGGTCCGGCGCCTGCCATTTCTCATGTGGTTTCCCCAGCTCTAACCTTAACCCCAGAGCCCAGGGCTCACAGAAGCTTCTGGGGGGCAGGAGTGACTCTGGAAACTGGAGGTTGTCCTTAGACTATTTCACAACACTTTTCTCCAGGAAAAAGAAAAAAAAAAAAAAAAGCCAGCCTCATTCTCTTCATCCCCAGTATTACATAACCTAACATTTCCCTTGCTGGTTGAAATGAATATCTTTTCTCTGCCTGAATAAATAGGACATAAACTCTTAGGATAGTCTGCTTCCTCTGTGTAAGCGCTTCTGAGGGATCCGGCTGCTTTTGTTGGTTTAGTGGTGGCCGCAGCTCGCCGCTGGCTGGGGCCAAGTCTTGCCTCAGGGCTCCTTCTGGGAGTGTGGATTCTGCCAGAACACCTTTTAAATGTCTAAACAAGGACCCACTGTGGCAGCTGTGGCGACCCCACCGGAAGGTGGCTCACCTCGAGGTGCTGGGGCCGCGCTCAGGCTGCTCCCAGCTGGAAATCTACTGTTGCTCCTTGCACACGTCTCCCGAGGGTAGAAACCCCACAAAAGGTACCCAGAATGGGCGGTTCAAAAACCCCAGAGTTATAAACACAGCCATATCAAACACAGCCCAACACAGCTTCTACAGGGCAACTGTTTGCTTGATAACTTGGTACAGATCTTCCACTACCCACAATGGGGTTATGTCTCAAGAAACCCATGCTAAGTTGAAAACACCGTTAAGTCGAAAACGCATTTAATACACTGGTCCATCTCTTTCATTTCCTGAAAGACTAAGCGTTCATGGCATGAAGAGAAAGGATTGGATCTCTTTGGCTCGAAGTCCGTGTGTTACTCATTCTGAAGTCCAGGAGCTGCTTCATATCGCAGTTGGAAATTACTGAATGGACCTAAAGTTTTGGGAATCGGGATCTCTTTGGAGTTTTACAAGTAAAATGTTCCAAAATGAGAAATTGACTATCCCAAGTTATTGTAGAAGAAAAGTGCAAATTGTAAAACTTTATTAATTTGGTAAAAGGTGCTAATTTTTTAAAAAAAGATTTTATTTATTTGAGAGAGAGAGAGAGAGAGAGCATGAGCAGGGGGAGGGGCAGAGGGAGAGGGAGAAGCAGACTCCCCGCCGAGCAGGGAGCCCGATGCGGGGCTCGATCCCGGGATACCGGGATCATGACCTGAGCTGAAGGCGGACGCTTAACCGACTGAGCCACCCAGGCTGCCCCCTTTAGTAGTTCCTAATCTTGCTTAGGCTTCTTAAAGAATCAGATGAAGTTTCTAGACTGTTCTCAGAAAAATGCAGATGTGTTTATGTACTCAAAAGATTGGATATGATTTCAGGGGTTTCCAAAAGCCCCTGGAAGCATCCATGTGGATCTTTGTTTTAGAGAGTGGAGTAAGCAAACCAGTAAAGGCTAAAATGATTTTATGAAAGCGAAATGTAGATGTACAGTAATCAACCAAAATTTAGTAATAAGGAAAATGATGTTAAACACATTGCCCAAGTGATGGCACAAAATTGTACTCATATTACTATCCATTTTAAGCACATTTTACACTTATGGTGACCTAGTGATCCACATGCTTGCTTTTTTTTTTTTTAAGATTTTATTTATTTATTTGACAGAGAGAGACACAGCGAGAGAGGGAACACAAGCAGGGGGAGCGGTAGGGAGAGGGAGAAGCAGGCTTCCCGCCGAGCAGGGAGCCCGATGCGGGGCTCGATCCCAGGACCCTGGGATCATGACCTGAGCTGAAGGCAGACACTTAACGACTGAGCCACCCAGGCGCCCCACATGCTTGCTTTTTATATGCTATTATCTTCCCATTTAACTTAATGCCCAAACTGTGCAATTTAAATGTCCTGTCTCTAATGTAATCACCTATTTTTGTTCCCTGTTTCCTATGTTTTATTTTTCACCCCTTGTCCCTATTTCAAGGACTGTGAAGATATTGGGGCTTGGGGACAAATAGTTTCCGGTATAGATTTTGACACTTAGAGGAAGCTTGTCCAAACCCAGACAGGGATGTACTTGGGGGTTGGGGCTGCTCAGTGCCCCTGTAAATGATCAAGTCCTGCGGTTCTACTGCTTAGAGGGCAAGGTGAAGGCAGATGACAGAGGGATGTGGATTGGAGATGAACAGGCCTTTCTGTTCCTTCTATTCAAGTTGAAATTTGTTTGAATGAAAAAAAAAATCTGTGTGCCCGACACTGTGTGAATTACTGCCATTGGGTAAGACCCACTCCCTATCAACTGAAGTAGACTGGAGGTAGGAGGTATGGGAGATACATACATAACTGGGGGCCAGACTGAATTTGCCATTCCCCTGAGAGTGTTATCAAGTGTTCAGCAAAAGTATGTTTCAGTGCTGATGCATCAGTTACCGGGGTGTCCTACAAGTCATCTGAAGTGTCTATCTCCCTTCCTAGTTACAAGCTCTTCAAGGTCATGTCTATTCATCCTTGTCTGGCAGGAGGAAATGCTTCCTAAGGGCTTGTCAGAAGGGAGCGGTGCAAGCAATGTGCTGTGGGGACTCAGGTGGGTGAGAACAGGGTGATGTTGAGTAATCATGAAGGGCTGCATGGAGAAGGTGATCTTTGAGATGAACCTGGAACTCAGATAAATAAATAAAAAATCTTAAAAAAAAATTGGGGCGCCTGGGTGGCTCAGTTGGTTGAGATGAACCTGGAAGAAATGGTAGGATCATAACTGATCCAGATAGGGAAGAAGCAGAGACCAAAGGTAGGATACTGGGCATAGGGAAGGAGGCTGCAGGATCAGACCTCAAGGCTGGGGAGGTGGGCCGGGACCAGATTAACAGGGAGATAGTGAGTGGTTTGTACGACATTTGATCTTGCAGTGACACGATGGTGTTGATTAGTCAGGAGGGTAACCTGGTGAAGGTGCGTTCAATGGGAGAGGCTGAAGGCAGTCAGACAAGTCTGGACACCACTGCCCGGTCCAGCTGAGAGCTGAGGAAGGCTTGAGTCGTGCTATGGAGAAGGAAATAGAAGGGATGGAGGCTGGAGATATTTTGGAGGTTGAGTCTGAAGTTATTGCAATCCACAGTTCCCTAGAATAAGCCAGCCCAGGGCAAAAATAAGAAGAAAACAATAACAAAGTAATATTTTTCTCACCCTGCTCTCCCTCGACTGTTCTACAATCTGCAGTCCTTTGAAAACCTTCCTTCCTGTAGTGCCTGGTGATTGAACAGACGCTGTGGTACTTGTCACAGGTGCTGAGCATCACTGCAGGCCTGAGGAAGCGACCAAGGTTGGTCAAGGGTGTTGCTGCCGGCGGCCATCAGAGGGCAGGACCCACTTGCCACTAAGGGGGCTGGCTGGATCCTCAGGTGGGGAGCACTCCTCATCCCTAATTGTTATCTGGTCTAGGCATCAAGGCTTCCCTTTGCGCTCAATGTCTTACAGCATCGTTCATCAGCCTTTAATGGCAACCTACCCTTTTGCTATGTTTCAGGTGTTTGTGCTCGTTGCACAGCTGATGATCTTAGTGACGAATTCTTTTTTTTAAATTTTTAAAAAAATTTTTAAAAAAGATTTTATTTATTCATTTGAGACACAGAGATACAGAGAGAGAGAGAGAGCATGAGCAGGGAGAGAGGCAGAGGGAGAGGGAGAAGCAGACTCCCTGCTGAGCCAGGAGCCTAATGTGGGGCTCGATCCCAGAACCCTGGGATCATGACCTGAGCTGAAGGCAGACGCTTAACCATCTGAGCCACCCAGGCGCCCCTTAGTGACGAATTCTGAGCCGTACTTAAAAATCCTTTTTCTCTGGCACGGGCTCCTTGAACTTGGATGAAATCTGTGGAGTTCTCTTTTCTCCTTAGAAGTACATTATAGTAGTTGATGAAAATAAACTATTGGAAGGGCTACCCCTCTCTGAATCCTAGCTGAGACTGCTTCTTTCTGAGGAGGAGTATGTGAATTTGTGGATCTGTCTGGCTACTGAGACTGATGTGGTCAGGTGGTAGTTAGAAACTGGTATTTGGGGAGAAGGAAAACCTAAGAGGCAAGGTTTTGGGGGAGTAAGAAGGGTCAGCAGAGGGAATAGCTTTTCCATTTGAAATCATTGCATTCTTCAGATGTTATTTCTTTTGTCACCTTGATAAATATGAAAGCCCTTTTATTCTCCTAGTAGATTTTTTTCAATAATTATTTCTTCACATGGGATGTTTGAGGCTTTATATATATCTTTTTGTATATAAAGAAGAAGCATGTGATTTTTGAAGGCAGGTTTTTTGAAAACTTTTTAAATTTATATTCATTATTATTAGTTTCAGGGGTAGAATTTAGTGATTCATCAGTTGGTATAACACCCAGTGCTCATTACATCAGGTGCCCTCCTTAATGCCCATCACCCAGCTACCCCATCTTCCCCACCCCCATCCCCTCCAGCAACCCTCAGTTTGTTTCCTATGATTAAGAGTCTCTTATGGTTTGCCTCCCTCTCTGTTTTTATCTTATTTTATTTTTCCATGAAGGCAAGTTTTAAAAGGCTTTCTAAAGATGATGTGTAAGGTTTAATTGCCTGACTTTGTTACCTGAACAAAGATAGTCTTTTTTTTTTTTTTTTTTTTTTGAGAGAGAGACTATCTTTATCCCCATGAACTTCAACTACAGGGCATCAATGTTGAGCTAATGACAGTAGAAAGAGTCGTCAGTCATTGGTCATATGAAGACTCTGTTTTCAAATATCCAGGACCTGTACATTGCAAACAGGACTGCTGGATTTTGTGCCTTCTGCTACACAAACTAGCAGCTGTGATCCAGGATGAGTGTTTTAGTTATACTCTTAACAGGAAGGAACAGAGACTCCCCTGGATATCTGGTAATAAGGGTTAGCGGAGAATCTGTGTGCCGTCCATGACCCCACCAGCATAGTGGATAGGGCAGCCGTAGCCAGACCCTGCCATGTGCTCAGGGGCTCAGGGCCCCTATTTGTTCACTTTGGCTCACTGGGTTTCTCTTTGCCTGCATAACTTTACTTGCGAAAGAGCCTTTGCTTACTATGGTCTCCGGTCCACCCCAAGACATCCTTCTTGCCTGTGTGCCTCACTAGTTCAGTCTAGGTTTTCAGAATTCATACTCCAGAGAGCTAGAATGTGATTGGTCAAGTTCATCTTTTCACATTAGTTCCTGGCTTTGGTCACTGTCTGTCTTGGTTAGTTTCCTATCCCTGGTCCAATTAGCTGTGTTCTGAAGTGGGGTCTGAGGATCATCCTGATGTGACTTGGTTGTCACCAAGTCTTTTTGAGCGAGCGGTTGTCACCAAGCTCACCTTTTAGCGAGCTCAATAGAATGATAAACTTTAAGATGATTCATAATAACATCTCTATATCAATGTATAGAAATTTTTCTTAGTCATTCACTGATAACCTCTCCACTTTTCTCCCTGTGACACATAGAAAACATGTGTGTTCCCTAGTGTGGTTTTGATTCTGCAGGGGGGTGTTAAAAACTTGGGTGCTGGGCGCCTGGGTGGCTCAGTCGTTGAGTGTCTGCCTTCAACTCAGGTCATGATCCGAGGTTCCTGGGATCGAGCCCCGCATCGGGCTCCCTGCTCTGCCGGGAGCCTGCTTCTCCCTCTCCCTCTCCCACTCCCCCTGCTTGTGTTCCTTCTCTCGCTGTGTCTCTCTCTGTCAAATAAATAAATAAAATCTTAACAACAACAACAACAAAACTTGGGTGCTTT
>NC_138376.1:117220590-117234519 GCF_054177405.1 Leptonychotes weddellii
CTTGAGAAAGCACTTCCTGGAATGCAAATGAATGTCAACAATGGTCTTTTAAGGATAACTAATCTAATGTAAATTTTATAGGAATTTTATGTTATACATTTATATTTTCTAATGAAAAGAAACTAATCTATAACCTTCAGTTCAGAATCCAACAGATGTTCTATTTTGAGAACTGTTGCTCTAAGTGATTTTCTTTTCTGTATTGATATATACAAAGGATTTTAACAGGTAGCTAAATGGTGTTTGAAAAGCATAGTTCATTCTGACAAACTAATTGAAGGATTTAATTAGTTTAGACAAAAATATTTTACTTTCAAGATGTTTAAACTGTTCAAAACATCTTATTAAAAAATTTATCTTTTGCCAGAAACCATAATAAAAATAATAAAAAACTAATAAAACCCCAATATTGCATTAATATATGTGATTGTTCTTTCTGTAAGTGAATCTTGTTGAAATTTTGTTTCTTAAATCAAAATTAAATACTGTACATGTTTGCTAAAATATGCCATCTTCTACGTATTCTGCAGAAATTAATCTCAGGCAAATTTGCATATTCAAATTATTTTACGGACTAACTCACATGTATAAGGAAGATGGGAAATAGTTAAGATCCTTTATTTCAATAGGTTTTAAAGCATTGATTATGAAAATTTTGATTTTCTGTCTTCCTAAGACTGTTTAGGGCTGCATCTCCTGCCCTAAAGATGTCAACCTGCACTTAGAGATTCTAGAAAGCCCAGTAGCAAGATAGACTCCTTCACCTTCTCCTCTACCATTCTCACTTCCAGAAAACCAGCCTCTCCTAAGTCTTGAAGAGTAGACAAATCCAATATGTTAAAAAACAATCTTTTAAAATACATACTCTGTAAAGCACAGCTGACTTTGTAAGCTATTAACATTTTTAATATTATTTCCTTAATTTCAATATCACTTAGCACATTTTCTACTTCAGAATGTTTATGTCCGTGTAAATAAGACAAAACACTGCATGAACTCTTAACTGGCTGCAGGAAATGCCAGACAGTTTATGGAAAGATCAGATAACAGAAAGAACGGCCTAGGAGTTGGAGGGAACTAAGCTAAGCGTCTGCAGGTTAGTGAAGTCAGGAACCTAATTAATCAGTGACAAGAAATGCAGAGCCGGTTGTTGAGTCAATGGCTGAACGAGAAAGTTACGGAAACGCTCACAGAAGACATGTCCTCAGTCCTGCTCTTAGCTGTAACTAATTTTGGATTAGCAAAATTTATGTGCTGAATGAATGCTTTATTTTTTTTTTTCCAACTCGACATGCCCGCCTAGATTTCAAACTTTATTAGCAGTGAAGAGAAAATCAGCTGGGTTACATAAAACATTTTCAGGCAGATTAACAAATTACTTACCCCTTGTTGAACGTCTGTCCTGACCGAAGGGCTAAGAAAGTTAGAATCAGGCCTCGTGTGGAGAAAGCAAGGCCACCCCCTCCTCTATTTTGTGCAGATTTTCCACTCCTAGTCAAATGGTGGTGCTAGTTCTTTAGTTTTGAGTTGCTGCATTTCCTAATTTCATGGTCATAACAGCCTCCTGTCTCCTGCCTCAGAACGGATTTCACCAAAACTGAAAATGCAGTCTCCATGCTCAGAAGCTCCTTAACGGGTTCGGAAGGTTAGTCTTCCTTTCTCTTGCCCATTCTGTACCAAAAGAAAACAGTCTTTGAGTGACATTCTTCTCCTCAAGTAGGTACTCCTATTTCTTTTTCTCAACGTAAGTTTTTCCTTTTTGCTCTATGTGCTATTTACCAGCATGATGTAACTTCAGAGCTTCCCTCTCATGTTAAAAGATGTTCATTTTTCTCTTAATGCTCCAGGGATATTTTGCAAAGTTGCTGGCAAGCACTTACGGCGACATTAAAATGTTGAATCTAAACTTGGTACAAAGTGGAAACTCACTTTTGGAATAATATTCAGCTGAGTCAGAGGGCAACACAACCACCCTTTTCTCAGCACAGAGCTGACAGGCTGTCTGCCTGCCTCAGATATAACGTATACTTGTTGGATCCAGCGCTCGCTAGGAGGTACTGTATTGTTGAAATGTGTTGGAATGTTAGAAGTTATTAATTGGACGCTTCACAGGCTAGTATGATCGTACTACCTGTTTGCTTAATCTTTGGTGGCGTAACTTATGTTGAGTTTGAACGAGGTAGTCTGAACAAGCCAGTATTTGTTTCCCGAAGGCAGTCCAATTTTCTGAAAAGCTATGCAGTCTAGTAAAACAAAAGTGAGACAGACGGTCTTTAAATTGCCCTGTGATTTTAGTTAGACAAGTTCTTTTTGAGTCCTGCGGCCTCAGTTTGCTCTCACGTGAAAAAAACTAGCGGTCATTTTCCTGCAGCTGGATGGTGTGTACGTTAGGTGCCCCCCACAATGTGGCACCGGGCTACTTGAATAATGATGTGGCAGTCACAAAAGACAGGGCAGGATACTTTCATTTTGGTTAGAGGAATGCCACACGTTTCAGGAAATGTGTGTTGAGTTGTAAGTTTCATGCTCTGTCAAGAGGGTAACCAGCTTTTGTTCTCTCGGACATGCTCGTAGAAGCCAATGTGACTTTTTTTTTTTTTTTTAAAATAAGGGTTGGGCTTTATCGGGACTTGGGATCATCCCACTGATTCCTGTCCAAATTTCTGTTGGTGCTATGGGCCAGATCTAATAGGCTTGCCCAGCAACTCCACACACGAGGTTGCTGGGAGAGTCATCTGGTTTTGAATGTGATATATATTAATGTTATATATGATATATGTTAATGTTGAGAGTGAAATTATGACTATGAGATAGACGTGTTTGAATTTGATCTTAGAAAGCTCTGAGAGCCAAAAGAAATGAAACTGGATGGGAACTTCTGAGACCAACGGTTCAGAGCCCATTTCTGCTCTATACAATTCCTTCCTAATTTCTCAAAAGCAAATGTTTGCTCCCATTTTGTGACTAGCTTATGAAGATTGCCCACTAGGCTTTGACATGCATGGCTATAATACTCCAGAGATTAGAGGCAATGCTGTAGAGGTTGTTAGATTTTCAAAGAAATTAGGAATAAAAAAATGTAGGTAACAGAGACATAACATGTAGGGAAAAAGCGCAAAATCTTGATTATAAATAGAAGGTCATATTTACCACCAGGGTATTTTTCTTAGACCCTTGCAAGTATTTGTTTTGTTTTATTGCTCTTGACACTCAAGGAAAGGGATAAAGCTCATGCGTCTTGAACTTGCTGCAAGAATAGTCAAAAAAATGATCTTTCATTTAGATTAACTCTGACTTTTCATTCAGTTTAGGATTTAGAGCTAGCTACCTCCACCTTCTCCCCAACACTGACTTTAACCTCTATACAGTATAAATATTCATACTGGGTGTCTGCTAAACATTTTTGCATAGTTATCTGTGGGTTCTTGGAGTGTTTGTCTATATTTGTTCAGCCCGGTTGGTCAGAGCAACCTCTCGGGCTTAGGGCTGGGTGGTTGGGTTTCAGTTTGCTTTGAACAGTGAACAGTTCTGCTCCATGGTAGCAGATTGGCTATAAAGAAAAGTAGCCAAGAATGAGAGTGACCAGCTCTGAGTAGACCAGCCACATCATGAAACAGTCATAGCATATGTTTTATTGATGTCGGTTGAGATGTGGTCCTGCCCACCCATCCTTATCAGGGCTGTTCTCCGTAGTTAACCCCCTATGAAGCTCCCTACAGCAGGTGTAATAAAGTGCTATTTTTAAAGGCAGGTCCTTTACATGTGGCTTTTGATGATGGTGATGATGATGATGGTGAGTTTGCCTTCCGGGCAGCATTTCAGTAGACTTCCTCTGGTTCATTCCCACCGGACAGTAGCAAAATCTTGCACATCAATGACTTTTATGGCTCTTTCTAAGAAGCATAATTTTTCTCCCTGGAAGCATGTGACTCTTTTTGAGGATGAAGAGGCTTGCACTGGCTATTCATCCATAAAAATATTTTGCTAGAAAGCTTATACTTCTGCTTGGGTCTTCCATAGCAGTAACTCTTTGGTGAGGATGCAGACATTAGTTCAGTTCAAATCTCCAGGAGATGTCGGAGTCCAAGCCATAGTGTGCCCTGCCCCCCTCTCCCCTTCCCCCCACCGCTCCCCAACCTATAGGGTTCATCGCTGGTCTCAAATGCCTCACCTGCGAAGCCAGGAAAATAAGAGTAGCTACTGGATATAATTGTATGGAATAAGTGAGGTGAAGCCACTCAGTAAACTGCTTGTATTTTTCAGGTGTTAGAAACTCAATATGACAAAGTCATTTAAAAAATTATTTATTTATTTTAGAGAGAGAGAGAATGAGAGAAAGCATGAGAGCGCACATGCAGGAGGTGGGGAAGGGGCAGAGGGAGAGGGAGAGAAGCAGACTCCCCGCTGAGCCTCGACCTCACAACCCTGGGATCAGGACCTGAGCTGAAATCAAGAGTGGGAGGTCTAACCGACTGAGCCACCCTGGTACCCCGACAAAGTCATTTTTATTGCAAGCATAGTACACTGCCTGGTAATAAGTGTTGGTGGAATGAATGACCACACTCATGGTCGGCACCATAGCTGCTAGGAATTTGTATCCCATCTGGTGGTAACTGGGAACTTGATCTGAAAAAAAAAAAGGGGCAATAAATCCAGCCAGCTGAGTGTACCACCTGTAGAAATGCCCCTGCTTTCGTGATGAGCACGAGGTGTTGGAAGAGCAGCGCAGACCCCTCCAACATCCCTCCCTCCGTTCTTCCTTACCTTTGTGTCTCTAAGGATGGCCACATCCCTCTGTGATGAGAGGAGCAACGAAATGGGCAAACTCTTGCTGAGATAAGTATGTAAAAACTTGTTTCAAATGCTTCTCATTTGTTTTGATATCAAAAGAAGCATTTTGCTTGGTTGTTGGACTAGGCCTGAGTCTGTTCACATGTAGAGTTGTATGCTAACTTCTTGTTTTGTTTTTTTAAAGATTTTATTTATTTACTTGAGAGAGAGAGAGAGAGAAAGCATGAGCAGCAGGAGAGGCAGAAATAGAGAATCTCAAGCAGACTCTGTGCTGAGCATGGGGCCCCACTCGGGCCCGACACAGGGCTCGATGCAGGACTCGATCCCATGACTCATGAGGTCATGACCTGAGCCAAAACCAAGAGTAGGACACTCAACCCACTGAGCTGCCCAGGTGCCCCACGTATGCTAACTTCTAATTCAATGTAATGCCCAAGACTTGGGTTGGTCTGTTGCTCAGCAGCTCCCTAACAACGAACTTAGTGCCCATGGGGTGGTAATAATAGCAATTATGTTAGCACCTGAGGTTTAGGGAGCCCTTAACTTTGTGTAATACTTTTTATAGGGATTACCGCATTTAATCCTTACAACAACGCCAGATGATAAACAATATTATGACTCCAAGTTTATAAACGAGGAAATGCAGGCTTTGCCAAGTTAGGTATTGTGTCCAGCGTTAGCTTTGTAAGTGACAGTCCTAAGACTTGAAGATAAGCTTTTGCAAAACCCAAGCTCTCAGCCATTACTTGATACAGTGTTATTCTCTAGGGTTTTTGGTCCATGGGGTCCTTGCCTTGGAGAAGCGAGGTGAGCTTCTGGGGCTAGCAAGAGATAATAGTACACCTCCTCCATGCTGCAGTATCTTCGTCTGTAAAAGGAGAATCATGAATCTGACTTATGGAAGTTTTATGGCTATCGATGAGGTTTGACTAAATAATGCTTTGTAAAAAGTTCAGTTTTGTAAAATATGTTTTTAAATGGAACATAGAAATTCTTAGTTACATGTAAAATCTTGTCACTAAGTGAATGAGAGTAGCTCTGGTGGGGTGCTATGAAATGCTATGAGAGACAGGTCACATATGTCCTACAGAACCAAGGATGTGCACAGAGGTGGAAGTATTCGTGGCCAAGCTGGTGAATATGGCAGGCAGGATGGGTGGGGTTCTGGAGGGAGAGTGACGTCAAGAGCCAGCACGTTACTTCTCTGAGTAATCCTCCTCTTGGGACTTCCCTGGAGTCTTCCAGGTGCTCTCGGACTTCTTTGAGTAGACAAGCGGCTAGAAGCTGCCCTAACCTTTCTATTCTAAAAGCCACAAGGATTTGTACTGGTCATACACCTGGAGCTCCATTTTCCTAACCCCAGCCTTCACGAGCTTAATCTGACTTCACTCTCCTGTTTATGGCTGTCTCTAATTGTCAGTTCTTTGGGGTTTCCCACTAAGAATGGATACAAATGAGGCACAGCCCCTTTCTTGCTGCCTGGAAGACAATACTGGGCCCTTTGTGGGTTACTGCCGATCACAAGGGGGAAGAGACAGGCCATACCAAAATGACAATTCTGGGGAAGATGAAAAGTGTAGCGTTCCTTCCCTTTGCTGGGATAGTATGTTACCACTGGGTTTTTGGCATTTCTTTTTCCTCAGATCTCATCAAACTGTTCTCTTATCACATGGCCAGCAGCTAGCTGACCCCTCTAAACCTACCTCTTCCCGTAGGATGGTTCAGAGGAAGCCCACAAAACCCTTTCACAAGTAGGCAATCTGCATTTCTGAGATGTTTCTTCCCTCTGAGGTCCCTAGAAATGATCTCATTGGGGTGTTTCCTTTCAGAATTTTGATAAGGACACCAGGAAATCCAAAGAAAATTTGAGTTTATCTCACAGAAAACATTAGTCTTTTGTACTCTCATTTTTATTCACTATAGCCAGTCATTTGTTAAGATTCATTTTCTTAAAACCATGTACAGAAAGGTATTTAATAAAGATAATCACATTACATGTAATAATCTATTTAAATATATTTCCCTTTAAAACTATGTGACAATACAGAGATACATTTATTTTTGATCTGGATTTTTGAAAATCCTACTTGCGTCAAGTTTATACGAAAATATATTTAGAGATTAGGGTTGCTCAGAATCCAGTGTAGTTTAACGTGACACACTCTGTAAAATTCTTTTCCTGTTTTATTTAAGGAAGAGGTAATATTTTAGTGCCCTGTTGTAGTTTACTAAGGTCTGTCCCAGAGTTTCTGCTCCTACACAAACCCAAAGTGCCTCAGGTGCAAACCTGGGGTTTTTATTCAGACTTGCACTCCTGTGGCTCGGGAAGTGTTGGGATCTACCAGGGGCTTGGGACACAACTGTTGTGTGTGGTGGAGCCCGGCAGGTTCTTTGACATTAACTATCGGTTACGGTCAGTAACACATAATACGACATAGGACTATTACATCATAAGTGTAAGGTGCACCCTAGACCATAATGTTCCAGAATGTAAGGCAGTGGAGTAGAATGTGCCGAGTGCTTTGAGAGTGATAAGCACCGAGGTGTGAAAGCCAAAGAGGGGAAATTATTTCTGGTTGAGGTGGGCGGGGGCGGGCAGTGACAGGGAGCGGGGGGTGGTGAAGGATGGTTTCATATAGGAAGTCTCATGTAGACATCTGTCCATGAGCTTACAGAATGGGTAATGTTTACGCAGAAAGATGTAAGGAAAGGGAAGAGCATAAGCAAAGGCATGAGGAGAAGGTTTTGGGGAATCATTCACCAGCTTGTAGGAACACAGGTGAGAAGCATGCTGGGAGGTGGTGTGAGGTGATCTAGGAATGGAGATGTAAATGCCACATCTTTGGACTTGATAGTGCAGTTATTAAAGATTTTCGGGTAAGGCTGGAATGAGATACAAACTTAAGCTTAGGGAGATATTATGTAGATAGATGTTTTCAGACAAAGTGTGAGTACATCAGTTTGGAGGTGATTGGAAAACCTCAAGAGAGGTGTAATACAGTTTAAACAATCTTTTTGGATGTGTTTTCTGAAATCATGATTGTTTATGGTTGTAAGGAAGATTTTGTTCCAAAAGTGACTAGTGGAGAAAGAAGGTTGGGGGTCAAAATATATTATTCTGCCACCAATATGCTGAGTGACCTTAGTAAACGACTTGCAAGCTCAGTGCTCTGTTTTCCCAACTGTAAAATGGGCATGATAACTACCAAACTCCTATCAAAGATCCTATTGGTGATACAATGTCGGTTACGTGATAGAACTTTGAAAAGTAACACACTTCATATATGTGTAAAATGCTATTAACTTGGAATACTTTTATAGCAAAATTATTTTATTTGGACAAGATATAGATTTAGAAGAAAATTGTTCATATTTCTATTAGACTTGATTAAAATTATTATAGTTTGTTTCTAGTTATTATTTTGGTACTTTACATTGGGTACTGAATGAGTCTTTTTTTTTTTAAATGTATTTATTTGACAGAGAGAGACACAGCGAGAGAGGGAACACAAGCAGGGGGAGTGGGGAGAAGGAGAAGCAGGCTTATCGCCGAGCAGGGAGCCTGATGCGGGGCTCGATCCCAGCACCCTGGGACCATGACCTGAGCCGAAGGCAGACGCTTAACGACTGAGCCGCTCAGGCGCCCTGAACGATTCTTTTTAAAAAAGTTTATTGTGGTGAGAACTGTTAACATAGGATCTATCCTCTTAACTAATTTTAAGTGTATAATACATTAGTGTTGACTCTAGGTCCAATTTGTACAGCAGATCTCTAGAGCTTATTCATCTTACTTAACTGAAACTTTACATCTATTGTTTAATAACCCCCCTCCCCCCCGCCCTTGGTAACCACCATGTCAGTCTTTGATTTTAGGCATTTGACTATTTTAGATACTTTATAGAAGTGGAATCATGCAATACTTGCTTTTGTGTGTCTGGCTTATTTCACTTAGCATGATAGTCCTTAAGGTACATAAATGTTGCATGCTGCAGAATGTCCTTTTTTAAGGCTACCTGGTATTCCATTGTGTGTATATACCACTTTTTCTTGATCAGCTCATCTGTTGGTAGACATTGAGGTTGTTTTCACATTAAACAGACTATTTTGAATGGGGTTGCAAGGAACATGGGTATGCTAATAGCTCTTCCATATCCTGATTTCAATTCTTTTGGATATATACCCAGAAATGGGACTGCTGGATCATCTGGTAGTCCTATTTATTATTATTATTATCTTTTTTTTTTTTTAGAGAGAGAAAGAGATAGAGTACCGGGGGGGGGGCAGGGAGGGGCAAAGGGAGAGGGAGAGAGAGAATCTTAAGCAGGCTCCACGCTCAGTGCGGAGCCCGACTTGGGGCTCCATCTCACAAACCTGAGATCATGACCTGAGCTGAAAACAAGAGTTGGATGCTTAATTAACTGAGCCACCCAAGCACCTCCTAGTAGTTCTATTTTTAATTTTTTGAAGAACCTCCATAGTGGTTACAGCATTTTGCATTCTCACAGTGTGCAAGGATTCAAATTTCTTCACAACCTCACCAATACTTGTCTTTTGTTTTTTTGGTGATAGCCATCCTGACAGATATGAGGTGATATCTCACTGTGGTTTTGATTTGCATTTCTCTAATGATTAGTGATGATGAGCACTTTTTTATATACCAGATGGCCATTTGTATGTCTTCTTTGGAAAAATGTCGAGTCCGTAGCACGTTTTTAATCAGATTATTAGTTTTTATGTTATTGAGTTGTAGAGTTCCTTATGTGTTTTGGACATTAACCCCTTATTGCATAGATAGTATGCAAATATTTTCTCCCACCCTGTAGGTTATCTGGTTGTCTTTTCATTCTATTGATTATTTTTTGCTGTGCAGATGCTTTTTAGTTTAGTGTAGTCTTGCTTATGTTTTTAATTTTTATTTTTTGTTGTTGCTGTTGCCTGTGCCTTTGCTCATATACATGAAATCATTGCCAAGTCCAATGTCATGAAGCTTGTCTTCTATTTTTTCTTCTAGGAGTTATATAGTTTCAGGTCTTACCTTTAAGTCTTTGATCCATTTGGAATTGTTTTTGGTGTGTGGTGTAAGAGGACATCAAAGTTTGCTCTTTTACATGGAACTATCTAGTTTTCTCAACACCATTTGTTGAAGGGATTATTCTTTTCCCACTGTGTATTCTTGACACCACCGTTGAAGCTCAATTGACTGTATACGTGTGGACTTATTTAGGGCTCTCTAGTCCGTTCCACTGTTCTATACGTCTGTCTAGGCCAACACCTTACTGTTTTGATTATTGTAGCTTCATAATAAATTTTGAAATCAGGAGATGTGATGCCACCAGCTTTGTTTGAACAAGTCTTTCAATTCTGAGACCCCATTTCCTCACCAATTAAATGAAGGCACTGGATGCGGGGAGCTGTATGGTTCCCATGCACAGACCATTTTATGATTCTATATTTCTTGCTTTCAGCAATCTCCATTTAGAACGAGTTGAGATTCTATCATAAGAACAATCAAACACACAGGCATCTATGCTGAAAATAAAATAAAGACATGTCATCATTCCATTGATTTAGGACTTGAGTTGGAGAAGAAGACCGTGATGTCTCTTGTGGCTGCCTAAATTGCTTTCTGCTCATGGGAATGGGGGAGCTGAATCCAGTGCCTCGAGGCTAGAGGGAAGGGAGCAGATTGTGTTTTCTATTTTCCTCCTTTAATAATAGGAATAAAAGGCAAGGACATCAATTAAAAAAAAAAAAGCAGACTCACTGGGGTGTGGGGTATGGGGAAAGTCCAAGCACACTAGGTAATTTAATTTCAGTTACAATAAATCTCAAGTGATGATACTACACTTCTGAGAATGTTCCATGGTGGGCAATGCCTGGGCTTTGCATTTCAAGCCCAGAAATACAGGGAGAAGATGATATCATAATATTCAGCATGAAGAACATTGTTCATTTTGGTTTGTTGTTTATACCTCCATGTCATTGAGGCTTCACAAATCAAGCAAAGAGGTACTTCAAATCTACTTTGTGAAGGAAAAGACTCATAGAAAAATGTTTTCTAGGAAAGGAAAAAGTAGAAAGCAAAGGTTTCCCGCTTATGGCATTCATGTTGCCTAAGGAATATTAATGTTGAATATTAATCATTCAGACCAATTCACAAATTACTCACATTCAGACTACGCAGGGCCCTTGCTTTACTTTCTTCACACCATCTGGATTCTATCCATTTTACTCCTCCCTCAGCACTTGGAATAGAAACGAGATTTAAATGTGCCAATTTTCTACTTGTTAGCAACTGTGGTAATATGTTCAGTGGGAAAGGGATTTATACCGTTAAATAGAAGGAGGTTTTTGGATTGTTTAAGGCTTTAATTTGTTGATGGGATTCCTAGAATCTACTACCATCGATATTTGAGGATTGAGTACATTAGACAAGTTTGTAGATTTACAAAAGTGGAGCTAATGAGGGCTGCACTTGATTTTCTTATCCAACCCTTTAGTTCTAAATTTATTGCCAATTTTATTTATCAGACTTATTCTCAGGGGAGTAGTATTTGCTGTGGCCCCAGGGAAACATCTGTGAGCTTAAACCTTAGAGGCAGTTAGCCAGTTAGAACATTTGGCATATGAGGCTTACACTGCAGAAGAGAAAAATTAATCAAGGCAATCTGTAAAAATATTGAGAAGGCAACTAAGAAAAATGTCTTATCACTGACACACTGAAGTACTGAGTTCATGTGAATTAAGAAATGTCAGAATACATAATGAATCAACTAGGAGTGTCATATTATGGCAAATTTGGAAGTTGATGTCAATCTCTACTGCCAGGATTTATGGTAGATTATATAATGGAATCCTGAGTTCTAAGAGATCAAAGGAAAATGCTGGCTCTTTCTTCATCCATTTTCTTAGGTCAAGCCTACCCAGCAAGAAGCCAAGTGGAGTTGAGCAATTATCTGAAGTGGGCAGTAGAGACAGCCAAAACCAGATAAAACACAACCAGAAAGTCACCATGGAGGGAAAATATGAACCGAAAATAGAAGGGATGGGAGTAGAACGTCAAACAATTTGGTCAGTGTCCACAGTTCAAATTCACTGGACAACAGCCAATTCCTTGCTTCATATAATTAGAACTGGGGTTTAAGAAATGAGTTCATTACCAAGGTTGTTGCATGTTTGTGCAAAATTTCTCTGTATCTGTGTTACTATCTATGGCATGTCTAATTCTGAGTATTTCCAGGAATTGCATTTCACTGTTTTGGATTACTAGGTTGAGGTGGTTGAGGAAACCCATATAATCTGTAGATTTACATGGAGAGAAATTGTCTTTTATAGATTAATTGAATATTATATTTAATTAGTCCTCCCCCGCAACTCCAAGCATATGCTTATGAATTTTCCATTGAAAACCCTGGTATTCACTTACTTTATCATTTCCTCATGAAGCAATTTCTGTATCCCCTTGATTTTAGTAGAACATATTACCAAAGCGTACAAGTCCCCTATTATAGGATTTGCATTATTTTTGGTTAAAAAAAAAAGCGTACCAAAACCTTAGATCAGTGTGGTGCTTTTTTCCTTTTATTTGATGTGGAAACCATAAACTACTTACTCTGAGCAGATGTTTTCTAGACCTAAAATATAGTTATCAGCCCATTGGCTCCTATAAATCTGTCCTTGTATACCTGCTAATCCTGAAGACTCCTTAATTCAATGTTAAGCTTCCCATTTGTTGTTTTTTTTAATTGAGAAAAAAGTTCATAAATTAGGTTCACTGCTGTTTCGAATTAAGAAAAACGAATTTTTCACTCTCATATCCTGTTCATTTGAAGCTGTTGTATAGCAGTTTTAAAAAAAGATTTTATTTATTTATGTGACAGAGAAAGCACAAGCCTGGGAGTGGGGCAGAAGAGGGACAGAGAGAAGCAGACTCCCCACTGAGCAGAGAGCCTGATGCAGGGCTGAGTCCAGGACCCTGAGATCATGACCTGAGCTGAAGGCAGAGACTTAACTGACTGAGCCACCCAGATTCCCCTGTTGTATAACATTTTAGAAACAAAAAACAACCCAGGGCCTCTTTTCAATAGCTCAGTTTGATGTTTGAAATCCACAGTGAAAATCACCCACGAATGTTCTCGCAGCACTCCAAGAGAATCTACTGGAATATCTTATAATAAAATAAAAATTTAAGAAGAATTTTTCTTGCAAGTGAGGATTAAGAAACCTGTTTTATAAGTAATAGAATAAAGGCATGTATTGAGTGGCGTTGCAAAATTCCTTACTTGTTCTCTGGAGTGACTGCTTTTCCCATCCTATTAGCAACGGCTGACTCAGTGGTAAACCCAAACCACACAGCCAGAACAGGTGCAACTCTGTTGAACACATATATGAGAGACTGTGGGCCAGGACCTTTTGCGCTGATGACAAATCAATCTACAGAAATGGAAGTAGACCTGAGTCGGACGTACGGACCTGAGTTGGTGTAGCTGATGGTGTTAATGGTGAACAGCTTCTGCCCTGCTTAGCTTTGTAAAAGAATATGATCAAGGAATTTGAGCCGAACAGACAAGCAAAATATTGATTCTTCAGTGCCTATTGATGAATGAGGCCACTTTGATCCTTAACCACCTTGTTTCATTTAAGTGAGAATCAAACCAGCTTTAACTAAGGAAATCTTTAGAAACCACTTACACCGTCATTTTGCTCCCCGTTCAAAACAAAATGAAGAAGAAAGCTAGAAAGACTTAAGCATATAAGCTTCTGCACGTTGTCCAGGACTGTAATGCCTAATCTTAGCACAGCTCTTTTCAAGAAAGGACGTAGATATTAATCTGAATTTTGAATCACCACTGAGGTATGTGTGAACATATTAGCTTCTTCTTTCTCTCTCCTGACTTCTTCCATGAATACATAACACCTAATTTGGCCATTCAGTTTGGAAAATGATTTTTCATTTAATTTCTGTGATTATCAGGCATGTATTGCAGGGGCTTAGCAGGATACCTGATATCTTATGAACACTCCACGTGTGTTTCTTGAGTTGAAGTGAAGGGTACAGTCTATGAGCTTTCACCATTTAAAAAATCCCCTGCATACACTGTGTGGTCAAAGTTTCTTTACATGTTATCAGGGAGGTTA
>NC_138376.1:117234619-117248698 GCF_054177405.1 Leptonychotes weddellii
AAGAAGGTAGCAGGAGGGGAAGAATGAAGGGGGGGAAATCGGAGGGGGAGACGAACCATGAGAGACGATGGACTCTGAGAAACAAACTGAGGGTTCTAGAGGGGAGGGGGGTGGGGGGATGGGTTAGCCTGGTGGTGGGTATTGAGGAGGGCACGTTCTGCATGGAGCACTGGGTGTTATGCACAAACAATGAATCATGGAACACTACATCTAAAACTAATGATGTAATGTATGGGGATTAACATAAGAATAAAAAAAAAAAAAGAGAAAACACATCCCGATTTGAATTTCACAACCTCCTTCCCTTGCCAGTTGTATAGTGCTAACAAGAAACAAAATGTGTGTGTCTTATTTAACCCTAAAATAGGAGAACATCTTCAGAATATAGACTTTGTATATTCAGTTACCTACCCCAAAACAGAGACATGATTCTTATATTCTCAATCATCAAGAAACATTTCTATTGAGTGTAATTATTCAGAGTGACAAGTGATGGTATCATTAGCGGAAAAAAAGCCTATTAGGTGGACCAGTAACCATTTCACTTGTATTTGTGATCACCAAGTAATCACATCATTTTTTACTTAAATGTAAAAGAGAAAAATAACTTACTGACTTTCAAGTCCATTTCTCATTTCCTCCGTAGAGTATTCATTTCTAAACTAAGCAGAAGACTTCTTAAAAAGACACACATATATTTCAATGAAAGTACAGGTTGTCGTCATTGGCTAGAAGCCAATGAGAGAGGCTGTGTGTTTATTT
This sequence comes from Leptonychotes weddellii, assembly GCF_054177405.1. NCBI lineage: Eukaryota > Metazoa > Chordata > Mammalia > Carnivora > Phocidae > Leptonychotes > Leptonychotes weddellii. Next base: position 117,235,382 of record NC_138376.1, read on the forward strand.
AGCCGTTTGCAAATCCAGTACCAGGCATGTGATATAAAAGATTAAAAGCCTCTCTTATTTGTAAATACCATACTATCCTTCAAAATGGTGAAAAGCCCAGGAAATCTAAGTCAGTGGAGTAGTACCGAAAAATATATGTAACCTGCCCGAATTGCAAGGGAGGGCTGGGACGTGGGACACAGGTCTGTCTGCCTGTTGGCTACTGGACGAAATCTGACTTCACTAGGGACCAAACTGGCATGTAGCGTTCAGGAAGATAACTTCCCCCTTGTAGACCTGGGCTGTTTTAATGAATTATTTCAGGAAACCCTCAGTTGGACCTCGTCTGCCCTGCTGTACAGGACATGAAGATTTCGAGGCAAAGACTTGATTTGGTGACTAACCAAAATGTTTAATAATGTCACCAGTTCCAGGCTTTTCCACTGTCCTCAACAGTGCAGTGGGACTGGTCAGGCCAGTCTTCCAAGGACGGGGACGGACAACTGTTTCTGGGCATGTGGGAATGTCCCCCTCATCAGCAAGGGCACGGCTGCCTGCAGGCTCTTAGAAGCACTGCACAAACTCTTTTGGCTTAGGGATTTTAAACAGCTCTCATTCTCTTCCTCAATTCACAGTCTGAGCACCTGTGAAGGAACTGTCACGTGAATCGCAGAACTGCGAACAGGGTGAAGTGCCGGGGCGTCCTACTTGCCCGGAGACCGTGCCTGTAGCTATTTGGCAGCTCAGGGCAGATGGCTAGTTTGGAGAGCAAGGAGAAAGACAAGGAAGAAAAAGGGAGGAAGGAAAAGATTTTAACAAATCCAAGTCCTCTCCCCAGCTGGGGCTGAAGAAAGTAGAACCAGGGCAAATCATTGGGAGTTAGGGTCCTACATGGTTTTTGATATTCAGCTTCCTTTCTCAGTTTTGTGTGTTTCTACACACTGGTCAGTCTCTGGGTGGTCTCGAGTTTCTCTTTGTACTTTGAGGTCCTGGATTCAAAGTTGATTATTCTGGGAATACCTAAGGTTGTGTTGTTGCTGGGACTTTGATAAAGGTTGGAAATGAAACCGTGGGGATTCTAGATGCCATGGAACCCGGGGCTTGTTGTGCATCTATCTGAATAACTGTGTCACTTAGGCGATAACACCAGAGTCATACTCCCCCCTTTTTATTGCTCTTCCGTTTGTTAACAGCTCATAACATCAGTGTTTCTGCCACTGAAAGGTATTTGACTCTATTGATATTAAATGTTGGTCTTACGTAGAAAGAATCAAAGGGCTAAGGAATAAAATACATAAACTATATGTAATTGCTTTGCTAATTAAGGTTTATGTGGTGCCCACATGTAGACATTGATATGTGCATGCATCCTTTCTTCTTTTCTTTCCTCCTTCCTTCCTCCCTCCTTCCCTCCCTTCCTTCTCTCTCTTCCTTCCTCCCTTCCATCCTTCCTTCCTTCCCTCCCTTCCTCCCTCCCTCCCTCCCTCCCTCCCTCCTTCCTTCCTTCTGTCAACTCTCAAACTACAAAAATCAATTCTGCAAAGTCCTATTTCTTTTATGATTTACTTTGCTCATTCCTAGGGTAGTCAGTTCAGTCAAGTAATTAATATAATGACAGTAATACTACCTCTATATTTATTGATCACATTTTCTGCTAGATATGGTGCTTTGCGCTTTACAGAGAATAGCTTATTTAGTCATTATGATATCTCTAGGAGTGGGTATCATTATACCCATTTTCTAGGGAAGCAGACCAAGTCTTAGAGAAATCAAGTAATTTGCTGAAGATCATCCAGTTGGTAAATGATATAATAAGATTTGAACCTAAATTAGTAAACTCAAGATCTTGGCCACTGTAAATATTGATTTTCAGGTTATATTTGCAAGCAAAGGCTTAGATGCTGAAGGAAGTAGAGAAGCAGTATAAAGAGGAAAAGTCTCTTGCCTTAAGCTTATAATCCACTAAAATGAGGCTTAAATCTCCACTGTGAAATGATATTTTTGTCCCCATTGCATGGGACAAATCCTTATGATTTCCTTTTTACTGTTAGGAACTCATCCATTCAAGTCAAAAACTCCGAGTCTAAGCCTTTACAGGGCATGGACAGAGACTTTTCTGTTTTTCCTTATCATATGAGTACATTTTCCTGCCTGCAAATGACATTTAATAGAGTTGCCTGATTATATCTGGATCAATTTTACTTAGTAAAAAGACAACAGGCAAGGATTCGCTAACCAGTGTCTTAATATATCGAGTTCAATTCCCATTCTGACCTCTCCCACTAACGAAAATGTTTCTACCAGATTTGATCTCAAGCTAGAGAGGTGAAGGAGTTCTTTCATCAGTATACCATAGCCATACCAATTGGGTTTGTTTTGCTAATTAAGTTTGACATAGATTAATGTAAACATTATTTTGGACACATATGAAGTAAAGATGGCAAGAGATGACTCAGATGTAAAAAGACTGGCAGGGGGAAGGATAATCCACAAAATTGGTAAATTACTCATAAATAATCAAGAACTGAATACAATGTAACAATATGTGTTCATTTCTACTAATAAATAAGCTATCATTATGCTCTCTTCACTCTCCATTTGGGTCGAATTATTTCTCTGCTCTATTTCCACTCCTACTGATACTTATTTGCTGTGATTTCTTCCAGTTTTGACTCTATCTTGTGGCTCTAATCTTGTCTCTAGGTAAATTGCAAGCCAGTAAATATGTTCCAGTACTGTTTATTGTAATTCTTGCCTTTATGCCAGGTGTCAAGAGAAGGGACTTCTTTTATTAATGTATCTGTCTGGATATGTGCTAATAGGAGCCCTAATACACTTTGATTATGGTTGGTTGAGTCTGACAGATTCAGTTTGGTTCATTCAATTTGTTTTGGCCTTTCTACATACTAACAATGCCACACAGCTAATTATAGTAGTTTTCTACTCATCTTGTTGACCTGACACATAGTAGCAAATGGACCAGAATTTTCTATCCAGTCTGAAGCTATATGTATACAAGAACAATACATTCTCATAAGAAGTGAAAATCTTAGTCATCTGGAAGTTTGGGTTCCATGATGCCAAAGAGAGCAGGACACCAGGAGCTAGAATCAACCGGGGACATGCATGCCCATATTCATGTCTACATTGTCTTCCCGTTGCAATGTGTAGCCATTGTTTTGGGTATGTGATTGTCCTTCCAGGTGTCAATAATATTTTGCTATGGTTGAATATTGGAAAACTTTTCATAATAGTTTTGTGATTTCTACTCAGCTCAAGCATGCAGAACACATTTCTTCCACTTACTTTGCTAACAAGAGAGATTGGAGTGTGTTTTAAAGAAATCTGTTTGTGTTTCTGTTGATCTTCCTTCAGTCCTACTGGAACAAGATGTAGTGTGGGGAATCCTTGTTGTGTCAACCACAAAGCAAAAGACCTTCTAGTGGATGATTGGGAAGGAAGGTGGGAGGAGAGAAGCATGCCTCATAGGGTTCATGTTTATCTTGTCGGATCCTCTCAGGGAAGAAGTCCTGGGATAAGAACAAAGCTTATTGGTTGTCCTTGCTGTGCCATGAGATTTCACCAGCTCCCTTCACTGCAGGTTTTTTTGTCTTTCTACACCAGTGTCTTTACCTTGTATTTCAGCCGAAGTCCTTTCTACCCAGGGGGAGAACCAAGACAGAAAATGGAGCAAGTGTTTTTAATTTTGAGACCTCAGACCAAACTATAGAAGTCTGCTCTAACTGGAAATCTGAAGAAATAAAATAGGAATGTTGTTCAGTAGAGGGAATGGAAAACACGGCTTTGCTGGTTTTCATAGGAAGGCTTTCTGGATAGCTTCATTGAGACCTGACTACCTGAGAGATTCATCCTTGAAACTTGAGGATTCATAGTGTTCTGGGGTTTATATGATAATGAAGGGACAGTTTGTCAATCTAGGGGACTCCGTCATTCAATTTTTATCTGAGTGCTGTAGACACAGGTTTACAGTATGAGACCCCGGGACTGCTTTCTAATGTTGAAGGAGCATTGGAGGAAGAGTATGATTCTGAGCAATTACAACTGACCCTTTTTCATTTTTAAGTGAATTCATTCCCTTTATTATAATAGCTTCCATTTTGAAATAGTTACTGTGTTTTTGCATAGTGTAAGATGCATAGTAATTTTAACAAATTTTGAAAAGAAAAGAATAAAGATCTAAATAGAAATCACCTATATACTAACCAGCCATGGATAATCAATAAATGTATTTTAGTATATTTTCTTATAGTCATTTGCCTAATATGTATGTATAGTAAGTAAAATGAAAAAAATTCCCATGATATCATGTTAACAAAACTGAAAATATAACATAATTTCCATTTGCAAAATACATATACAAAATGTATATTTTACAGATTGAAATTATGTCGTATCTTGGGTTTTCATTAATATTATATTTTATAGTATATATGTATAATATAGTATAAAATACACACATATATGTTTATACACATACACACAGGTATGTATTTTGCAAATGAAAATTATGTGTATCTTATAGAATTTACTTAACATTATAATTTATTTAATTACTTAGGTGTTTTAAGAAGCATTGTTGTCCACACCTCTGTTTATTGCCTTAAAAGTAATTCCTAAAAGTAGAGATACCATCTCAAAGGGCAAAGCCACTTTCAAGGTTCTTGAGGGAGTGTTACCAGATGTTTTCTATTTCCTTTTAAAATATTTTTGTATTGCAAAAACTCTCTTTAAAGGCTCCAAGCAAAAATTATTGATAATCCCATCTCGAAATCACTATTTTATTTGGCTATGTCACCTCTGGTCCTTGTTCATGAACGTATTTTATTATTATTTCCATTAATACAATGGATAGAATTTTTTCTACTTTTTCTTGTTCTTGGGTTAGGCATAGTTTCTATTATACTATGGTCTTTGTCTTTCTTCCTCCTCCTTCCTTCTTTTTGCTTTGCCTGTACCCCTTTAGAGAAATCAATAAATCCAGTTTGGTGTGTGTCCTCTACTCCTTTTTCTATGCTCACACACCCTATACAGACACATACACTGATATCCAAGGGAATGGATCCTACTTATCTTAAAATGTACAATCAGGCTATATACACAGTGTATTTGTGTGTGTGTGTGTGTGTATGTGTGTGTGTTACTCTGTATCTTGGTTTTCTCACTTTGAAATATATCTTGGAGACTCTGAGAAAGTTAGATCTATTTTATTCTTTTCAGTAGTTGTATGAGATATGAATTTGCTAACATTTACTCAAGTATTCTGCTATCAATAGGCTTTCTTTTGTGAAAAATGTTTTCAACACATAAGAAAGTGCTGTCACTACAAATATTTGTAGATACATATTCTTAGCTATTGGTGGTTTTATTTTTATGGTTTAGTTCCCAGAAATAGAATTGCTGGTTCAAAGGGTATGTGTATTTTAAATTTTAATGGGTTTTCCCGTATTATTTTCTAAAAATATTATAGCAAATCACATTCCCCACCAGCAATGTTTAAGAAAATTATTTTCCTTATATTTCCACTAGTGCTTTTATTTTTCCACTTTCTAATTTTTGCTAATCTGGTGAGTAAGCATTATTAATTTAATTTTAATGTTCTTGACTTCTAATGAGGTTGAGTGTTCATATTATCGCTATTCCTTTGGATTCTTATCTGTCAATTACTGATGTGTATCCTTGGCCCATTTCCCTCAATATAGGTGCTTTTTTCTTATTAATGTGCAAAAGCTCTTTGAATATTGTAGATTTTTTTGTCACATTAGTTGCTATATCTTTTCCCACCAATAATTTGTTCTTTCATTTTATTTTTATAATTTTCTGCCCTAAATTTTAAAAATAGTCTTATGATATCACATCTCTCTCTCTTCCTTTACAGAATCTGGATTTTACATCTTAGTTTAAAAGGTCTTCCCACCTGTTTTCTTAAAATTTCCTCTCATTTAAATTCCTATTTCTATTTTTTCTTTTTAGGGTGTTAATATTTTTTCCATCTGGAATTTGCTTCTATACAGAGGTAGAGGGTCCAACTGTATTTTCTTTTAAATGGAAAGCCAATTGTTTAAGCATCATATATTTAATAAACTGTCTTTTCTTTAGTGAATTATATTTCCATATATATTAGTGTCTGTTCTTTCAATTCTTTTTCTCTAGTCTACTGATCTATTTTTCTACTTATAGGCCTGGACATATTGCTGTTGAGTATAATAGCTGTGGAGTATATTTTAATCTGTGGCAAGTTGATGTCTCCTACTCATTCTTCTTCTTTTTCATGGTTTTAGACTAGTTTTCAACATTTAGACTTCCATATGAAAATTAAAGAAATTCTATTAAAAACTAATCAAACAAATAGGAGCAAAGCATACTGGGTTTATGATTGTGATTGACTTAAATGTATGTTCTCATTTTCAGTGGTTTGACAGTTTTGTGGTCTTTATCTTTGTTAGAACTTGTGTTAGGTTCTTCCATAGGATTAATCTTCATGTTGGTCTTGTATCTTTCTTGTCATGTTTCCTTCTGGAGTACGAGGAATAACACTGGAAGGAAGTATGTCAAACCATTAACATTTGCTGGCCCTGGTGGTAGGATTATGAATGTATTATTTTTGCTTCTTCCACTTTTCTATATTTTCCAACTTTTCCATATGGATCATGTCTTATTTTTATAATGGTTAAGAGGTTAAGAAAGTTCACTTTTTTTAAAAAAAGATTTTATTTATTTATTTGAGAGAGAGAGAGAGAGTACAAGCACAAGTGTGTGTGACGGGGGAGCAGATGGGGAGGGTGAAGCAGACTACCTGCTGCGCAGGTATCCCCATGCAGGGCTCTATCCCAGGACCCTGGGATCATGACCTGAGCCAAAGGCAGATGTTTAACTGACTGAGTCACCCAGGCGCCCCAATAAAGCTTACTTTTAAATGGAATGGGGATAATAATATCATGGAAAATTATATATACAAGAGTTTCACATGGAATTCTGCTATTATCTCCCTGGATCAATCAGTGATTCTTAGGGAGGAAAGGTGGTGGGACATAGGGAGAAGCTCTTGGTTTAGTGTTATGTATGCAATTTAAAAAAACATTTTCTTTATTATGTCACCATTTTAACCTAGCACTTAGCTGGTATCTAGGAGCACTCTGAACATTTGATGAATGAATGAAGGTTATAAAACATTTTAGCAAAATGTAACATTTTGTATTTGGAAAACAAATAAAAAATCTATTGTTTTCTTAATGTGAAATAAGAAAATGAAACTCAATAAGAATATCTCATTGGTTAGTGGGAATATACAAAAGATACATGTTCTCTTCTATGAGTCAGTAATAAGAAGTTGTATTGAGAAAGCCAATTCTCTCCCAAGGCTTCTATCTGGAGCATGAGATTCATCTATTTATACAAAGGATGAGAAATACTGCATTGGATTTCGATGAGGAGTTACATCTTGTCATCTTAGTACCTAGCACAGAGACTAGCACTTAGTAAGTACTCACAGAGTATTGATAAACTAATTTTAAAAATTGCATTACTTTTGGTGACCAAAGAATTGAGTATTATTAGGCTTCTCATTTTTGAAACATAGATTAGATTTCTGCATTTCTACCTATTACTGAAATATTATACTAGTGAGAAAAATTATACAAGGTCTGGGAGAAAAAAATGCACATCTGTCTTTGCCAAGTGGCTGAATGTGGGGGTGATGGAGTGGTTTTACTACCTAAATTACTGAAAAACAGGTTATGGTGCCCCAAGGAAGTCCTTGTTGCTTGCTGATAATTAGTAGTGTTTGTTTAAATCATGCTGTTTTTTGGGGCCTTAAAAATATCTCTCAGTTAGTTTCAACTCCAGCAGGGAAAACGAGGAGCTGAGGAGAGTGGAATGCTGCCCACTGTTTTGCTGGAAGGTTTAAACTTCAGTCCGCCTCTTTTCAGATGACTGCCCTTTGAAGTTCTTCTCTTAATCATCTTATTATTTTACTCCACTCTTCTTTCTTATCTTAGCCCTTCTTTCCTTCCTCCCCATCCGTGGGGATCACAGAAGCAGCCTGAATGGGTAAGAGGCAGGGAAAGGAGAAAAGAACCCATCTTCCTTGTTCTTCTTTGCTTCCTCTGCCAACTTTCTTTCATCAAGCTCTGCCTTCATCCACAACCCTAGATATAATCCAATTTTATACTGGTGATGTATTCATTCTAAAGATATTGAGCTCTTACTATGTTGAGGTAGTGTTTTGGATGCTCGGTTCCGGCAGTGAACAACACAAAGATCTAGCTTTTATGGAACTTGCATCTTGTGATGAACGGGGACAGATAATGAACAGTAAGCTTAATGAGTAGGCATAGATGTCATAGGTGGCAGGGGCTCTGGCATAGAGCAACAGGAGAGCAAGAAAAGGTGGAGGGGTTGTGTGGGTGTGGAGGGAGGATGCAGTGGGATGCTTAAGGTAAGCCTCCCTGAGAAGGAAGCTTTGAGCAAAGACATGAACAAGATGAGGAAGTGAGACACTGGATATTCGGGGAAGGAATTTTCAGGCAGAGGGAAGAGCCAGTGCTGTGCCTTGAGGTAGAAACATTCCTCCTAGGAGGCAATGTGCTTTGGAGCCCAGCAAGGGAGAGGTCAGGGGGGTCAGGGAAGAGGGGGGCAGGTGAACTGCTTTTTAATTGGGGAGTTCAAAAGTTATTGCTTTGACTAAGTTTAAATTAAAACTTACTCAAGTATGTTTTCATAGAGTTGTTTTTTTTTTAAAGATTTTATTTATTTATTTGACAGGCACAGCGAGAGAGGGAGCACAAGCAGGGGGAGTGGGAGAGGGAAAAGTAGGCTTCCCGCAGAGCAGGGAGCCCGATGCAGGGCTCGATCCCAGGACCCCGGGATCATGACTTGAGCCAAAGGCAGACGCTTAAGGACTGAGCCACCCAGGTGCCCTTGTTTTCATACAGTTTATAAAAGTCACTTTCAGGTGAAAACTTGATTGGCAAGCCAACTGCTATGTGGGTAACCTTCCCTCAGAGTTCTACTTAAATTTTGTTTTGTAAATTTTTCTTCCTTTTAAATTTACCAATAGAGAAATGAATTAGAAGAGCCAAAATCAAAGCAGATTTGTCCCAGAGCTACTGAGATACAAATACACTGGAGTTGGAGACAATAGCACACTGGAGTGATCCATGCAATTCTAGAATGTGGAAAACGGATGGATGACTGGTAATCAGTTTAGCAGATCAGTTCAGGTGAAACCTAGGCCTGTGTGTAGGGGCAGCCATTAAAAAGCAACTCCATTAAACTGTGGAGCCCCGAAGGGCTTGGCATTTGGAAGCAAAAATTACCTCCCAAAGCTAGGGTTGGCATGCAGCTGAAAACAGAAGAATTGGTCGAAAATCTTTAAAAGGAGCAATGAGAGCTACAGATGCCCTCCTGATTTCAGAATCTGCCACAGTTTAGTGGAAAGGGATAAATGTCTTCTTGAAAATAGAGAAATTAAGTGAAGGCTGTCGTATCAAATGGGAGGCCCCCCCAGCTCCTTCCACCTCAATACTGACTGCGAGGCTTATATCATCCAGGCAGGAGTTGGGGTGGTCTCTGAGAAAACTAACCAACCAGTCCAAGAGAGAGGACCCTCAGAAACTGACAGTTAATTGTCTCCCATTGAGATGACTATGTCCCCACCTGATTACTCTGGAGATGCACACACAGAAATGTGATTGGACAATCAAGAATCACCAGATGACGCTGGTAACACCAAAGATAGACTCCCCTCCCCACCAACACATACTTCAGTTCTTGGAGCAACTATATAGGGTGAAGATCGTGTAATCTTCCTTGAGCTACTATTTGCCGAAAAGAATGATTGCGAGTGTTTGTGGCTAAATTCACTCCACCCCTCAGACAGATGTTTGTGAGGCAGAGAAAATCTGCTTGGTGTTAATAGCAATAGTGTTGGTCCTGGGTTCATCCTGGTCTCTGTCCCTGCTTTTTCTCATTTCCAGATATAAACCCGGACTTATTACAAATTACAACACATAGAACAAATTTATGAATCTATTTCCAAAATTCATCTTCTAGGAATCTCAGGCAACCTAGGAAATATGCTTTTGCTTAGTCATTTTAATAGCTAAGTTTCTGGATTTTAAGTATTTTATCCTATAGTGTCCGCAAAATGAAATTAGGGAACACATTTGCTGTGATTCCATGCATTTTGCCCCATATTTCATATTCAGTGTGCAGGATTTAGAAAGATCTTTCATCTCATGTGTGATCCCATGGAGGGCTTTGCCATAGATTTATTATAATTCTCCCACCTCTGGCCTTAGATCAAGGAATTGCAGACTCTTCTTCATGACAACTCATTAAATTCATATTTTTTTCCCCCTCAGGGTAATTGGTCTACTCTAAATAGTTTTGTTGATTGGAGCTTTAGCTTTTTTGTTTGCTGAACAGCCATTCATGTGTCTTGAGGTCATGTGGGGATGGAAGGTTTAATTGTGTCCCTCTAGTATTATAAAACTCTAAGAACACAGTATTTATTTAATAGAGTTTTGAGTTTTTGTTTTTTTGTTTTTTAAAGATTTTATTTTATTTATTTGACAGAGAGAGACACAGTGTGAGAGGAAACACAAGCAGGGGGAGTGGGAGAGGGAGAAACAGGCTTCCCGTTGAGCAGGGAGCCTGATACAGGGCTCGATGCCAGGACCCTGGGATCATGACCTGAGCCGAAGGCAGACGCTTAACGACTGAGCCACCCAGGTGCCCTGAGTTTTGAGTTTTTTCTTTGCTTTTCCAGGAAACTTTGCAACTGTATTCTTTGATTTGGGACTACAGAATTTCTGGTTAATGTCTCCAATTCTTAGTTTTCTGGGTAAATTCTTGGGAATTGGTAAGGCTCCCAAGATGATTGTTTGTCATACTATTCAAATTAATAGGGAAGAGGCCAGATAAATCTTAGATTTCTAAGATATTCGGCTATTGCATCTACTTGTGTTGGAACCGATGGGTTGTCTAGTTCTTATCCAGTAATTGTGGCCACATATTGTATATAAAACAAATCTCACTTGTACATGTGTATTGAACATTTCCTATGTGGAAAGCACTCTGCAAGAAGGAAGCAAAGAAAAAAATGTCTCAATATTTGTCTTCTTGGGGTGAAGACATTCTAGCTGGGGAGATGAGTTGTGAAAAGTTGAATAACAAATATTTACATAACAGATGCTATAAGAATTTGTAAATATTATTAAGAGTAGTTACATATCAAAAATTATTATAGAATTCAAGGCAAGAGAAATGAACTTGAATTTAAGAAGGAAGAACTTTTTAAAGAGTGGAATTGTGTTTGAGGACTGGATTGGGCAGAAGTAGAAGAAAAAGAGGGGTAAAAACAAAGAGGTGAAAAACCACAGGGCATATCTGATTGAGAGGAAGGAAATTAGGTGTATGGGGGTGGGGCATTGTCAATTCAAAACCTCCGGACCAGTCAGGGTGCTTGGGTTGTAAGGAGCTTAAGCCAGCTCTGGTTCACTTAGGCAGAAAAGGAATTTATGATATTGGGTCTTCTAATCCATGACTGATATAGCTTCCATTTATTTAAGCCTCATTTAATTTCTTTTTATTTTTGCTAAGTTGAAAAATTTTCTGTGTAGAAGACTTGCCAATCTTTTATTACATTTGCTCCTAGATAGTTGATACTTTTATGTTATTGTAAAAAATATTTAAAAACATATTTTAGGGGCACCTGGGTGAGTCAGTCTTTGGCTCAGGTCATGGTCCCAGGGTCCTGGGATTGAGCCCTGCATCGGGCTCCCTGCTCTGAGGGAAGCCTGCTTCTCCCTCTCCCACTCTCCCTGCTTGTGGTCCCTCTCTCGCTGTCTCTCTGTCTGTCAAATAAATAAATAAAATCTTTAAAAACAATTAAAAAAACGTATTTTAATTTCTAACTGTTGATGCTACATAGAAATACAATAGTCCTTGTATCCAGCAAATTTGCTAACTTAATTTATTAATTATAATAATTTTGCCTAGGGCACCTGGGTGGTTCAGTTGGTTAAGCGACTGCCTTCGGCTCAGGTCATGATCCTGGAGTCCCTGGATCGAGTCCCGCATCGGGCTCCCTGCTCGGCAGGGAGTCTGCTTCTCCCTCTGACCCTCCCCCCTCTCATGTGCTCTCTCTCATTCTCTCTCTCTCAAATAAATAAATAAAATCTTTAAAAAAAAATAATTTTGCCTATAAATTCTTCTGAATTTTCCTATGATACAATCATAGCATGTATGAATAATGGTGTTTTACTTTCTTCTTACTGGCCTTAAAATTTTATTCTTTTTTCTTGCCTTATTGCACCGACTATGACCTTCTAGTACAGTCTGAATAGAAGGTGATGGTGGGCATTCTTTCTTCATTGCTGATCTCAGAGGGACAGCTTTTAACATTTCACCATTAGGAGTGATGTTTATCTATCAGTTTTTGTAGATACTTAAAAAACCAGATTAAAGTAGTTAATCTTAACCAGTTAGCTAAAAGTTATTTTAAAATAATGAATTCATGTAAAGTTTAATTAACTGATTAATTTATTATAATAAATTTTATCAAATTTTTTTTCTGTATCTATTGAGTGATCGAATGAATATTGTCCTTTATTCTGTTAATATGAGGAATATGATGAATTATATTAGTTGATTTTCTTTTTTTTTTAAAGATTTTATTTATTTATTTATTTGAGAGAGAGAGAGAGAGAGAAACAGCATGAGAGGGGAGAGGGTCAGAGGGAGAAGCAGGCTCCCTGCTGAGCCGGGAGCCCGATGTGGGACTCGATCCCAGGACTCCGGGATCATGACCCGAGCTGAAGGCAGTTGCTTAACCAACTGAGCCACCCAGGCGCCCCATATTAGTTGATTTTCAAATGAATTTTTCCTTCCTGAGCTACATCCAACTTGATTGTGATATATTTTCTTTTGTCAAAGGACAAGGTGACAAATCAGACTCAGAAAAAAATAGGACTTAGGATAGGGGAAGACAGAGCCCCTTGATTAATAGTCTTTAATGGAAGAAGAGGGTTTTCCCCAAAGTCAGATCAGGAGGCAGCAAAGCTTTGTGAATAAAATCATAAGCTCTGGACTCAGACTGCTGGTTTGAAATTCTAGTTCTGTGTCTTACTTGGTGTGTGACCTTCATTCTAAGGGACTGTCTCTATAAATGAGGATAATGCTCTACTTCGTAGGTTTATATTGAGGATTAAATGATGCAACATGTTAAAGTGCATAGGTCATTCCAGACCATAGTGGATGCTTTAATTCCAGCTACTATTATTGTTTATTATGATTAGAAAAAAAATCTTATCTGAC
>NC_138376.1:117249198-117270494 GCF_054177405.1 Leptonychotes weddellii
ACGTGTGATGAAGGATAATTTGTATTTTCTGAGATTGTGAGGCTTTTCTTGTTAATAACCTCTAACGGTGAAGGGTTAAGCTATAATGTGCTTCATTGATTTCCTCTGTCCCTTGTGATGTTTTACTAGAACTGTTAATTTGTTCATTATTCTAGTATTTGTAGAAAGATGTTTTGTATTTTAATGTGTCATGATAATAATACCAGTTTGGCTGATTGGTTTATAGGTTTAAGTACAAATAAATAAAATACACACTTTACCCTCAAAAAAAAAAAAGAAGTAGGCATAATCCAATGTGAGTTCCACCCTTGTGATTTGCCAAGACCAGAGTGACAGCTATGACTCCCAGGGTCACAAAGGGCATTTCCCCTTGAGCTATCTTTGGAGACTGCCAATGCCTTCAAATGCCAAGTTGTGGCCACTTCAGCTGCTATAACAAGGTGAATTTATGAAAACTTCAAAGAACTGCAGCTTGCTGCTCCCTGGCATCTGATCCAGTTCATCACTCCTGACCCTCTGGGGAGGGGGCTTTACAACATGGGCCAGAAGGTTCAGGAATTGTTGCTGCCCTTCTGGGCCGCTTGCTGCTTTCTATATAAATGCAAAGCCAAGCTCTAAAAAAAAAAAGGAATGTGTAAACTGAAATGAAGTCCAGGTTCTAATGGGCCATTGGAAGATTTAAAAATTGACTAAAATAAAACATTTATAAAGCAGACTGTGAACAAGTTATATTCTTTGGCCATTCCTTCATTAGACAAAAGTCCTGTCTTTCATGATTATGTTATTTTGGGGATAGATGATAGCTAATAAAATCAATCTAACATCTGCAGGCTTTTTTTTTTTTAATAGTTCTGGACTAGGTTTCTTAGCATAATGCTTTGTCGTGATCCTCATGGTCTGTGATTCTTTTTGCCAAGCCTACTTCATCAGTCCCCTGTTGTCCTGTGGATTTTTGACGCATTGGAATCCTAGCAACAGATTTCTTGTTTAAGTAGGATCATCCTGATCACTGGTCTCCCACGGGTTGGTAAAAGTTTTGCGCTGCTTCTTATCACTCATAGAACATCCCTAGAGCATTTTTCTTTTTTTAAAGCCTGCTCTTCCACCAATTAAATAGAAAAACATACCTCGCTTGTGAATCTATGATCAGGTGTCCAAATAAGGAGGCTCTCTCTTAAGAGATCACATTGCAGGCCTCACCTCAGTGGGGGGGTGGTTTTTATTGGTTCATTTGCTTGATTTTGTATAAGGATATGTATAATAGAAAGGTTCTTTAAGCCTCTTTAATTTGGAAAGCCAAATTAATAGTAGTCATTCCATTGCAAGAATCTTGTATTAAATATTTTTTCATTCATTGTTCTCTAAAACTTATACATTTGCTTTTGTATTCTTAGCAACATGTAATAAAGTAAAAGTTGAAATATATAATAGATCATTAATTTGAGTTTTTGAAAGATTTTCCACCTAATTCTCAATGTAACAGCAACAATATTAGATAATATACTCCAGGTACTGTTCTGAGCAGTATGCTTCTATTAATGGGTTGAACTCACAGTAACTGTTACTACCCCATTCAACAGATAGGAGAGTGAAGCATTACTATGGAGGCACAGAAAGGTTATGTAACTTCCACAAAGTAGCAAGTAGCAGCATAGGCTTTTGAATCCCTCCAGCTGGCCTCTAAGCCCATTCTCCTAACAATTGAGCTGCATTATGCACTTCTCTGTGAAGTGCAAAAACATGGGGCAAAGTAAGAGGAAAAAATTGCCCATTTTCCCACCATTCAACAATAGCTGTTAAAAGGAGACAGGTAAAACTTAGCTACGAATATCTGTATGAAATCAGCCCATTGTACACCTTACATTTTAACGTTATATGTCAGTTATATCTCAAATAAAGCTGGGGAAAAAACAGCTCTATGTACTTTTCTGAATTTTTATGTGCGTGTAAACTTTTACAAAATAAAAATGGTAGTTTATTTGTGCATACTGTTTTGTAGTTTTGTACTTTCTCGGGTCACATTATTCTTCACCACCATAATTTTTTGGCTGCATAATGCTCTATTGTATGGAAGCACATATAATTTACAAAATTAAATTTCTTATTAAAAGACATTTATATTATTTCCAAATCTGTAATAAATGTCATGGTACCTTACTTTTAGACATACATTTGGTTATTTCCTAAAGATAAAGTCCTAGAATCACTTCTGAATGGTTGAGCCTGAGGTAGAAGATATGTACATTTTAAGTCCCTTTATTCATCTTACCGGTTGTCCTCCAGAAAGGACAGGATCATCCTGATCACTAGTACTAGCAGTGAACAAGAGTGCCTTTGATCATCCTAGGAAAATCATTCATAAACCAAAGTTTATGAATTATTAGTTACATTAGTACTAGCAGTGAACAAGAGTGCCTATTGGCCTGGACACTGGATGCCTCTGGGTTATTATTCTTCCTACTCTTTTTATTAAATAGACAGAACAAAAGAAAAAATTCTCATTTCAGCATACATTTTTTGATTTGCCAGAAGTACAAAAGTTAATAAAATTTATCCCTTGAATAAATATACATGGTTCAAAATGTTAAAGAAACAACATATTATCCCATGAAAATGATATGTACTTCCAACACCTGCTTCCCAGACATCCATCAATAACTCTTAGAGGGCAACCACTGTTATAATTTTCTCTAGTAGTCTTCCTAAAATAATTATTCATATACACCCAACATGCAGATGAGCAAAAACACACGTGTGTGTGCATGCACGCTAATTTTTCCTTCATGAAGAGAAGCATGTTATGCATCTTGTTTTGCCCTTTGCTTTTTTACTTCACAAAATATCTTGGAGGTTATTACATATCAGTAAAGAAAGAACTATCTTATTATTTTTAATGTCTGCATACAATTGCATTATAAGGAAATTGTTGCAAATATTAACATTTGTTTATTGGTGATAGGCATTCTTCTTTTGTGACTGCCCATCAGTGTTTTTTGAGTCTTTTTTAAAATTGTGGGTTTAATTTTTTTTGTTATTGTTGATGATTTGTAGAACTTTGTTGTGTAATAAATTTACCAGTCCATTTGTGTTAAGTGAGTGCAAATTTTATTTCACATTCAGTTGCTGGTCTTTTAATTTTGTTTTGTGGTGGTAGTTTTTGTTTGCTTATTTGTTTTGTTTCATTGTGGATATGGAGAAGTCTTTTTATGTAATGAAAACTATCAATCTTTTTGGTTTGGTTTATGAATGATTTTCCTAGGATGATCAAAGGCTACCACTGTCTCTGTTTACTTGAATTCTTTTGACATAGAATCATGGGATTTGGACTAGAAAGACCTTAGAGTTAATGGAGGAAAAATTTCCAGTCAGGGCAAAATCCCATATAGCAGTGTTGATAGATACAGGTTTTCCTTTGCTTGAATGAATCCATGACCAGGAGCTTACTACCTTAACAAAACCCATTCCGTTGGCCAGGTCTGATTTCTATAAAGCCTTTTACTAAATAAACCTTAACACAGCTCTGTGAATCTTCTGTGTAGTTTTGGCTTCTTAATAAACACAAAACACATTTGTTTTCACTTTTATGGACAATTTTTAAAAATAATTTGTTCTTTTTTAAGTCTCCCTTAAGCAATCCATATTTTATTTTTTTAATTTTTAAAAAATTTTATTTATTATGTTAGTCACCATACAATACATCACCAGGTTTCGATGCCGCGATCCACAATCCATATTTTAGATGTATTACTAAAAATCTGTAAGACAACATTGCAAGAAAAAAAAACCCCAAATAGTATGGAAGCATTCCCTTATAGTAATGTCTGTGTGTGTTTGCCATATTAACCATTTTGAAGTGTACAGTTTACTAGTTTTAAGAATATTCATGTTGTTGTGCAACTGATCTCCAGAGCTTTTCATCTCACAAAACTGAAACTCTACTCCTGAAACAACTCACCATTTTCCCCTCCACTCAGCGCCGCACCCCCACTCCCCGCCCCGCAACTACATTCTGCTCTTTTTTCTCTATGGATTTGAATACTTTGGATACTTTATATAAGTGGAATCGTATGGTAGCTATCATTTTGTGATTGGCTTATTTCACTTAGCGTAATGCCTTTCAGGTTCATCCACACTGCAGCATGTGACAGGATTTCCTTCATTTTAAGGCCACATAATATTCCATTATATGTATATGCCAATTTTGTTTGTCCATTCACCTGTTGAATGGTATTTGGGCTGCTCCCACCTCTTGGCTATTGTGAATAATGCTGCTATGAACATGGATATACAAATATCTCTTTGAGACATTGCTTTACATTTCTTTGGATATGTACACGGGAGTGGAATTACTGGCTCATATGGTAATTTTATTTTTAATTTTTGAGGAACCTCCATACTGTCTTCCCTAGTGGCTCCACCATTTTACAATCCAACCAACAGCAACTAAGGGTTTTGATATCTCCATAACCTTGCCAGGACTTGATATTTTCTGGGTTTTTGATATTAGCCATCATAATGGATGTGAGAATCAACAGTTTTGAATATATACATTTCTGTCAGAATTTATTATTTTAAAATAGTTTTCAAGTGACATCCTTCCAGTTTCACATATTCCATAAAAGTAATATCAAAATTACGATGAGTCCATGTGAATTTAGAATGGCAGACTTTTGTCTCTTATGGATTAGTCTGATTTTATATATGCCTCATCTACAAAATGATTTCTAATGGACATAAGCTGAAATTCAATGTCTGTGGTCAAAGTGGCCTTAATTTTGATTTTGAATTGGAGTTAAGATGAAATGACTGACTAGTGAGAAAAGAAAGAAAGAAAGAAAGAAAGAAAGAAAGAAAGAAAGAAAGAAAGAAAGAAAGAAAGAAAGAAAATGACTGATTAGCTTTATATTGACTTGGGATTTGTTGGTGGTGAAACAACTGTTAAAGAAGGTATTGGGACAATGTTGAAAACCTGTTTACCTCCATTCCTACTTTTGTTAGCTTGGAATATTGGTCCTGCTTTCAGCATTCAGCAGGTGTTTCCTAGTGCCTGAAGGACACGTGCTGCCATTTTCAAATCATGGAATGTGAGCTATTGGTAGATATTTCTCTATCCTGAGTCTTCTAATATTTCATACCTTATCTTATTCATAAGATGAGGCTTCACCAAGTAGGACTATTTTGGCTTGACCCCTAGGTGACTCAGGGTCAAGTTTCTTCATCTTTGTAATTGTTAGATTTCTAACCTTTAAAATAGGGGTAATAATACTAGTACCTACTTCACAGAGTTGTTGTGAGGGCTAAATGAGCAAAAGCATGAAAAGCATTTAGCGAAGTCCCTGGCATGTGAGTGTGATATAAAGGTAGGGGCTGTTGATGTTGTTATATTTTGTAGTCATATTGTGGAGGCCAATCAGTTATTTATTACTCCAAATATTCAAGATAAAGGTCTAAAACCATGATGTGGCTTGTTTTCTAGAAGAATTTTACTAACACCAGATTGTCTTCTGTTTATCTTCAGTGTAGATGGTCTTTCTTTCTTCTCATGAACATGAAGGAATTCTAAGTCCAGTTTTGATCGCATGTTATCAAAGTGAAAAACAGCTGTTGTCAGGACTGTAAAAGTCTTTAGCGTCCTGTGTGTAATATACTTCAAGGACTTGTTTTTCACTAAGCCATCTGCCCTCAGGTGCCAAGAAGTCCCTGTGGGCTATAACCCCAAACCTTTTTAATCCCATGTCCAAAATATGACCATGCCATAGATTAAATTGCTTAATTTCACCTTGTTGTTCAAGCTCTGAGTTGATTTTGAACTCCTATCCTAATATATAGGTATCATACTTCAATTTCTTTGGCTGAAGTTCTTTCCTTCCTACCTTTTAGTTTCATCTCTAAGCCATCTACTCGCAATCATCCTCCATGGTCCTCATTGCTGTCTCTTCTCTCCCTGTCTCCCTCCCTATTTTCTCATTATCCATTCACAAGTATTTATTCAGAGGCTACTATGTGAAAAGCACTGTACTCCTTAAGAGTTGGACTGGACACCATCTTTGCTTGCTTTGTCACTGAAGATTATCAGGTCAGTTGAGATTTATGGCTGTATTATCTCAAGGGTTTCCCTATACTTGTTAAAACAAATGTTCTCTGAAGGTCTTTGCATTTTCTGCTACTTATGAATGGACTGGTATTTGAGCTGCTTGCCAGACCCATACTCCACTGTGCTATCCTGTAGCTGGCAAAATGGCGCTCACCTCAGCCTTCACCTCTGTCTTGAGCCTCTCTGTTATTCTCCAGAAACATTCTTCACATTTTCTTGGAGTTTCCTTAGTTAATTTTTTTAAAGATTTTATTTATTTATGTGAGAGAGAGAATGAGAGAGAGAGAGCATGAGAGGGGGGAGGGTCAGAGGGAGAGGCAGACTCCCTGCCGAGCAGGGAGCCCGATGCGGGACTCGATCCCGGGACTCCAGGATCATGACCTGAGCCGAAGGCAGTCGCTCAACCAACTGAGCCACCCAGGTGCCCCTTTAGTTAATTTTTAATAAGTATTTTCTCCCTCTCTCTCCCCTCGCTATATATTTAAACAGACTATTATGAGAACTTGTTTCTGGCATGCAGGCGTATACCTAGGTTAACGCTTCTTTGAATCTGGTGCCCAATCTACTCAGAATTTGGTTCACTCTGAAAATTCCTCTTTACTCATTCGTTCAGCATTTCTACCTCTTCTCCTTAAACCTAGGCTTTTATGTGAGAAATTTCAGGGCGGACATTGTGTTCAGGTGGGCAGTGGGCCAGCGTGGCTCAAGGACCACGGATGCTTCAGCAGCAGGCTTTGGTGCCACCTCGGCTCCCTGTGACCACCTGTGGCTTCCCCAGAGCCGCCGTCAGCAGAGATGGGGCTGGTTCCTAGTAGGGAGGAAATCGCTCCTTCTCTGACTGGGGCCTGAGAGGCGGGTCTGTCACTTGCTGCTGCTCCCCAGCAGTCCACAGTGAGGCTGATTTTCCATCCTCTTTCTCTCCCTGATGGTAATCCTTCCAGTATCATAACCATCTCCTTCTCTTCTCCCCTGTCTCGTCTTCCTACTTCTTTTTCTCTCCTTTCTGCTTCTCTTCCTGGCTCCTTGAGCAAGGCTTACCTTAAATGTTTCTCATTTTAAAGCCTTCATATTTTGAAAATAAAATTAATTGAATCCTCCTCTCCGCTTCTGTGGTCATTTCTCTGTTGTAGCACTTATCATTTCATATTATAGCTCTCTCTACCCTGCTAAACCCTGAGCTCATACAGGATAAAAACAGGGTATTATTAATATCATTTCTCTTAAGCCTGGCAGAGTATTCATGTGGAGCAAATACAGTGGAGTCCTTATGGGCACTGACTCTGGAACGAGCCTGCTGATGTTCATATGTTGGCCTCCCCAGCCCTTCCCTATGTCACCTTGGGCACCTTACTTAACTTCTCTGTGCCTCAGTTTTTTCTTTTGCAACTTGGAGGTGATCATAATGCTTAGAACAGTTTCTGCTATATAATAAGTGCTATTTAAATGCTTACTATTAAAAAAAATAAACATCTACTAGTATGTGTTGAATTCAGTTTAACAGAATCATTGTAATCAAGCTCACCACTCCCATTTATTTAGTGAGGAAGCATATTTTGTACAAGGATGGTCATTACACCTAAATGGGACTGAGGATACAGTAGGCATTCAATCAGTATTTTTGAATGAATGAATGAATGACTGTGCTGGGTAGTATAGACACAAGGAAATGCAAGTCCCGATTTCCTTCCTTCAGGCCTCATAGATTGGGAGTACAGACGGGAGATGAGAGGATATCTGAATGTACATAGACACACCTTCCTCTGGCTATGGACACTTGGGTTGCTTCCACCTCTTGGCTGTTGTGAATGATGCTACTATGAACAAGAGCATGCAGCTATCTCTGTGACACCTGCTTTCAGTTCTTTTGGGTATACATTCAGAAGTGGGATTGCTGGATCATATGACAGTTACATTTTTAATTTTTTGAGGAACTGCCATAATGTTTTCCATAGTGCTTGCGCCATTTTATATTCCCGCCAACACTGTGTAAGGAGAATCATTAATTTTTCAGTTGATCTGAAAGGAAACATAATAAGTTAGGTTTTTGTCTCTAGTGTTACCTGTGTACTTCCAGTGTCTTTATTGCTTTAAAAGGTATGTTCCCTATAGGAAACTATCAAACCACACCCTTTCACCTTCGTACATTTGTAAGGATTGTATAAACTAAGAGGACTATCATAGAAAATGACCTTCTATTTCTTTAGGTTGAACTTTCGTAACCAACTCTATAGGTAATTAAGATGAAGGTGATTTATTTTCCTCTGGATTCTCTGGGCCCACGGTTAGCATCTTTCTAAACTCACTGAATAATCAAATGATTCTCAGCCAGTGACACATAGTTCTTGATTTAGGCTTTTCATTGTTTTCTGAACATTTTGATCTCTGTATTTTGCTTCTTTTAAAACATATCCCATTAGGGTAACCACGAACAAGTTACTCTGTGAATTCCACATGCCTATGCTTTCTTTTCCAAAAGTGGAAGTGCTAAAGTTTACCAAACTTGAAGACCTTAAAATATAAGCAGACCAATTACTATTGTTACCATTGGGCTATTGGCTAGCTCTACATTAATTCAGGAAGACATTGTGCAATTCCAAGATCTCATCTTAATGAAAAAGGAACAATGAGTTCCTCTCTCTCTCTTTTTTTTTAGAAGTATGTAGCCCCAATATTTGATGGATTTAAGTGTTCTTTTGCCTCTATAAATTTGTGAGGATTCTATCATTTTAGATACAGTGCGTGAAGAGGATGGTTGTTTAAAACTGTTCCTGTAACAACTAGAAGGGATTTCAGTAATTTTCTCAAATGGCTCATGATTGTTTTTGTGTTTTATAACATACTCTATGTACTTTAACCCCAAAGTTAAACTCTCTAATACTTCAAGTTTGTTTTCCATCAAAATACAGATCACAGATACTTATTGAAGCCCTCTAGATAACAGATAACATGACTGTGATTACATTCGATACGGTAGTTGAAAGTGAAGTGCCATATGCAGTATAAATGAATCTGGTTGAGGAAGACTAAGGTAGATGAAGGGTAAAATTAGGGCAACCATATGCATTTGATTTTAAGTTTTATCTTGATTAAAAATATTATTGGGGAAAACATAATATTGTGTCTCTCTTTTCCATATCAAACTGGGATTTAAATAAGGAGCGGGTAGAAGAGGTCAAGGGCAGGGATTCTAGAGTCATTGTTTGGTGCCAATCCACTCTCTGCCACTTACTAGCTGGGTGACACTGGGCAAGCTACTCAGAGCCTCACATTCTCATCTGTAAACTACAGTTAGTAATGGGTTGTTATGCCATTTAAATAAGTTAATATATGTAACTTGCTAGAACAATGACTGGGGGGATGTGCTATGTAAGATTTTGCTATTGATTTTCTAATCAGCCATGAATTCTTAGATTGTTCTACATACATTGTATTATCCCGGCATCAATGTTGTCATCTGCAAAAAATAGAATTTTCTTTTTCCTGAATGGTTTTACAAATCTGGACTAACCAAAGATCTAAAATCCCTTTTCTGTTAGTCAATTAGTAGTGCATGAATTGAAAGAATGATGGATTGAACATCTTGTACCCCAAAAGCTCTTAGATCGTGAATGCGCAGGGAACAACCGGAGATTCAGTGAGTGCATCACAAATACTTTCTGGGTGATTTTAAGAGTCTTTAATGAATGAATCATTGAGTAGGCAGATGGGCTGTGGGAAGCAAGCCCCTAGTAAATTTTTGCTTTTACTACAGAAATATTTCTGAGCAGTAAATGCCCACCATTCATGACTATAAACATTCTTTAATAATAAAGTAATTGCTTTCCACAGCCATTTTTTTTCTCAGGACAGATAGATCGAATGAGATAGTCTATGTGATAGTACTTTAAAAACAATTTTTGACAGCTTTATTGAGATATAGTTGTGTAACATAAAGTGTATTTGGTTTAGGAGTTTTTAGTGTACTCACAGAGTTATGAAACCAATACCATAGTCTAATCTTAGAACATGCTCAACTCCTTCATGTTTTGGTGGAGTCCTATTCTGGGCATTTTATATGAATGGATCAATATAGTATCTGGCCTTTTGTGTCTGGCTTGTCATCCATGTTGTAGCAGCTGTCGGTACCTTATTCTTTCTATGGCCAGATTATGATTGCATTGTATGGATATACTCCATTTTGTTTTTCCATCATTGGTTGATGGGCATTTGGGTTTCTACTTTTTGCCTATTATAACTAATGCTGCTATGAATGTTTGTGTACAAGCTTTTGTGTAGACACACACATATATATATTGTTTGTTTGTTTGTTTGGTTTGGTTTGGTTTGGTTTGGGGGAAGAGAGAAGAGGGGCAATCTTAAACAGGTTCTGTGCCCAGCGTGGAGCCTGACGCAGGCCTTGATCTCACAACCCTGAGATCAGGACCTGAGCCAAAATCAAGAGTTAGATGCTTAACTGACTGAGCCACCGTGGACATGTTTTTGATTCTCCTGGATGTATACCTAGGAATGGAATTGCTGACTGATACCGTAACTCTATGCTTAGCATTTTGAGGGACTGCCTAATGCTTGCACAATTTTATATTCCAAGTGTATGAGGGTTCCAATTTCTCCACATCCTGGCTAACACTTGTTATTGTCTGTCTTCTTGATTTTAGCCATCACAACTGGTAGGAAGTGGTGAAAATACTTTTTTTTTTTTTTAAATTAAAGAAAGCAGTATAGAGTAAAAGTAAAATGTAAGTAGTACAGAAAACACTGTCCAGGTCTGGCCTGCCTCCCAGAGTTATAATTTTTTCTACAGTCCTCCAGAGTGGTCTCTGCATATATAATAATCCTTAGATATATAATTTAAAAAGAACATATCTGAGAGTATATACCCTTTTGTATTATTCTTTTCCACTTAATAATATATTTTAGAGCAGTTTCTATATAAGAATGTGTTGCGGGGCGCCTGGGTGGCTCAGTCGTTAAGCGCCTGCCTTCGGCTCAGGTCATGATCCCAGGGTTCTGGGATCGAGTCCCGCATCAGGCTCCCTGCTCAGTGCAGAGCCTGCTTCTCCCTCTCCCTCTGCCATTCCCTCTGCTTGTGCTCTTCTGTCTATCTCTCTGTCAAATAAATAAATAAAAAATCTTAAAAAAAAAAAAGAATGTGTTGCTCTACCTTTTTATTCTTACTCTCAGCAGGGTATTCCTTTTTGAGGATATAAGCTATTCATATAAACAGTTTTCCTATTGAAGGGCATTTTCACTGTTTCCAGGATTTTGCTGTTACAAGTAATGTCTCCTTGAGCATCTTTGTGAGGTTGTCTTTGAGTACATTTGTGAAGATACTCATGGAAAAAATTAATTATGCTGCTTCATGTTCCCACGGATAGGGGATGAAAGTACCTGTCATCCCATGGTCTTTCCAACACATATAAAACCCATGATTCTGCATTAAAAGATAAGGCATGAAGGAATATCTCCCAAAGTAGGAATGAGTTTATATAGCACAACATCAAACATACCTTAAAGGCCGTCAGATTTTCCTGTCATGGCCAGTGTGGTAGCTGAAAAATAGCTTAATGAAACTGAGTTTGACCTATAAGAGTGAATCAAATGTATATTATTATAAAGTTTGAAGTTAAACTTTCTCAGTGTATTAAAGTTGAATCCCAGATAATAGGATTAAGCTTTCAAATTTCTGAAATAAATTCAGGCATCGGGATAGTCTAAACTTGCCTTAATAATTAGTAAAACCATATGCTAGATGAAATAGTGCATTGGTCCTTTTATCTATACAGTTGACATTTATTCACCAGTTACTATATGCCAGGCAGAACTTCCAAGACTAGAAAAAGGAAGGGTGGTAAGAGACACATATTGCTCCCAAGCAATATATGATCTAGTAAGGGAGACACAAAAAGACAAATACTCGTAAAGGATATGGAATAGAGGTTGACACAACGATATGTAAGCTGTGTCCCAGGGTCCTGGGATCGAGACCCACATCAGGCTCCCTGCTCAGTGGAGAGCCTGCTTCTCTCTCTCTGCCCCCCACTAGTGCTCACTTGCCTCTCTCTCTGTGTCAAATGAATAAATAAAATCTTAAAAAAAATCTTATGGTGACATAATAAATATGATTCATGTGATCACATAGTAAATGCTATGTAATAGGATTTGTGTAAAATGCCAATTGTGACATAGATTTTTACATATAAAGGGAGTGAGGGAGGGAGAGATGAGTGTGAATTGGTGCTATCAAGAAGAGACCCTTAAGATATGTTTGATATTATGTTATGTAAGCTAATACCTACTTTTAGGGATATTTCCTCATGCCTCATGTTTTTAATGTAGAATCATGGGTTTATATATTTAAAACTCCTCATGAAAAACATGGCTGTGGTTCTTTATATCCACTCTTTTTAGGAATTACGTTTTTCTGGGGTGTGCATTTATGAGTATATATTTCCTTCAGCAAAAGTTTTCTGGAAAGCAAAAGTTACCCATGTAACTGTTTCTGATAATTGATGCTGTTTAATAGTTCGAAGAGGGGCGCCTGGGTGGCTCAGTCGTTAGGCGTCTGCCTTCGGCTCGGGTCGTGATCCCAGGGTGCTGGGATCGAGCCCCACATCGGGCTCCCTGCTCTGCGGGAAGCCTGCTTCTCCCTCTCCCACTCCCCCGGCTTGTGTTCCTGCTCTCGCTATGTCTCTCTCTGTCAAATAAATAAATAAAATCTTAAAAAAAAAAAATAGTTCGAAGAAGTGGCAGTTTGGACCTTGGGAGAGAGTTGGTGGCTAGTAGTTTGTAGAGTATATTTAGTGGGACAGTGGGTGATGAGAAGTGCTATTTGGTTTCTTCTTCTCACTGTCTTCCCATATTTGGGTCAATGTTCCCTAATAACACTGGTGAGCAAGGAGCGTTCAGAGTTCTAGGTAGGGATTGCCTTGTTTGTAGATATTTTAAAAGGGATATTTTGTAGTTTTTCTTTTAGAACCAGCAGAAGGACATCTCTGATGAAGAACATTTCCCAGGTTTCCAATAAAAATATGTTTTTTGAGTGACCAGGTATAATTTTGCCAAGTTTTCCAAACGGTTTTCCTTTAGAGTGAGAAAAAAAATCCTCTGATTATCTTGAAGTAGTAGTCTCTTCTTTTGGAATGCTAACCTTAAAACAAGACCCTTTGAGGCAAGTTTTTAATTTTGGCATCAAATGTACAATTTCTGAAGATATCGGATGGGAAAAGTCATTGCCAAGCTTTGTGCTGGAAATCAGGTCTAATTTTATGACAATGATTAAAAAAAACCACATTCTCTCCACTGGAAAGGTCAGAGTTCAGACTGTTCATCCTGCCTCTATAAGCTTTTGTTCCAGGAACCCAAGATTTATTTGGGGAGAAACCTGGAAAACTAACCCAAGCGGAGAAAAAGAAATTGCTTTTGTGTGAAAAGCAGTAAAAGAAGATCGTCTTGAGGAACTGTAATCTAAATGGTGAAATGGTCTCATCACAGTCTTTTTTTTTTTTTTAAAGATTTTATTTATTTATTTGAGAGAGAGAGAATGAGAGAGAACACATGAGATGGGGGAGGGTCAGAGGGAGAAGCAGACTCCCTGCCGAGCAGGGAGCCCGATGTGGGACTCGATCCAGGGACTCCAGGGACTCCAGGATCATGACCTGAGCCGAAGGCAGTCGCTCAACCAACTGAGCCACCCAGGCGCCCCTCATCACAGTCTTTAGACACTTAAAACAGCACTCCATAGACTATTTAGATCTTTTTTTTTTAAGTTTTTATTTATTTATTTATTTATTTATTTATTTATTTATTTATTTATTTATTAGAGAGAGATAAAGAGACAGCAAGAGCAGGGGTAAGGGCAGAGGGAGAGGGACTAGCAGACTCCCTGCTGAGTGGGAAACCTGACACAGGGCTCGATCCCAGGACTCTGAGATCACAACCTGAGCCCAAGGCAGCTGCTTAACCAACTGAGCCACCCAGGTGACTCTCTATAGACTATTTAGATCTTAAGGAAGCATGACAATCTGTCAGGTGTCATTATTAGTGGATTCAATCTTTGGATGACCCTGACTACCATATGACCCTGGGCAAATTTGCTTGAAATGGGTAATATTAACTTCTTTAGTGAAAGGATCTCCACTGATATTTCCTATTGTTTGTGATCTGTGGGATCCTAGCTATGAAATAGGAGGGAGCATATAATGATTTGTTTAATATTTACATTTGTTTGATCAACGATTGTACAGCTGGAAAATTCATTCCTGGGACATTTGAGAGTTAAAGTCACTACTTCTGGACTTTTCTCTCTTTACTTGTCATCAGTAATTCCCTTGCGATAACTCTACCCTCATAGAAGGTGTCTAATGCAGACAATGACAGAAAGAGTCTTGGATTATGAATGGAAACAATGATGCACAACAATGAATGCAATGATTCAACATTTTTGTTGAATGTTTTATGGAATTACTGTTGGACAGTATTAATAGAATGTACCGAAGCTGCAAATTTAGAGAAAAAAAGTGGAAAGAATTAATATTCAAACCTGAAGACTTACCTGGTAAGTTTTACTTAGCTGGTGAAATGTGTCCAATTTAAACAAAGTGTTTTTAGTTTTCTCAGAGCAAACATCCTACACAAACATAAATGGTGATATGAGACACAGATAGAACTTAGTTCACCATATTTTCCAAAAGTGCAGTCTACCAGCCAGTTGGTATGGCACACCAGAGAGAAAATAATTAAGAATGTGCTAATAGCAGTTCATTTTGTAACCCACTCTACCAGGTTGGGGACTTGAAGCAATGTATTCTAATAGGAAGATACTCTACGGAAATGATATTTTAAGGGGATGACTTAATTTGCATGAGGAGGTCCACCTTTTCTTGCAGTGACCTTGTAGGCAGCTCTTTAAGATTTTTGTCTTTATGCATTTAAGGGAAGGAGTTAGCTCCACATTTTGGTAGGCAAATTTTGCACATGTGTAGCTTTGGTGGAGGAGAGGTGTGTGCTGCCCTGTGGGTGGGCGAGGCAGCTCAACAGCAACAATAGCTTTTAGCAGCTACCAGATTTGCTAAAAGCAACCATGTCCAATTAGCAGTAAGTGCCATGCACCTGCAGTTACTAGGAATTCAACCTCTTTGGAAGCTGAATCTTAATGTAGCCTTTTTTTTTTTTTTTTTAAATAACAAATCTTATACCCTGGGAGAATAAAGAAAATTAGCAATGGCAAAATAGAAACACTCTGAAATGTATTGTTAATATTGATTTAAAATATAGAGGCAAGTGTGCGATCAGTGGCATTTAAAAATCTATATTATTTAAAAATACTGTTTTCTCACAGTTTACTTCCTAATTTTGGATTTCATTTTCATATGAATATTGCAGTTGTTTTCTTAGAAATTTACAGTGTGGACACTGGTTCCCTATCTATGTTTCCATCATTTTCTGCAAAATCATTCACCAGGATAATAAACATAACAGTTCCAAATTGCAAGGACATAGAAAAAAATGTTCAACTTCTTTTCAAGGTTTCAAATTCACTGCAATGGAAAGGACTCCTGTATACTATAAAAATGGTATCTTCAACATATATTACTTATTTTAAAGTTTTCAGCAGTTTTTCCTTGAACATTTGATACCTTTTCCCTGAAAATGTTTGTTTACACTCTGAAAGTATGTCTGGGAGTTCTGGGCAGTATAATCGTCCTTCCTTGTGCTTTCCTGCTTTTTCTCTTTTAAAAGATATTATAGAAGAAAGACATCTGTTAAGCATTTTCTGGAGTGACTAGTTTCTAATAAGACTAATAGACTAATAAAATAATCATTTGCAACTGTATCTTTTCAAAAATTCTCAGTTATAATTCTTTAAAAGTGCCAAGAACACCAAAATAATCAAGTCTGATGTAGAACATATAGTAATTTTTAAAATTTTTTAAAAATTAAAAAAAATGTTAGTTACCATACAGTACATCATTAGTTTTTGATGTAGTGTTCCATGATTCATTGTTTGTGTATAACACCCAGTGCTCTGGGCAATACATGCCCTCCTTAATACCCATCACTGGGCTAACCCATCCCCCCAACCCCCTCCCCTCTAAAACCCTCAGTTTGTTTCCCGGAGTCCATAGTCTCTCATGGTTCATCTCCCCCTCTGATATCCCCCCCTTCATTTTTCCCTTCCTTCTCCTAATGTCCTCCATGCTATTCCTTATGTTCCACAAATAAGTGAAACCATATGATAATTGACTTTCTCTGCTTGACTTATTTCACTTAGCATAATCCCCTCCAGTTCCATCCATGCTGATGCAAATGGTTGGTATTCATCCTTTCAGATGGCTGAGTGATATTCCATTGTATATATGGACCATATCTTCTTTATCCATTCATCTGTTGAAGGGCATCTTGGCTTTTTCCACAGTTTGGCTATTGTGGACTTTGCTGCTATGAACATTGGGGTGCATGTGGCCCTTCTTTTCACTACATCTGTATCTTTGGGGTAAATACCCAGTAGTGCAATTGCTGGGTCATAGGGTAGCTATATTTTTAACTTTTTGAGGAACCTCCACATTGTTTTCCAAAGTGGCTGTACCAACTTGCATTCCCACCAATAGTGTAAGAGTGTTCCCCTTTCTCCACATCCTCTCCAACATTTGTTGTTTCTTGCCTTGTCAGACAAGGTCATTCTAACTGGCTTAAGGTGGTATCTCAGTGTGGTTTTGATTTGAATTTTCCTGATGGCTAATGATAATGAATATTTTTTCATGTGTCTGTTAGCCATTTGTATGTCTTCTTTGGAGAAGTGTCTGTTCATGTTTTCTGCCTATTTTTTGACTTGATTATTTGTTTTTTGGGTGTTGAGTTTGAGTTCTTTATAGATCTTGGTCAGCCCTTTATCTGTAGTGTCATTTACAAATATCTTCTCCCATTCCTTGGGTTGCCTCTTTGTTTTGTTGACTGTTTCCTTTGCTGTGCAGAAGCTTTTTATCTTGATGAAGTCCCAAAAGTTTCAAATTCACTGCAAAGTTCATTTTCACTTTTGTTTCCCTTGCCTTTGGAGACGTGTCTTGAAAGAAGTTGCTGTGGCCGATGTCGAAGAGGTTACTGCCTATGTTCTCCTCTAGGACTTTGATGGATTCCTGTCTCACATTGAGGTCTTTCATCCATTTTGAGTTTATCTTTGTGTTTGGTGTTAGAGAATGGTCGAGTTTCATTCTTCTGTATATAGCTGTCCAATTTCCCCAGCACCATTTATTGAAGAGACTGTCTTTTTTTCCATTGGATATTTTTTCCTGCTTTGTCGAAGACCATAGAGTTGAGGGTCCATATCTGGGCTCTCTATTCTGTTCCATTGATCTATGTGTCTGTTTTTGTGCCAGTACTTGCTGATCACAGCTTTGTAATATAGCTTGGAATCAGGCAACATGTTGCTCCCAGCTTTGTTTTTCTTTTTCAACAGTTCTTTGGCGATTCAGGGTCTTTTCTGGTTCCATACAAATTTTAGGATTGTTTGTTCCAGCACTTGGAAAAACGCCGATGATCTTTTGATTGGGATTGCATTGAAAGTATAGATTGCAGCATAGACTTTTTTTTAAAAAAAAGACTTATTTATTTATTTGAGAGAGAGAGAGTGAGCAGGGGGAGGAGAAGAGGGAGAGGGACAAGCAGACTGTGCTGAGCGCAGAGCCAGATGTGTGGCTTGATTCCAGGACCCCAAGATCATGACCTGAGCCAACACCAAGAGTTGGCTGCTTAACTGACTGAACTATCCAGACTCCCCGAATATCTAGCAATTTTTATTTGCTGATCATATGCTGAAATTCACTGTAATGAAGAATAATTCATGTGTTGATGTGCTTTAAAGTTAGGATTGTGATATCATGGTGAGAAGATCCTACAAACTGTCACTGTCTTAGTTTGTACTGCCCATCTTCGAGAACTCAGCAATTTCTATATGCATAAGCCCCAGTTTGGAAAAATTATGCAAATGGGAAGTTATTCCCCAAATTGGTTATTTTATTGAATTTGAATCGGTTGGTCCCCAACCAGTATCATCACTTGAGGTGCATAGATAATGTGGTAGTGTTTACTGGGCATATGCAATTATTTAGGTAAAAGTTTGGTTGAACTTTATTGACATGGAATTTCTAAATCCTGCAATTTCTGGTTTATCCTGTTTATGTGGAATATAATGGGAACACACAGTCAGTGAAGACCTCCTCCTCCAGCTTCCCTCTTTTTTCCTTGCCTATATTTGCCCTTGCTTACCTTTCTTCTTGCTGGGTGTCCTTAGAATTCATCATGTCTGTCAGCGACATCAAGTCTGCTGCTGTGGGAACCAGTAGAACTTTATGATGCTCCAGATGGGATTGACTAAGGTGCAGGGGGAGGAGCTGGAGAGGAGTCTGAGATTGCAAGGGGATGAGACAGGGGGAGACATCCAAGATGTTCACACAAACAGAAAGTCTTCAGAATTAGCAACAAGGAGAGAAAATAGAAGACAAAAACTCACAGCAAGGTAGTCAACAGAAATAACCATTTTTGCATTCCAGGTATGATTTGAAGAAGGGGAAAAGTTTATTTTTAGGGAAGAAAGAGAAATCACCTGCAATTTTCCAAGTCTAGAAAGCAGAAAGTACCTTCCATGGAGTTAATAAGCCTTTTGTTATTAGCTAAGAAGTGTTACTATTAAGTCTGACTGTCACTGGAGAGAAAATAAAACTCTCCCTTTTTCTAATGTAATATTTATGAAATAAAGGACAACTGAATATGATAAAGTTTCCCCTCTGAGATCTAATTATTTAGCCAAAAACTTGATCAATTTCTTTTGCTCAGGCTGGCAGCCATATTTTAGCAGCAGTCAGTTCTCATTGACCTTACTTGGGATAATTGCTAAATCCAGTGTCAGTTTTCAGACCTTATTTTATTTGACCTGTCAGCCACATCTGACTCAGTTGATCATTGCCTTCATCTTGAAACGTCCCTTCACTCGGCTGTCAGCGTACTCTGCTTTCCTTCCTGTCCTTCTCAGTCTCCTTTGCTGGTTACTCCTTATTTCCACAATCTCTCAAAGTTGGAACTCCCCTGGATCCATTCCTTAAGCAGCAGCAGCAGCAGCTTCTTCTTCTTTTTCTTCTTTCTTCTTTCTTCTTCTTCTTTCTTCTTCTCTTTCTTTCTTTCTTCATCATACCTGGTGTCATGGCTTTAAATACCATCTATCTTTCTTCCACCATACACAGAAATAAACTCAAAATAGATTAAAGACCTAAATGTGAGACCTGAAACCATAAAACTCCTAGAAGAAAACATAAGCAGTAATTTCTTTGACATGGGCCAAAAAAAATTAAACTATTGGGACTAATCAAAATAAAAAGCTTCTGCACAGCAAAGGAAACCATAAACAAAACAAAAAGACAACTTACTGAATGGGAGAGGATATTTGCAAATGACATATCCAATAAGGGGTTACTATCCAAAATATA
This sequence comes from Leptonychotes weddellii, assembly GCF_054177405.1. Lineage (NCBI taxonomy): Eukaryota > Metazoa > Chordata > Mammalia > Carnivora > Phocidae > Leptonychotes > Leptonychotes weddellii. Next base: position 117,268,768 of record NC_138376.1, read on the forward strand.
TAAAGAACTAATACAACTCAACACCCAAAGAACAAATAATACAATTAAAAAACAGGTAGAGGACCTGAATAGACATTTTTTTCTAAAGAAGACATACAGATGGCTAAAAGACACATGAAAAGATGCTTTATGTTACTCATCATCAGGGAAATTCAAATTAAAACCACAATGAGATATCACTTTAAACCTGTTAGAGTGGCTAAAATAAAAAACACAAGAAATAATGAGTGTTGGTGAGGATGTGGGAAAAAAAGGAACACTTGTACACTGTTGGTAGGAATGTGAATTAGTGTAGCCACTGTGGAAAACAGTATAGAGGTTCATCAAAAAATAAAACTACCATATGATCCATTAATTGCACTACTAGGTATTTAACCAGAGAAAAAGAAAACACCAATTAGAAAAGATACATGTGCCCCTGTGTTTATTACAGGATTATCTACAATAGCCAAGATATGGAAGCAACCCAAGTGTCCCTCAATAGATGAATGGATAAAGAACAGGTAGTATATATACAATGGAATATTACTCAGCCATAAAAAAGAATGAAATGGATGCAACATGGATGGACCTAGAGGGTATAATGTCAAGTGAAATAAGTATGACTGAAAAAGATAAATACCATATGATTTTACTCATATGTAGAATTTAAGAAACAAAACAAATGAACAAAGAAAAAAAGACAAAAAACTCAGACTCTTAGATACAGAGAACAAACTGGCGGTGGCCACAGGGGAGGTAGGTATGGGGGATGGGGAAAATAAGTGAATGGGATTAAAGGGTATACTTATCTTGATGAGCACTGAAAAATACACAGAATTGTTGAATCATTATATTGTACACCTGAAACTAATATAACACTGTATGTCAATTATACTTTGATTAAATACATACATACATACGTACCATATATCACTCTCTCTCCCCTTGGACTTTAGACTTGTCCATCCAACTGCCTACTTCATATCTTTGCATGGATGTTGAAGGGTTTCTCAAACTTGACAAGTCTGAAAACACATCCCTAACTTCCCCCCTAAGCCTGCTCATCTCACAACAGATCCCACCTTGATTTATGGCAAATCCTTCCTCCACTTCTCATGCCAAAAGCCATGGAGTAATTCTTAACTCCTCCATACCACCCATCTAAATACCAGAGAATCCCGTTGACTTTATAATAAAAATATATCCGGAATTTAACCACTTCGTACCACTCCATCCCCACCACCCTGGTCCCAGCTACCACTGTTTCTTGCCTGGAGTGCTGTAGCCATCTGTAACTTCCTTCCCTGTTCTATCCTTTAAAATGGAAGTCACGTCATGTCAAGTTTAAACTTCTCGATAACTTTCATTTTCACTCAAGAAAAGCCAAATCTGTTCCTGACCCATCCTTACCTTTTTGATTTATTGCTAACTCTTCCTCATTCTAGGCATACTGACCTCCTTGCTGTGCTGTGGACACACTGGGCATGACCCTGACCCAGAACTTGTACATTTGCTAGTTCCTCAAACATATGGCTTGCTCCTTCATTTTCTTGAGGTTATTATTCAACTTTTACCTGGGGTGAGGGCTTCCTTGGCCACCCTATTTAAAATGGTCAACTTCTCCATCTTCTCCCCTCCTCCCTGTATACATTGCATTTCCTTTGTTAATTTTCTCTCATTACCACCTTCTTTTCTTTTCTTTTATTCTATTTTATTTATTTTCTTATTTTTAATTTATTATTATT
>NC_138376.1:117270594-117309512 GCF_054177405.1 Leptonychotes weddellii
GATGCGGGACTCGATCCCAGGACCCTGGGATCATGACCTGAGCCGAAGGCAGACGCTTAACCATCTGAGCCACCCAGGCGCCCCTTCAATTAATGTTTTTTGAATGAATTGAAAATAATAAATGATGACTGGTCAAAATAAATGAGATGAACTCATGATGTATCATTCCTTGCTGTGATGAGGAGGGACATGCGTGTATGGCAGGGGGAGGAGTTTCAGAGAACTGTGCTTGGCATCGCAAGGAGAGATCACAGTCATGTGATCTCCCCCTTGACTTGGTGGGTCCTATTCTCCACTCCTGAATCAAATCAAAGCTACTGTCGAGCACACTTTTTACTAGTGCTGAGGCTATTTTAACATTCCATTAAAAACCATTTAAAGTACAAAAACAAGGCTGTATTATTTTAATTCTGACCTTAGTAGACTCTCAGTTTTATAACTGTTTAGAGAAAATGTGGAAAGGTTGAATATATTTGCTGGCCCCAATCTTTTCATTACTCATCTCTATAAAAGAGGCTTTTAGGGACATATTAAAAAGTTTCCTGCTCTCTTGTCTCTTGCCTTCCTTCTCATCTTCCTTCATTGCCCCCCAAATGCTTGAAAGCAAGACCCTGAGAGTCTGGAGGAAATGTGTTCTGGTCAGAGCAGACTGGAGTGGAGCTGGCCTAGAACCTTGGATCCTGCCTTCAGAACTGCTACACAAATTATTGCTTCTAAAGGAGTGAGCTCATGCATGTTCACTATACTGAGAACTCATTTAACTGTTGTTTCCCCTAGAAGAAGTTCTCACTTGGATGCTGTCCTTGTTCGTGTCTTCTTCCCTGTGTTTTTTCGTGTCTGACTAGAACAAAGATGAAGGCTTTGGTGCCGAGAACAGGGGCTGCATCCACGTAGGCAAAAAAGACATAGAGTGGAGGGTTGTCTGTTAAACTGAGAAAGCAGGTAGTTTTTTAGACAAACTGAAAGCCAGTAATGACTTCATCCATTTCCTGTAATAAGGCAATGGTCTGAACTTGAGGAACCTATTAAAGTATGCTTCCAAACACAGAGGCCATGTCTAGGGTTCCATGTATTTACCCTCAAATGTATTCTGAAACAAGGGAGTTTATGAACGATTCTGGAGCTTATAAAAACCTTAGAAATTTAGCAGGGATTTTGTGCAGTTTTGTTAGTTATGGGCTGGATTGTTTGTTTTCTCCTAATAGAGGTATGAAGACAGATGTGAAAAAGCAAACTGTTTTTGTTAATAAAGATGGCTTAAGGGGACTCCTTTTATGAATGGGGCATAAAATATGCTTATCTCTCCAGTTCTTTTTTATGCATTTAATATTCTTCAATTTGTTCTTCCTAAGTTGTTCCATAATACTACAACAGAATAGTAATAATAATGATAGTGATGCATTTAGAATCATAAAACGACAACATATTTGGGCTCCAGGAAACTTTAGAGAACATCTAGCCCAATCCTTTGTCTTACAGAAGAGGAAAAGTAAAGATGGGCCATAACTTGCCCAAGGTCTTACACTGAATTACTGGCAGAATTGGGCATTAAAAGCTGCCTCCCCTAATCTCTCTCGGCTGCTCTCGTCATTAAATCATAAAAAAGTTATTTCTCCAAATGAAGAAATAACATGAAGTTATTTTTCAAAATAGACTTTCTGTATTTTTCAGTCATACAGAAAAAGAAAAATTATTACATACTTTGGAGTTAACAAAACAACAAAATATTCAAGATCTACTATATAATTTAGAGAACCAAAAATAAAACCAGAATCTTCCTGTGATCTCCATTGCATAAGACAACATCGGACTGCTAATATATTTTCAAAACTGTGTTTATAGGTTAGGTTCTTATTATTGTATTTAAATGTTCAAAAAATGTCAGCTTCGTTACTCTTTCCTTGGCATGTCCAGTCCTGTTGTGCCATGGAGCTTTCTTTGCACTGCCGACCATCACCTGGGAGCTCATACCTAGACAGTGGGAATCTCGGGACACATTTTCATTTTTAATAAAAATGGCAAAATGTCGTGATTCCACTTCGTAAATATTTTTGATGTTTTTAAGTGAGGTCGCATACCCAACAATGAACAGCCCTTGCTCAGGAGTCATTCTTAGAGAAGTCTGGCTTCACTACTCTCATATCAGAATGTTGGGTCCTTCTAGAACCTTTCTGTATCAGAACCGGAAAGGGTTAGTGGAAATCTGAATGTTAGAATTAATCAAATGTGTCTGAATCTAAGATACAGTGAAGCTATGCCGTTTATGAAGCACTTTAACTGAAGTCTGCGTGTGTATGTGTGAGCAAGCTGTTGGTAAGGGTCACTACCAGGGAAAATCTAGGTAAGATTGCACAACCCTCAATTTGGGAGGACCAATTTCCCCATCCCTACAATGTACATGTATTATGAGGAGATTTGTTTCTTCAGGGCTATCTTTGGCCCCAGCTCTTTCTTCCTGAATTAACTCCATGAGGGTCACTTTACCCTCTTGTGGGTCACGTCCATGTTCCATAGTGAGTGGATTCAGAGGTGGAATTCATTCTCTTTCTTTGATTTCTGCAAAAGGCCACCCAGACAAGACGTTGCAGTTACTGCCAGATCCTACCGAAGAAGAATTTACAGCACAACAAACAAGCACCTGGAAATAGAATCTTAAAATCCCTCTCCTTAAAAATCCATTGTCCAGCTCAGACTCCAACATCCCTGGTGTTTGCAACATTCCTGTCTACTTTTCTCCTTATAGTCATCGCGAGAGGAAGCCCAACCTCGGTATTGTTTTTTACTGTTGTCTTACACAGAATATTTTGGTCCATTCTTTGTTTTGTTCTCTCCTTCTGGTCTTGTTTGATTTTATGCCCTAAAAAACCGAAAACCAAACCAACCAAACAAAAAACCAAACCAAAACAACAACACAACACCCCAAAACAAAAAAAACAATCCAATGTGCCATTAAATTATTTTTCTAAATGAAGACTATTTCTCCCTGCCACGTACCACTTGTTATGATTTTATAAATAAATACATGTATAAATTATCACACACACACACACACACACACACACACTTAACTGCAATTAATACACAGCTCAAGTAACATCATGGTCCTTGTGTTCATTCTGGTCCTTCCTCATGAAGGATTGGTGAATGTTTTAGCCCCGGGTAGCTAAGGGAAAATTGCCTGCTGTATTTTAAATCTGGGTCCTCTTCTTTTAATTATCTAACTTGTCCATCTTCAATCACTCTCCTTTTGGAGTAAGTTTTTCCTTTTATATGGGCTACTGTACTAATCACTGAGAAAAATAAATTTGTTTGCAATTGTTTAAGGATCTGACTTTACTGTAGAATCTTTGGAGTATAGTTCTAGCTTTTTCTTTTTACAGCTCTGTCCAGTTCCATGCACATTATGGAACTGCAACTCTTTTAAGCGCTTTCTATGTACCTAACAACATCTGCCTCCAAACTGCCCTTCAGCAATGGGAATTTTGGCTTCTCTGGCTTTGGAGTGGAAGAAATAAATTCCAGGTTGAGTGTTCCACAATAAAATCTTCAGCTATTACTCAAATATTATGTCTGGTTACCTTCTGTTTTGTCCTGTCAATGCAGTCTCTATTTGCAGCAACTGGGATTCTATTTAATTTTTTCTTGTCCACTGTGTAGAGGTTATACCAGTAAAATGGATCACTACTAAAAAGAGTGGGTAGCTAGAAATACCCCCATATGATTGTTTTTACTTGAATATAAAAACAATAACAAAAAAACTACCTGTTCTATGCACTTACCCCATTTAATTAGAAATGTTGAGGCATGTTTTTTTGTTGTTGCAAAATATTCCAACTTTGAGGAGTGTGGGATCTATTCATGGCAGGAAAACAATGAAAAATTCTCTCTTCATGAGAAGGTAGCCAGAATATCAAGATTGGTTTAAACAGAGGGGCAACAATGGAAATGCAATGGAGTTAGTATTTCATTGATGATCAATTTCATTGATGATATTTCTCCAAAAATCAAAGTAACTCTTTTCTGGCACCTGTAGAATTGAGTACAGATATTAGGGTGATGAATTAAAATATATCTTTTTTCCTTGCTTTAGAAAAATGTTCATGGTCCCAAGTCAGATGCTTTTCATGAAGAAATATGGGTTGTAAAAAAATTCTTAATGAAAATTACTTGGATCTCTGTTAAGGGAAAAATCTTTATAGTAGAAATGTTGGCATGCCAATAGATAAATGGGTACAATAACGGGCCTATTATGGTAAATGTGGAATTCCCAGATAGGTTTCTTAGTGCTTCTCTAGCCTGCTTCCCCAGTGCTCTCTTGCAAGAAGAGAGTCCTAGAGTCCTTCTAGGCTAGTTGCTGCCTCCCACTATCTCCCCCTCTCCTGATTCTATGACAGTGAACTCCCTACCCATACCTAACCCACAGATTGTTGTGATAACTAAATGAAAGCTGTTTGTGAAACTGTGGCTCTTTGAAAAGTGCTAGACAAATTAGTAGATGCTGTTATTATGCTAAGATGCTCAGAAAATATCAATGGATCCCTTAAATTTCAATTTCTAACCTCTTTATTTTTTATTTTTTTATTTTTTTATTTAAAGATTTTATTTATTTATTTGACAGAGAGAGACACAGCGAGAGAGGGAATACAAGCAGGGGGAGTGGGAGGGGGAGAAGTAGACTCCCCGCTGAGCAGGGAGCCCGATGTGGGGCTCGATCCCAGGACCCTGGGATCATGACCTGAGCCGAAGGCAGACGCTTAATGACTGAGCCACCCAGGCGCCCCTCAAGTCAGTGTTTTACTTGGTAAACATGTCTGAGACCATGCATCCCTGGCTGCTAAGCACCATGGCGGACAGGGGTAGAAAGGTAACAGCTTTATTTTGAGCAGGGGGCAAAGACTCAATTTCTAACCTCTTAAAAGATACAAACTCTCTTTATGATTGGGTTCCTGCTATGGAATATTGGAAATCTATGTGTAAATATATGTGCCATGTATGTGTGATATTTTGCATATCAATATATTCCATACACATCTCATAAATTTTATGGTTAAGGGTATTACTTTTGAGAAGATATATATACATCATGTTCTACTTGCATGCTCTTCTATTCCTGAGGACCAGTGTTTGGGCCAATGGTATTCAGATGTTTCTTAATATCTAGCCATATACCATTTTTTCCCATGGTTAATTATTTGACACACAGAGCTGTTGGTCAACAATATAAAGAATTAACCAGCAATATCTGAGTGGTGATCACTTAGGTATTCATTTTGATTTTATTTTTATATATATATACATTTAAATATTTTATTTATTTATGAGAGAGAGAGAGAGAGAGCACGAGCCAGGGGGAAGGGTAGAGGGAGAGGGAGAAGTAGACTCCACACTGAGCAGGGAGCCAGATTCGGTGCGGGGCCCCATCCCAGGACCCCGGGATCATGACCTGAGTGGAGGGCAGCTGCTTAACTGACTGAGCCACCTAGGCAACCCCTAAATATGCTTTATATATTTTTTGATATGCATTCAATAATCTTAAAAAGAAAATAAAAACCATTCTCACATAGTTGTTTAAAGTAGTAGAAGCCTCCAAGAGTGGAACTGAAAAGTTAGGCATGCTCTTCCTTAACATTTCTCTTTCACTTATATTTCTTACCCTTTGCATGGGAAATTAAACCTCAGCCCCTCTTCTTAGACAGAATAAGATTCATGGGCTCTGTGTCATTTTTCCATTCCATTCCTGGCTGGAGAGATTGATGTTCAAATCTCTCTTCTGCTTCTCTACTCCTCAGCTCTATGACCTTGAGCAATTTCTGTGCCCTGGTTTCCTCATCTGTGAAATAGGATAATAATAGAACACATCCCTTTCGGATTGTTGCAGGGATTGCATGAATTAGTCAAGGCAAAATAGTATACCTATTTGCTGGCAGTAAGCCCTCAATAATTGTTAGCCATTATTAGTAGTATTTTATATTAGTGCATGCTGATGAGTCATGTGACCTTGAGCAAATTATTTAAATCTGGATTTCAGTTATCTCTAAATGAAAGAATTGAACTAGTTCAGTGGTTCTCAAACTTAAGTATGTATCAGATCACCTGGATGGTGTAGTAAAACACTAATTTCTGGGCCCCACCCTTGGAGTTCCTGATTTAGTAGACCTAGAATGGGGTCTAATAATTTACATTTCTAACAAGTTTCCAGGTGAAGCTGATGCTGCCCTTCTGGAGACCCACTTTGAGAATCTTTAGTTTACTCTAAACAAAGCAGTGATTCTCCTTGGCGGCACATTAAATTCATGTAGGAAGTTTAAAAATCCCCATGCCTGGGCTGTCCCCCAGACCGATTAAGTCACCATCTCTGCAAGTGCTAACCATATCTTCATAGCTTTTCAAGGTCTCTTTGTGCTTCTAAAGAGTAGTCAAGGTTGACAACCACTTCTAATGTCTTTTCCAGGTCAAAAATACCCATAATTCTAACTTAAATGAAGAAAAGAAATTTATCAGGAAGACCCTATTCTCTACTCCTTCTTGCATGGGTTTACCCCCTGAAAAATTAGCATTTCTTTTTTTAAAGATTTTATTTATTTGAGAGAGAGAGAGTGAGAGAGAGCATGAAAGGAGAGAGGGCCAGAGAGAGAAGCAGACTCCCCGCTGAGCAGGGAGCCTGATGTGGGACTCAATCCTGGGACTCCAGGAGTTAAGCAGTCGCTTAACCAACTGAGCCACCCAGGCGCCCGAAATAAACATTTCTTTACTAAGGTGTATATTTATCTGTGGAGCATCCATAGGTGCACATTTTGTACAGCTGGTAGCCAAACAGCATGGTGTAGCTGAAAATTGCTTTGGACTTTGCAGATTATTTTATAAATTAGTTTTGCTTATTTGTTATTTTATTATTGGAAGATAGTGTAGGCATCTTTTTTGCATCCAGGGAGTTGCTCTCACTTTAAATCCCAGCGCTTCCATTTGCAAATTCTATGATCTTGAATGAGTGTCCTCACTTCTCTGTACCACAAGTTTCTCTGCAAAATGGGGATAATTATAGAACCTACTTTGTAGCATTTTGAGAATTAGGTAGTTGTTTTACATGATTAGCACTCAAAAATGACCATTAATGGGGCGCCTGGGTGGTTCAGTCAGTCAAGTATCTATCTTCGGTTCAGGTCATGATCCCAGAGTCCTGGGATCGAGCCCCGTGTCGGGCTCCCTGCTCAGCGGGGAGTCTGTTTCTACCTCTACCCCTCCCCCCACTCATGCTCACTCAGTCTCTCTCTCAAATAAATAAGTAAAATCTTTAAAAAAATGACCATTAATAATCTAGTGTTTTAAAATATATTTGAAACCATAAACACTTTGAGGATATTTCAATGTTATTTATGTATAAAGTTATGTAAATTTAAATATATGATTAAAATACATAACAAATATATATAAATTAATATGTTAGAATATTTAACATGTATTTAAATTTTTCTCTGTATTTCTAAAAGCAATTTATTTTCTTATGTGTTACATAATGCTTATAAAACATATTTATGTAATTTCCAAATAGTATCCTTTGTAGCTCCTGGAAGAGTAGGACTGTGTCTGAAATGTGCCTGAGATTCTTTTGCATCTTCTTTAGTACCCACCACTTTGAGACTTGCTTGTCACTGCTCCATATGCAGAAACTTCTAGGTATTCTTCTTCTTCTTCTTCTTCTTTTTTAAAGAGTTATAGTGAGCTGTATATATTTTTTAAAGATTTTATTTATTTATTCATGAGAGACACAGAGAGAGAGGCAGAGGGAGAAGCAAGCTCCTCGCTGAGCAGGGAGCCGGACGTGGGACTCGATCCCAGGACCCCGGGATCATGACCCAAGCCGAAGGCAGACGCTTAACCATCTGAGCCACCCAGGCACCCTTTAGATATTCTTCTTTCACTCGCTGTACACATTTTCTCCACCTTGCTGAATCCTTCAGTGGCACAGGTGGATTCTCTTTCTTCTCAAGATGGGAAGAAATATGCATATTGAGCCATTCCAATAGCCAAAGGCAAAAATTACTAGTCAGTGTTGAAAACAGAAACTAATTTTTTTGTTTGTATTTGTTTTTGTTTTGTGGGAGGGGTTGTTTTTGGTGTGTTCATGTGTTTTGGGGTGCATCTTCCTCCCTCCCTGCCTCCTGGGGGTGAGCATGGCTGTGGTGTCAGTCAGGGGTTAGTAATGAGATGGTATTATCCACTGTGTTGGAGGGGCTAAGAAAGGGGAAAGATTCTTGAAGGCTGAGAAATGGACATCCAGGCTTGAAAACAGTTTATTGTTGGTTGTTATGGCAGAAGAGGGGTGAATTAGTTGGGAGAAGGCCGAAGAAATTGCCCAGAGTTTAGGTGCTTTTCCAGGACACATCAACTTTCCTTCATTCACAAATTCAGCTTATATGGGAATACAAAAATGAATGCCACCAGTTCTAACTCAAGGAGGTCACAGCTGATGGAGCCTTGGGGAATGGACAGAGAATTTAAAACTTTAAAAGTTAACCGTTTACCTTAGCCTGGAGGAGTGAGTGAAGGATTTGGGGAGTAAATGATGCCTGAAAGATTAATGTGAGTCAGACCCGTTAAGGGGGTGGTAAGGAGACAGGCAGCCTGTGGGTAAAGGGAAGGAGGCTAAGCCCTCAGGGAAAGAAGGCAGTGGGGTGTTACTGGAGCGGAAGCCGGGAAGTTTGCCTCTCTCTTGCTTTGCTGTCAACAGGTCACATTAGCAAGCAGGATGACCAACTGTCCCGGTTTCCTCGAAGGTGAGACTTTCAATACTGATGGTTGAAAACCTTATCTTTGTGTGAGTTTCTACCAGCTGAATCGTGGGCCTGTTTTCTTTTTGTTTTCTTTCTGAGTAACAGAAGAATATGTTGAAGTTGAGATCTGGAAACGAAGGGAAGGAAAGATATGATTTTTGTAGCTCGGAAGAGGCCATCCTTGATGAAGGATGTGTTCCTACAATGGAAGATTGTTTCCACAGCTAAAGACAAAGGGAAGGCCCACAGAGAAGAGTCTGTGCCCTGCCCTGGTGAGAATGAAGGGCAGTGGGAGATTGCTGGGGGTACAGTCCTTGAAATATACAGTCTGGAGATTGAATGCTGGAGGTGGGTGGACAAAATGTAGCAAAATATGGAACAGGGGGCGAACTTACTGGAATTCCCTTAAAAATGTGGTTTCTGTCACCAGTTTATTAACCATGACAAAGATGGTGATGTAGTTACATTCCTCAGTATCCAAATTTCCTACCATTTTTAGATATTTATCAGTAATAATGAGGATCATTGAAGATGGCATTAGATCATTTCCTCTAAAACTTGTGTATGTTTATCCACACTAATACCAGTGTGTGTACACACTTTTTATTAATCTTGGGGTCAGATAGGACCTAAAAACATTTTTACATATGACACTTCATGTAATTCCATAGACACTTAACATATTTACCTTTTTTAAAAAACTTTAAATCAATTAGAACAATGCTGTGCAATGGAAATAAAATATGATTCACATGTGTCATTTAAAATTTTCTAGTAGCCACATTCAAAAGTAAAAAGAAGCCAACGAATTCAATCTTTTTTTTTTTTTAAGATTTTGTTTATTTATTTATTTGACAGAGAGAGAGAGAGAGAGAGAGAGAGAGCAAGAGCAAGGGGGAGGGGCAGAGGGAGAGGGAGAAGCAGACTCCCCGCTGAGCAGGGACCCCGATGCAGGGCTCAGTCCATGGACCCTGGGATCATGACCTGAGCCGAAGGCAGACGCTTAACCTACTGAGCCACTGAGGCACCCAAAATCAATCTTAATACATTTTACTCAGTAAGTCCAAGATACTATAGTTTCAAAACAATATCAATGTAAAATTATTAATGAGATATATTATATTCTGTTTGTTTTGTACTAACTCTCTGAAATTGAGTGTGTATTTTTTAGCACATTTCAATTCAGATGTTAATATTCCTTGGGACTATTTAGTCTGTACATAGATATCTTAAAACATACAGTTAAAACGTGGATTCATATACCTAAGTTGTTACAGACATACTTCAGAGTTTTCCAGTGACTGAATCGAGTGTCAATTATAAAATTTAAATTAATTAAGTTAATTGAAAGAAATAAAATTATGAAAAGCCTCCATTCCTCAGTCACACTGGCCACATTTCAAATTCTTACCGGCCATATACGGCTAGGGGCTACTATACTGCACAGAGAGGAAGTAGAATATATTTAGCAAGAGTAATTTAAAAGCGGGCACATGTTATTACTCTTCTTTGTCATGCTATTTTTTATTTTTTAGCTGATTACAAATGTAAACCCCAATAAACACTGTCCTTTTTCGTAGGGATCAGTTCCGTGTGCCCCCTGTAGATGGCAGCACGCTCTTCCTGAAACTAGGGCTTGTCGCTCAGATTCTGGCATCTTCGGAGAGTCAATTCTGTGGAGTATTCTTTGGTAAAATAGGTTAGAATCTTTTCAGCTCCATTGTCATTCTGTACAGATGGCTGTTGATTAAGAAAACAATCTCTTCTTCTCTAATCTAGAAAATTGCACGTTCCTGAATTTGGGGTAAGAGAAAATCTCTAAGGTGAGAGGGGAAAAAGATGCAATTAAAGACTTTTATCAAAATGCTTCATTTGCTCATATCCACACTTTGGAAATGGCGATTCCAAGTGCTACTTAATAAAACTTTTCAAAGTAGATGAGAGGTAGATTTTGTTTTCGGACTGTGGCAATGCTGATCTTCCCCCCCCCCCCATTTTCCAGTGGGTTTTGTAATTGAGTTTTTTAGAATGCATACAGGGTTTTATATTATATAAGCGAAAGTTATATATACCTGTATGAGATTCATGTTTTCACATTTCAAAACACCCCACCCCTCCCCTTCACACTGCATTTGTGGTAAAGGAACATGAGATCAGGATGAGCTACCAAAAGGAGACTTTGGAGAGAATCAAGGTAGGTTTCCTGAGGACTGGTGCACATCTTTGTATATAGCACCCAAGAGCCTTCTTTTCTTTTTTTAAGATTTTATTTATTTATTTGACACAGAGAGAGAAAACACAAGCAGGGGGAGTGGCAGGCAGAGGGAGAGGGAGAAGCAGGCTCCCCACTGAGCAGGGAGCCTGATGTGGGGCTTGATCCCAGGGCCCTGGGATCATGACCTGAGCTGAAGGCAGCCGCTTAACCTACTGAGCCACCCAGGCACCCCATGTGGTATGTTTTCTTGATTATTTTTGATTGACATTTTAAAATTGCAGGCTCTCTTTCCCGCAATTATCACTCAGTCTGTTTCCCAAATAGAAAGTCAAGGTTCTGTTTGAATTCTAATCATGATTTTGCTTATTCTAGTTTTATAGCTTATAAATTCATATTGAATTTCATACTGTAACTAGTGTAAGTCTAATACCCATGCTTTTGACTCAAAAAATTATAGTTTTCTTAACGTACTCTAATTCTTACCTTAAACTCTAACATATTCTGTGAAATGATAGAGATGAGTGGAAAGTTTGGGGAGAAAAAGAGCTAACTGTATTTAGTGACAGGTGCACATAGGGAGTTGTGCTAAGTTTCTTTTGCATGTACTTTGCTTACATTTCCCTGTTTAATCTGGATAGCAATTGTTTTTATAGATAAGGAATCTTAGACAGACTTAGAGAAGTGCCATACCAGTCACTTAGCAATTTTCATTTTTTGAGAAGTTAAAACGTGGTGTCATTTATATAATCTCTTGCACCATACATTTCTGGTTCTCTTTCTACTATTCAGGTAATTCTTCTCTCCGCTTCCTTAACAGTTTTTGTCTTGTTTTTCCAAAGTGTAACAATTGCCCGAAGTCCAACACTTGGCTTCTGTTTTTTCCTCCCTTTTCTTCAATTATCACATCTAATCTCATGGTTTCACCTATCTTCCCCTGCATATTAATTTCCAAATTAGTGACTTCATTTCTTCTATTGGTTGGAGTAGGGTAATTGCTGAATGAATAACATCATAAATCTCAGTGACTTGCAGTGACTCAGGATTCAGCTCTCTCCATCTTAACCTATCCTATGTCTTGGAGCCCTTTAGCGGTCTGGTGATGTCTGTAGGTGTCCTCTAAGAATAATGTTTCTAAATGTGAAAAAGAAAAAAAAAGATGCAGTGACAGATCTAATAACTAAAACTGATAGTTAACTTTAAATTAGTGGTAGGTAAATATATTTCAAGATATATGCACCAAAGTATAATGTAATGTGAAATATCTGCAATTTCTATTACAAAGCCACATTTTGCTAACACTATAATAATTGTTGCCCACATTCATAAATGAAGGAAATGCCAAGTTCCAGTCAAAAGTTTATGAAAATAAAAGATAGATTTTTCCCATCCAACTTTATAGGATTTCCTGTATGGTACAGATGTAAGGTTCTAGTGACTCCCCAATTACCAAAGACTTCTTGGAGCCCTTTACTAGATCTTACACATGCAATTAACTGACAAGCAAAGGCCTTTAGGATAATGCGAGCCAAAGCAGGAAAGGGCATATACTAGTTGTGATCATAGCTTATGGGCTAGAACTAGTTGTATTGGCCCTCCAAGAAAGAGAGCCAGGGTCTGTATTTCAGTTGCATGACCAGGTAAAATGTAAGTTGTGGGGAGCATGGAACAATAATTGTTTTGAGCAAGAATCATCGATGGATGCTAAAAGTAATAAAGAGGGGCACACCTGGGTGGCGCAGTTGGTTGGGCATCCAACTCTTGGTTTCAGCTCAGGTCTGGTCTCAGGGTCCTGCGATCAGGCCCCACATAGGGCTCCATACTCAGTGCAGAGACTGCTTGAGACTCAGGAAAACAGTAACTTTATAGAGTGGAAAAAATCTAGCAGGCACCACTTTATTCAAGTGATCAAAGGTGATGTCATCAACAATGGGGCAAATTAACATTGTGCTTCCTGATACGATGCACAAAGGAGGAACAGCAACATTTGTGTGGTGTTCCTGCCAAAAATGCATAATTTGAATTGAGTATTAGGAAACATCAGAAAAACCGAAATTGAGGGACATCCTACAGAATAGCTGGCTAGAACTCTTCAAAATTGTCAAGATCATGAACTGTTCCAGATTAAAGGAGGCTAAGAACACATGATGACTAATACAAGTGTGATCCTGGGTTGGACAGCTGATAGATTCTGATCCTGGAATCAGAAAATGAGCATAAGTAAGACAATTGGCAAGATCTGAATAATGCCTACAGGTTAGATAACAGTATTGTATCTATGTGAATTTATGGATTTTGATAAAGAGTACTGTGGTTAAGTAAAATAAAATGACTTTTTTTTTGCATATACAAACTGATGTTGGCAACTTACTCTCAAATGTTTCAGGAAAAAAGAATAGATAGATAGATGATAGGATGATAGTAGGTAGGTCACAGAATGATAAAATAAGTGTGATAAAATATTAGCGTTTAGAGGATCTAGGTAAAACATATGGGAATATTTTGTTTTGTTTTTGCAAGCTTTCCCTAAAAGTCTGAAATTATTTTAAAATTAAAATATTGTTAAGCCTCTTGTAAAACCAAGGAGGATGGGATGCCTCGGTGGCTCAGTTGGTTAAGCATCTGCCTTCAGCTCAGGTCATGATCCCAGGGTCCTAGGGTCAAGTCCCGCATCAGGCTCCTTGCTCAGTGGGGAGCCTGCTGCTCACTCTCTCTGGCTCTTGCTCACTCTCTCTGACAAATAAATAAAATCTTAAAAAAAGAAAATAAAACCAAGGAGGATGGTCTAAACTTTCATATGCCTTGTACTTTTCTCTTTATCAAAGAACCTGAGGGAGTGATAAGCTGGGTTGGTCACTGGTATTCTGTTTAACACCAGAATATAAGTCTAGGAGTTCCTTGGCTGTCTGGAAAGAACATAATTCTCCATATTTTGATTTTATTTTCCTGATGAGAGTAATTTGGTGTGCTTTAATGTATAGCTATTGCCTAGTAATTTGCATACCAATCCTGCAGATTCTGGAACATTTTATTATTTTGTTATTAGCTTACATGTTTGGGTAGATTTGAATGTCAGATTGTCAGTGGTTTTGCCAAGACTTCATTGGGAAATCTGGAGTTGGAAGTTTACTTCCCCAAGGCATCTCTCCAAGCATGGCTTCTTGAACCACAGAAGAAAAGATCTGATCAAACTCATTTATTAACAAAAGCTTATAATATTGAGTGGCAGCTTCTGGGAATCTAAGGAAATATTTACTTTCATCTCTTACCAAGGAACAACTATTATAGTCATTTTACACTCTTTAGAAGTGATGATTTACTATTGAACTTACTTGGATCCTCAGTACCCCTGGTCTTGACTCTGATTGCATGGGTGTATCTACTGTGTGCATGCCAGATTATGGTGACAAGGAAGGTAAAGTGAAGTTAAAGATTCCAATATGCTTTAATTATCACTTTGATCACATTTAAGTTACCTATTGGTAGCATTCTGATAGCCACATTTTGGAGAAGATCCACTTTTAATTGATGTCTTCAAATGTTCGATTTGTTGGAAGCAGTCTGACTGTCTTTTGCCTTAGAAACTAAGTACTGTACATGGGTAGGAAAAGAGACACTCCAAACTCATATTTGCTGATATATTTGCTACATAGCAAATAAAATCCAGCTGAAGTTACCCCAACCTTATGAAGATTAGATCTTTATATAAATAATTTATCTGTTCAAAACACGTTTTAAAATAAGTATCAGTGAGAGGTTTGGGGGCTCATCTCTCAGGTGCAATGCTGCAGACTGTTTTAGTATACCTTTTCTCAGGTATTTCTAGAGGAATTATAAAGATGTAAATTTCTATTGATGAAAATTGCTGAACTATATAGAGTCCCTTTGCTGAGAGCTAAAATATGATCAACTAACTACTGGCAACTTTACAAAGTTTCCAGAAAATTGTTTGACTCCAGGATTATTTAAAATCTATTTGAGAAAAAAAAATTTAAAAAGAAATAAAATCTATTTGGAATTGTGCACCTCATATAAATAAGTTTAACTGTAAACAGCACTAAAGAAAAAAATTTTAAACGTGCAAAATTCCCCCATCTTAATCATGATTTATCTTTTTGTGTGTGTATGTGGATTCCACTTGAGTCTGTTCATACGGATTTTTGTTTTGTAGTTTTAAATAGAAGATATGTGATTTGCATTATGCTTTTTAAACTTATAAATCCTTTTCAGTGTTCCTACATAGTGTAAATAATTACTTAAACTGTATATGTAATATTCTCTTACTAATTTTGTGCCAGAATTTATTCAACTAGTCCATTATTGTTAGGATATGAAATTTTTTCCTCCAATTTAAGAGATGATAATCATCCTTTCCAGGAGCATCTACATATTTTTCTTTTCTATTGAACTATTTTCTGAGGATAAATTTCTAGGAGTAAGATTGCTATATCTAGGAATATGCACAGATTAGCTAGCTAGCTATTGTGTGTGTGTGTATGTGTGTACTCTTACCGTGTATTATTTCCAAAATGCCAGTTTGCATGGTATACACGTACCATATAAATGAACACATACCATTTTCTACCAACAGCTTACCAAATTTGGGAATTAGACCCAGTTTTTGCAAAACCTAATTATGGAAGGCAACAGAGGGTAGTGGAGGGTAGTTCCAGGATCTGGTCCTGGTTCTTAGGGATTCTGTGATCTTAGTCAAGTTGTTTAACCTCTATGATTTGTTTCCTTTTCTAAAATGTGATTAATGGTATTTACTTCACAGAGTTTTTGTGGAGATCAAATGAAATAATTGATAAAACACCTAAATAGGAACTGTTTAAATAAATATTTGTTGAATAAGGAAAAAATGAAAAAGTATCATTCTTTTAATATCTACCTTCTTTACTACTCTTGTGGGAATAGTTGTTTCAGTAGAAATAAAAAGTAAGATCAAGTTAATCTTTAAATGGGAAATCCTTCCCTTAGTAATGTTAAAGACTGATGAGTACTTTGAACATTTCCCCCAAAGCCTGTATCAGCTCTCTTCTCAACAAACTATCTTTTATAAGGGAATTATCAGGATGCATTTTAGCAGAAAACTCAAACTGGTTGAGATAATTAGAAAATTATCTCACATTACAGAGACTCCAGATGTGGGGTGGAATCCACAGGTGGTTGGTTCAGTGACTTAACAGTCTTATCAAAGACTCAGGTTCTTTCCAGCTTTCTGCTCCATGTCTCTGCTTTACCCGGAGGCTGGATCATCAGACTGTCAAAAGATTGCTGCCACCAGTCTCTGGAATAATATGTTTTCTTGTTCACCTCAATAAGGAGACAGAGAAAAATTTCCCCAAAGCATGGGATGTTGATTGTTCCTTTCAGTCTTGTTAGTTCAGTTTAAGTGCTGTATTTATCCTTGGACCAATGGATTGGCTTGAATTAATCAGGATCTCCCTCTAAGCTGGAGGGAGGTTTGGTGGGGGAATACAGCATGATTTAAATTGGGATTCCATTAAACTAAAGGAAATGGATTTGGGGTTGGCACCAGGAGTGTCCAATGTAAGGAACACATAGGTTTTGGACACATTGTCACTGCTTACCATATTACATGGAATTTATCGACTTGAAAAAAATTGTTCAGGAAACTTAAAGCTGTCTTCAAAGCCCATTGACTTTTCACTAGCCTTTGAATGCATAGCTAAAAATAATCGTGATTCGAACTACTACCTTGATTTACAACTATTACTGATCCTTTGGATTTTGCATCACAAAAGTCCAATAAAATGAAGAGATAATGAAGTTGTGCATGTATTCAACAATTATTTATTGAGTTCTTATTACATGTTATGCTTGGTGTGAACTGTTAGTAATGCAATGTCTTCGTCATTGCAAAGCTTATAATCTAGTAGACCAATTGATTTCTGTTTTCAATGGTATCAGGTAGGGTTGTATTTACTTCTTATATTTATCCCTTAGCACCTTGGTATAAGTACCATGCAAACAGCACGTTCCATCTTTTTATGGAAAATGGAAGAGAAGAATATTTCTTTGGTACCAATGTCATTTATTGTTTCTCAACTAGAAGTTTGTTTGTTTGGTGCAAAACGATGGTTTATTAAAGCATGGGGGACAGGATCCATGGGCAGAAAGAGCTGCTGCACCAGGGTCTTGAGGAGTGGTGATTATATACTTGGGAGTTGGGGGAAGTAAGGAAAGGGAGGTTTCAAAAGAACCTTCATATGCTAAAGAGGACCAACCTACAAGATACCTACAAAATACCAGAGGTCTTGCCATTGTCAAGTTAAGGTTGCTTTCCCCTCTTGCAAAGTATTAACATTAAGACAGTTGGGAGATTCCTGGAAGAATGTCACACATGTCCCACCCAAGAGTGGGGGGTAAGGGGAGGTTGCAGGATGTCCCTATGCTTTATCTTCAGCTAGCCTTCTGCTCCCTCATCATTTCCTCCCTGAACAATTTTGACCCTTAAATCTTTAAGGTTGTTCAAGGTGGAAGGTCTCATCTTCTGTGATGTCTTCCTGCTGAATATGGGCATAGAGATGTCCCTACCTATGGGTCAATATTGGTCAGTTGGGGAATATATAGGGGAGTTACAAAAGGGGAGGCACCTGAATCCAATGCAGTAAACATGTATGAACCTCCTTGAGTAGAAAGGATCATCTGTTGATGTGAAGTCATTGTAGGGATGGAGTCTTGGTACCAAGCAGAGGGACATTGGAAATGGCAACAAAATAAGGTTAATATTGTAATGAGAAAGAGGTTTAAATAAAAGACCTTTGATGTTGACCTTTGATAATTTTCCTCCAGTCCAGGAGTTTTAACCAATCATTAAAGTGCCAATTTGAGTATTCATGTCAGTCAGAAACCCAGAAATATTTTTATGGTTATCTGGAATGTATACACAGCATTCTGTTTTTATGATTGCACTATCAAAACATGTATCAACTAGAAGTTTTGCTAAGAGCTGGTTGAACTTTGGCTCATTGCTATCAGAAGGGATAACTCAATAAATTTAAACTCTTTGGGGTGGGCTTTCCTCAACATTTAAATGGGACAATCTCAAAGAACCTGAGCCAACAGGTTGATTTCATTTAGCTGCACTTAACCTAATAATAGCCCCATCAGTACATAGTTCTTAACAAACACTGTGGCATAGATAACCATCTTTATTTCTCCCATAGATTTTCATAATGGCAGTTGAAATCATGAGTAATGGAATGACAGGAGGGCATTTAGGATCTATCACTGACAGGCCTGGTGATTGAATGGACAATGAATTTCTATATTTTGAGAGCAATTGAACGTGGGGGAATGTAGTGACAGAGAGAACACTGAGAGGAAAAAAGATTGGGATAGGCAGAGTAGCCCATATGTTTGGTGTGGGACATACCAAGTTTGAGGTTTGTCTTAGTCAGTTCAGGCTGCCATAACAAAAGACCATAGACTGGGTGACTTAAACAATGGACATTTATTTCTCATGCTTCTGGAGGCTGGGAGTCCACCATCAAGGCTCTGGCAGCTTTGGTTTTGGTGAGGCACTCTTTCTGGCTTGCAGACAGCCATTATCTTCTTTTGTCCCCATATGACCTCTTTTTTGTGTGCTCCCAGAGAGAGAAAATCTCTTCCCCTTATAAAGACACCAATCCCATAATGAGGACACTACCCTTATGACTTCATCTAACCCTAGTTACCTCCCAAAGGCCCTAACTCCAAATACTATCACAGTGGGTGGTAGAATTTCAACATATCCATCTTGGGGGAACACAATATTCAATCCATAATAATATTTCTGTAAAAAGCCCATATGTGAAGGTGTCAAATAGGAAGTTGAATATTTATGTGTACATTCCTATCAGTCAATAAGCTTCAGAGAAAATGAGATTTTTAAGACTCCTTTGAATAACTGGAAAGGAAGACCTTAATAAAATATGATGGCCTGATGTTCTATGGAAGAGTTATAAAGAAAAGCACTGAAGGGGGTGAGAGAACTCAGATTATATCAGCCTGGATGGAATAGTAGGGCGTGGGGACATGGGAATGATAGTTAAGTTAAGAAAGGAATTTTTTGCCTTAAGAACCAACTTAGGTCATTTGTGAATCTGAATTATGTGGTGACATTCTAGTGGATCCAGATCAAGTCACTTCAGCACTATGCACTCTTAATATTTCATTTATAAATAAGAAAATGTTATACAATACTTGCTATACTTTTCTAAGAGCTAAACTGAAAATGTTAATGCATTTATAAATTGGAAAACTATTTTGCTTGGAAGAGATTTCATTATAAATATTTATTATATTAGGGTAAGAAACTCTAGAAATATTTATTATGCAGCATTAAAAATGTAGTCATCACTAACAAAGCCAGGCATTATTTTGACTGTTTTTTAAAGACTTTTTTTAAAATTATTTATTTGAGAGAGAGCATGGGAGTGGGGGGCGGGCAGAAGAACAGGGAGAAACAAGCTCCCTGTTGAGCAGGGAGCCTGACTCAGCTCCATCCCAGGAACCCTGGGATCATGACCTGAGCTGAAGACATATGCTTAACCTACTGAGCCACCCAGGCGTCCCATAATTTTGACTTTTACAACACTCTAGTTATTAAATCTAATTGATCTATAATTATAACTAATATATAATTTAACTGTAGTATTTAATTTGATATAATTAAATGTAATTAATAAAAAATAACTGGAAAAGGTGAAAATTTAAACTATCTGGGGGCGGGGAGCCTGCTTCTCTTTCTCTCCCTCTGCTGCTCCCCCTGCTTATGCTCTCTCGCGCTCTCTCTCTGTCAAATAAATAAAAAAAGTCTTTAAAAAAATCTACCTGAAGAAGAATTCTAAAACTGCTGCTTTCCAAGAGGTGATGGTGGTGTGATTAGGTCTATATATACAAAGGAAAGAAGAATTAAGCCAATAGTAGAATCCTAGACAAAAGCGTTTTCGGTAAAATTGATTAGTTATGTATATAATTTTGTTATTATAAATCTGATTGGGTCTACTTTTTTAAATAAAGATTCTGTCATAATGGGAAGAAAAAGAAGTTTAGAGAGATGAAGACTCTAGAAATCTCTCTGTACCTCAAATTAGATCTGGAGATGATTAGTTTGACTATTTCAGTTGATTCTGAACCAAAAAAAAAAAAAAAAAAAGTAACTGTTCAGATCAGAGGGAAAAAAGTTTGAAGGGGAAAAAAAAAGTAGAAATACAAAGACAGCACCTAAATGGGTAAGATATGCCAATATGCACCAGCAGCGTGGATTATACTAGAATTTTCTACAGAAGTATTGTAAATCACTGAGAAATAGTGTACAACTTATTTGCTTAAAATTTTCAGTTAATGTGCTTCAGCAGCATTTTGCCCATAATGATTCTCACTCCACCTTATTATGGAGGCAGAGCTGTTTCTCTTTGTCCTGTTCTCCATCCTATGATATACTTTTTATTGCTCAAGAGCTATAGAATTGTGTCCATGCCTATTGTTGTCTGCCTGATGGGAATTCATGTAATTGAAAGCGTTTATCCTCTCTTAGTAGAAAAATTGGGCACTTGGGGAAGTAATGAAATCCCCCACCTTTGTCCATGGCACAGGAAATACTGTTCACTCAGCTTTGCTCTAAAGTTTCTACTTTCCCCAGTATAACCTGTTGAAAATTTAGTCCTGCACAAGGAAAAAAGCTGGAATTTCTCATGGCAGGCTAGCTGTCCGTGTTCACATAGTTACACCTTTGGTCACTATTTCACCATTGATCAAAAAATAAAATTGTATTCTTTCAAAAGAAACATGAAATGACATGAAGAGAGTTCATAATAGATTGTGGAGTGAAAAAAAAAACAAGTTATAGTGCAAATGCCAAATAAACTCTATTTTTTAAATAAGCAACTGTGTAAGTAACATCTAAGTATAGATGTTTAGGTATTTGCTTAATTATGAACAGTGATTACTGCTGGGGAACGGGGTTGGGAAACGGGAGGAGAGACTTTTACTTTTTATGTTACACTTTTTACTTTATACACTTCTGTATTGTTCACATTTTTAAAAATGAGCAAGTGTTATTTTGTAGCTAAACGAAAACAACTGACAAAAAACTACAGGTAGTAAGCAATTACTTGGAATGGAATATGTTTAAATAATTAATTTACTGATACAATGCTTGACCATTATTTTCTTTTGCTAAATCAAAGCTCCCCTGCTTTTCTCAGGAGGTTGCTTTAAAAAGGAAGGGTAAATGTTTCTAATGAAATGAACAGCTCAACCTTCCCACCTCCAGCCTAAATTCTGGTTTTGTTAGTAACAAGTGCCACATGCAGATTTTAAGGGTAAATCAAGGAATGTGGGTGTTTAACAGGGCAGTGCACACCGCCATAGTCAATGAGAAACCATGCTTTGCAACAGCGGATTTATCGAATTGGAACCAAAAGGGAGATTTGGAAGAACAGGAAGTAGGGTCTCAGCTGTACTGGGCACTGTGACATGCACCCAATGTCATGAAAAAGGGACTCTGAATTTATGCGCCAATCTGAATCCCTTTGAACTTTCTTGAGTCCGCCACAATCAAAGTAATAAAGAGAACATAGTTGCTAATAAATTTTGCATCCTATTACAATGCGTGAGTTTTATGTTGTGTGGTCATGGGCATATGCAAACAAACAAACAAAAGAACTAGATTTAGTTTCCTTTTGGGTTTTAATTTTTTTAAAGATTTTATTTATTTATTTGAGAGAGTATGTGAGAGAGAGAGAGAGAGTGAGCAAAAGAGCACAAGCAGGGGGAGCAGCAGAAGGAGAGGGAGAAGCAGGCTCCTCACTGAGCAGGGGGCCCCATATGGGGCTGGATCCCAGGACCCCGGGATCATGACCTGAGCTGAAGGCAGATGCTTAACCGACTGAGCCACCCAGGCGTTCCTGGTTTTAATTTTTAAGGCAGGGTTTAGCAAAAATATGTGGCAGACTCTTCAACTATTACCAAATAGACATGATACACTTTTCGGGGGATTTATGGTGGAGGTCCTCTTTTGGAGGAGCTTTGAGATCAGTGCAGCCCTGGAGACTACAGGGCAGAGAGTGGGGATTGCTGCATGGTAACCTCTCTGCTGGTGAGCACTTCACATTGAATTCTGCCAACTGGAAAATCCAGATTTGTAAATCAACAACTGCAAACTGCATTATTATCAGATGGACAGTGTCAATAACATATATCAATGCCAAAAGACTGCTTGACAGGGAGTTTGCAAACATAAAGGCTCTGAGTGGTTGTAAAGTGGACAAATTGTAAAGCCTTAATACCAGTATTCTTTCACCAACTCACCTAAAATATTCTTGCCTGTATTTGACTCTACCTCAAATCTATTGCTTCTTGGATTATTAAATAGACTTTTCCTTCAGGTTCTTAAAATCTCTCTGATTTATCTTTGTGTCCCCCGAAAAGGTGTGTTGAAGTCCTAACCAACATTATCTAAGACTGTGACCTTATGTGGAGATACGGTCTTTACAGGGATTGATGAAGTTAAAATAAGGTCATTAGGATGGGCCCTAATCCGATACGACTGATGATCCTATAAAAGGGGAAAATTTGGACATAGACACAGGAAGAGTTAGGATGGAAGCAGATGCTAAAGAGGAAAACAACCTGTCTCATGGAGCAGACATACCCAACACAACAGAATTACTCATTGATAGAGATAAATACTAGCAAGTTAATATAGTCCCAGAGGTTGCAACTTAGAGGAGTGGACAAAGAGCAACAAAATCTCTTGCAGGAGACAGATGTTCAAGGCCTACTCAAGCTGGGTCTCAGAGAACACCAGGGTTGGGCAGGCTGAGAAGTCAGGCCCAGAGGTCTGGTCTAACTGGAAGATGTGTTGAATTTTTAAGATTTGCACAGCCAGGGATGTGGTCAGAAAGTCAGTCACCACAGGAAAGAACGTGTGAGGTCTTTAAATCCGGGAAGGGAAGTGGAGTGAAGAGGATGAAGGATGGATAGGCAATTTTACTTGCACGTAGGAAGATGCAGGATTTCAGAGGCAGGGAAGAACAGGTAATGCAAGTTCAAGGGGAAAACCCGGGTTATAGCGGATCTGGTGGCAAGAATCAGAGACATTAGTTGGCTGCCTGAAGAACGTAGCGGGGGGAGTAGAGAATAGTCTGGGGAAATAAGCAACATCCCAGCTGAAAAAGGCAGACACAAACAGGCAGAAGCCTTAGTGCTGAAATATTAGGAAAAGGAGTCCTAGGAGTTCAGTTCAGGGCAGAAGAGAATTATGGGGACGATGCCAATGGTTCTCGCAGCAGTTTTATGATGAGAAAATACCAAAGCAGAAGCTGCTTGTTCTCTTCCCTTCACGTGCACAGACTGGCAGGGTTGTGTGGCAGCTAAAGTGAACCGTAGAGCCACGGGGGCTGGTGGCTGCTGCGTGCAGTAAGTTCTCACACACACAGATGCAGGGAAAAAATGTTGTGTTCAGAAGACTGGCCACCGCCTGGGCTGGTTGGAGAAAGACTTTTCTCTGAAGGAGACACTGAGAGTCCATAAGATGATGGGAGACATAAAAAGTTGGGTGGATGGGATGGGCTGGCTGGTGAATAGTCAGGTATTACAGATAAGCAAAAAGTTCCCAGATGGCTTTTTGAGGATGAGAATGGTATCTGAGAAAGGTGACTCCGGGCTTGTGTGGAAGCTAGCTCGGAGCAGAAGAGCCAGAGGAGGGCGTGTCCAGCTCTGAGGTTCGGGTTAGTTTTTTCTTTTCAAGTAAGTCTCAAATAAGGGCATTGATTAGGGTGGTGGCTGTGGAAATTGGGGACAAAAGCTGAAACTAGCAATGAGGTGTTTCCCTGGACACGAATGCTGGATGTTGATGATGGAAAGAGCCAGGAGTTGTGGTTAGAATGGTGTTAATGTAAGAATGGGCACGTGAGGCCCAGGAATCACAAGAAGTCAACAGAGGCCAGATGGTTAACACAGAGGCAGCAGGTGACTGTGAGTGATTGAAACGTGCAGTCGACTGGATAAAGCCAGGAAATCCACATCTTGATTCTCAACTACCCAAGACAGAATTAGTGCCCAGCCTAATTTTTTTTAAAACTTTATTTATTTGTTAGAGAGAGAGAGAGAGATTGAGCGAGCACAAGCAGGGAGAGCGGCAGAAGTAGAGGGAGAAGCAGGCTCCCCGCTGAGCAAGGAGCCCGACATGGGGCTCGATTCCAGGACCCCTGAGATCATGACCCGAGCCAAAGGCAGATGCTTAACCAACTGAGCCACGCAGGAATCCCACCTGGCCTAATTTTTTAAAAGAAGTTTCTACTTTCCTCAGGAAGTCACAGACAGCTGCTGTCCCTTTGAATCCTTCCCTTTTTTGTCACACAAATTCTCATGGTTAAGCCCATCTTTTCTTGTTTTGTGCACAGTGCAGAGTATAGAATAGTAAATGCAACCCGGGCAGCTGTACATTGCTAAGAAAAGTCTGTCCTTTTTTTTTTTTTTTTTTGAGCCCTTCTCCCTTATTACTTTTCCTCATAGGTTTCATTATGAAATGAAATTCATTTCTGGCAGCACATTAAAATCACTCTGATTCTAAAAAAAAAAAAAAAAAAAAATACCTATAGCTATCTCCCCCCAAGGTTCTGATTTCATTGGTATGGCATGGGATCCACATATATCGTGTAAAAGCTCCTAACGTGTCACCAGGCTTGAAAGCCACTGGACGTTCAAGTTTCTCTGTACTTCCGAAAAGGTGAAGCCCAGCCTTGGGCAGAATTCAGGTGATGGGTTAGACTTATGTTCTAGGTTGATTTCATTGGTGTTAATGGTCAGTCCACTCAACATGTCCCAGGAAAGCATTTGGAATGAACCACTGACTCACAGTCAGCTTGCTGATCCTTTACAGTCCTGAAAGTGTTTTTGCTACTTTGTCTGTATAATCATAGTATGGAAATTTCCAGCCGGATATTGTCTCTCTATTTTCCATGTTTCTTAATCAAAATCTAACAGAGTTATTAAATATAAGTGGCTTGTAAGTCATTGCTGTAGGATGAAATATTAATAAAACTAAAACTTTTTTTTTCTTTTAAAACTATTTATTTTATACTTTATACTTTATAAAATACGTGGATATTTATTTTATACTTTGGGTTATAATCCCGTACTCCTTTGTTTTGTTGCTCACATTGTTCCAGCTTTGCGAGAACATACATATTTTAAAATATAAAAGCACTCTCTCAGGGGCACCTGGGTGGCTCAGTCGGTTAAGCGTCTGCCTTCGCCTCAGGTCATGATCCCAGGGTCCCGGGATCGAGCCCTGCATCGGGCTCCCTGCTCAGCAAGGAGCCTGCTTCTCCCTCTCCCTCTGCCTGCCGTTCCCCTTGCTTGTGCTCTCTCTCTCTGTCAAATAAATAAATAAAATCTTTAAAAAAAAATAAAAGCACTCTATCAAAGAACTATGTCAACTTCAGTAACAGGAGAAAATGCTTTTTATTTTCCTTAATCGGTCTCATTTATACTATTCTTCCATCAGAGAAAATTCTGATTGCTTGTAATCTAAAAATTAGTGTTTATTTCCTCATGTGCTAAGATCAGAGAACAAATGACAAGGTTTCAAAGCTGAGTCAGGCAAATGTGCGACTCAGTGTTATAAGACATACTTTTCTCAATCCTCTCTAAGTCCACTGGTGGTCTGTTGCTCCTGGGTTAAAGATGGACCCCTTGACATGACTCTTCTCAGGCTACATGATATAGTCACTATGGCCGCTGTCACTTCCCTCATTGGTTTCCAGTTGCTGAAACTTTTTAAGGTTCTTAAAAGAATTTTTTTTTAATGTATTATCTTCCCCACCAAAAAGCTTTTGTATATAGTAGTTTCTCTTTTTAGAAAATTCCTCATGAGTGCCCCTTACCTCAAACCTATGCTTTCCATGCTTTGGTAACATCTATTAATTGGCTCATGCTTTTGTGGTGGCTGGCAAAGCTGAAATTTGTAGGGCAGGTTGGCAGGCTGGAAACTCAGGCAGGAGTTCATGCTGCAGTCTTTAGGCTGAATTTCTTCTTCTCCAGGAAACCTCAGTTTTTGCTATGAAGGCCTTCAATTGATAGGATGAGGCCCAACTACATTATGGAAGGCAACTTAAAGTCAACTGATGGTAGATGTTAACCAGGTCTACAGAATATCTTCACAGAAACACCTAGATTAGTATTTGATTGAATAACTGGATACTACAGTCTAGCCAAGTTGACACATCAAAACAACCATTACGGTGAACAGGATAGAAACATGTTATGAGTTGGAAAACATCGTAATGACAGGACAGTGGGATATGGGAATGGAGAAGGAGTGTGGGGGAGCACTTGACTTGGAGTGGTCATGGGGAGATGACATTTGAACTGAGCTATGGAAAGGGAAGAAGGGAAAGAATCAGTTATGCCAAGAATTTGCATCTCTACCAATTCCCAGATGATATGGATGCAGTTGCTCGGGCCCATACTTTGAGAAACGTGGCGGCTTAAGGCTACACTTCTTTTATTATATGATTAATCCTGGGACAGCCCCTTAACATCTCAGAGTGATCATTTTCCCCCAAATCCCTATCTCACATGCCCTGAGAATATGGAGAAGGTAAAAATCTCAGAAGGGAAGCTTTGAAAGATCCTTGGAAAAAGTGGAGATCAAGGGCAGTGGCAGGGAAGGATAAGGCTTCCTGGGAAGTGACACTAAATACAGATTTCGTCCCTTTGTAATGAGCTATGAGACCATGATGCTGGGTTGTCACTCAGCCCACGAGGGCCTCAGTGCTCAGTCTATGCAAAGAAAAGGTATAATAGACACACAGTTCTGGACTGTACTGTGGCGATGGACATGTGGAATGAGACTTGCCAGGGTGGTACGATCCAAGTACTTTGTTGTCAAATGATGTTTGTGTGCTTTGTGCAAAGGGGTTATTCTCGTATGACATCCTTTTTGTGGGAGGAGAATCTTGGTGCAGGAGGGATTGCAGAGAATCCAGGAGGGGACAGAGGGACGTCCAAGGCTTTGTGAGCCTTACCCTCCATGTGAGTGGGCAGTGGGGGGAAGACTGTGGCCGGTTTACTTGGATGACCTCTAAGGTCATCACCTCACACCCTGTTGTCCTGGCTTGTCCTTGCCCCGTGCTCACAGTACTCCTGACTTTGACAGAATTTTAAAGTTACAAGGCTGCTCTGGGTAACAGCTGCCCCAGAAGTGGCTGGTCGTGGTCTGTTTCCTGAGAGAATTCTCCTGATTCTGGTGGGGCCAGGACCAACCCACAAAGTCAGATGTTCTTTACAAGCCCTGTGTGCCTGACCCTCCTGTACCCCCTCCAGTAAGAGGCTGCCTTTTCTGCCCTTGATCCGTTCCAGGCACGCTGCAGGGCAGGGAGCTGTGCTGGGGAGGGGCCGTCCTGAGAGCGGACCTGCAGGGGGCCGGGGCTCTGTGAACTGAATATGCCCTTTCTTCATTTCATCCTTGCTGGACTTGATTTAGGGAGTAGTTAATGAAAAAACATGCCCCATTTTCCCCTCAATTTTGTGTTTTTAAACACCACCACCACCAAACAACCAGTTATATATACAAATGTTGCTTAAGGAGACATTTGGCTTTATACAGGGGTCTAAACCTCTTCATAAAAGGGTGTAAACTGAACTTCTTGGAGTGCCTTTTGTTGACTTATTTTAAAAATCTGTATTTTGACAAATGAAGACTTATTAAGGCATTTTATTCTGGTGGGCATCAGTGTGTCCTTGAAGAGAAATAGCAGCTATGTTGACTTCCTCGGCTTAACAAATTTTGCTCCAATTAGTCTCAACGACCAGTTATGGAATCCATTTGTTCTATTTATTGAAGGCGATAGGGGAAAGGGTGCGTGAGAGGTTTGAGTTCCTTGAAGGAACATAAATGTGACCATTATGCAGAAAAGCAGGTCTTGTGGAATATAAGAAGGGAGTATTCACTGTGCCTTTAAATTTGTTCTGTGGGGCTGGTTGTTTCCCGGGATGAAATGCAAAGCAAATCTCAAGACTTTCTGGTCACTTCCAAGTAATAAAGGACCTCTAGTCACTAATTAATATAACCAGTCCAATGTAAATATCAAACCATGTGAGTTTCGTTTGCTGCCACATCTCCTCCCCTTTCCCTGTTCAGGCCTCAAACAAGCTTGCTGCCTTCAGCAGCGTAGAGGGCAGTTGGCCTCTTTTTCCTCCTCTCGCATTTGTTTCTCTTTGTGCATCTTGCCAGCTAAATGTTTCATCCCTGCAGGGTTGAAATAGTCGGGGCCAGCACAGGGGAAAAGGGTATGAAATGTGGTGAGGTGGTGTCATGCTTTCTAGGTCTGACAGGTGTTAGGAGCTCATTCACGGGTGCTTTTGATATACCCCCTGTTCCCCAGCTCTGGGGATCTTTCACTTGTGGATCCCTGCACGGGTAATCTCACATCCTCTCGCTGGTTATGGATGGTCCCTCCTCAGCCTCGGAATCAACAATGCACTTCCTGTCGAGGTCACCTCTCCCCTTCGGACTGTCCTCTTAGGCTGAATCCAAATCGGACCTACATTAGTTATTTCTGGCAGTAGCCGCCAGCTCCATCCTTTGCTTCCACCAACTTTGTGAGCACAGCCCAATCCCAACACAGCCACCTCTCCTGCTTGCCATCAGAGTAGCGGGCCAGGTTGTTTTGTCCTTAAGATTTCCAGGTGGATCAGACACTTGAGGCCACTGTGTCTGCCAGTTCTCAGCAGACACTTATCAAGTCTTCCCAGGAGTTGTGTGGAGGCCCCCTTTCCAGGGCTTGGGATGAATGTGGGCATGTCCTACCTCTTCCGTCCGAGATGGAGGTAACACACAGCAAACAACTTGCTCTGAAAATCCTCTAATTCCCCAACTTCTGGTCCTTTCATACTCTTGATGTGTGAGAGGAAGGAGTGAAATCCCCCTTGCTACCCTTTCCTCCCCCCCCAATACTGCATGGTGGCCTTTGACTTGACTTTGTGTGGTATAACGTTTAAAGGGATCTTAGCCCAACATTGCAGCAAAATGGCTCCATTTTAACATTCTGTTTGTATATATATATGTATAAATTTGACCAAAAAAACATGGTCCAGCTTTTTTAACCTACTGACTATCAAAACACTTAATTCAGTTAATAAAAAGAATAAAAGAATGAGGCTCATCTTTCTGCCACCAGGAGTCTCCATCATGTCAGCCTGAACTGATTCCTGAACTTAGTCTCCACCTTCAGGGAGTTTATAATATTATGTAGCAAATTAGCCTTATAACTGAGATTTCTGGACCTAAATAAAAGACTGTAGAAAGCTGGATATCATGAGATTTCCCCAAAATACCTATGTAGGCAGTAAATGCTGTTAATGATCATGAGGAGTTGGTGGTGATGGAGTAGAACTGTTGCATCCGGTCATGAATAGAGAGAACACCTCCAGGCTAGCTGGCCTGCTCTTGGGTGTATGGTGTTAGGAGCCCTCAGATCCATCCTATTCATACTTCTTGACTTTGTCAGCTGTGTAGTGAATCTGTGGCCCCTGGGTCATGTCATTAGAGAGTTCCCCAGCGATCCTTAGGAGGAGAAGCCCATGCTGCAGACTGAGTTGGGACTCAAGAATTTCAGGGGAGACTTAGTGTAACTGTTACAAAGAGCTGATGCTGGCAGGGCTGGGACACTTGGACCCATGTGGCTTTCAGGGCATCTGCTGATCAGAACATGTATTCCCTGCCTATACTTCTTGAGAAATGGATATTGTTCGGTAGTTCAGATAGTAATAAATATCTGGTAAGTGCTATATGATTCAGAACAACAGACAAAGTGTCACAGTAACCTTTTACCTACATGAAGCTAAATAATAAATGTGGGTAATTTCATTCATTCATTCATTCATTCACTCATTCATTCATTCACTCATTCATTCATTCATTCTCTTTCCTTATATTTACTTAGTACAAATATGTGCCAGGCAGTATGCTAAGGGTCCAGCAGGATCTCAAAATCTAGTAAGAAACACAACGCCAGGGGTGCCTGGGTGGCTCAGTCGCTAAGCATCTGCCTTCGGCTCAGGTCATGATCCCAGGGTCCTGGGATCGAGCCCTGCATCGGGCTCCCTGCTCATCAGGAAGCCTGCTTCTCCCTCTCCCACCCCCTCTGCTTGTGTTCCCTCTCTGGCTATCTCTCTCTCTGTCAAATAAATAAATAAAATCTTAAAAAAAAAAAAAGGAACACAACACTACAATGATACATGTGGTTCAAAGTGACAAATCCTGTAGTAGTAGATTGCCTACCCATTCCTCATGGAGGATTAAGTCTACTTGGTTAATTTGTTCATTTTAGTTCTACGTACTTGTAATGTAAAAACACATTTTAAAAAATATTAGGGGAAGAGGATATTATTTGGATTTCTAAAAATCTGGAATAGAGTATACTTAACTGTGGAAAGGAGTCTCAATATAAAACCTCTGTGATGTCTATCTATTTATCAGAAAACTTGTAAATACGTAACAGTTGGGTTTCCTTCTAATATAGAAACAACTATTTGGTTTCTTTTGCAAACAATGAAAAATTAGTCATAAATATAAAACCTCTTCTTTCCATGAAAAATGTGTTGAAGATCACAATCATTGTTTTCCTGCCTCTTATTGGAACCCACAGTCCCCAAATCCAATGGTCATATTTATTAATATGATATAAATGAAAGACTAAAAGATATGACTAAGGAAAATTGGGTGATTTGTGGTTTCAACTTTACTGATAATTTTGTACATAGAGGGATTCTAAATTACACTTGCTATTTGAGTTCCAAGCATTTTCATTGTATATCAAAGCATCTTACCTCCTGATATTGACAGTCTGCTTCAAAATATTTCTTTTTATTTTTATGGAAGCCTGTCATCCTGAGATGACAGCCACAGTTTTGTTAACAATCTCCTACTTATTTACAAAGGTTTAAAATCTGATGATGGATATTTACGTACACTGTACAATGCCTCACTGGGAGCAATAGAGGGTAGTTTTCAATGGGTCTGAAAACATTGTAAAATAGTAAAAACTGACATTCCAACAATTCATTCCAAAAACACACTGGATTCATAAGTGAGTTTCTGTTTTTCAAGTTTACATAGCTTGCTTCTGGTGTTAATGTTCTACCATTAGAATAGCCACTATGCATGGTTATTTTTTATCCGCAGGGAAACAGTCCTGATTTGTACTGAATTTCAATGATGTTGTGTTAAGCAAACTATCATTTTGGAATGGTAGTAAGCAAGCCTTCAATAACAGCTCTTTATTTCATCTGAAACCTTTGGGCCACACAACTCTGGCCTTTATCACACCTTCCGTCACCTTTAATGCATTATTAGCTTGTGCCTCCGGGGCCCCAGTCATTGTTAACTACTGGAAAAATAGTGGGCAAATTAACAAGTAGAACATGCATTTCTTCTATCATTGCATTTAATCTCTGCAACAACATTTTGAGGTAGAAATTGTCGCAACTATATAGATCATAGACTTCAATTTCTTCAAATTCACCCAGCCTCTAGGTGGTAGAGATAGCATTCATACTAAAACATGGGAAAAGATGCCCAGCCTCCCTGATTGTAAGGAAGTGCAAGTTGAAACTGCATAGAGATACTATTTTGAGAAAGATCAAAAAGTTCAAAGATTCACCGTATTTATGAGGGCGTGTGGGTTCAAACTGTGCGGCTGCTATTCAGGGTGTTTTTTGGCAACATCTGCTAAAATGGATATTGTACATATTTACATCCATGAGGATCGACTAATTGTAGAATTGTTGATAATGGCAAAAGACTGGGGGCAAACTTAATTGTCATTAATGGGGAGCTGGTAAAACAAATTATGTTTCTTCCATGCAGTGGAATACTATGCATTCATAAAAAAGAGGAAGATGTGTGTGTAGCAAAATAGAAAGCTATCCAAGATATATTATTAAAGAAAACAAAAAACATGACACAAAACATGATATATGCTACTATTTGGGTTTTTAAAAAAGAATGTGGAAGAGTGTGTGTGTGTGTGTGTGTTTCTTCTATCTGCATGAACCATCTCTGGAAGAAAACTTTTTTTTTTAAATTAATTTATTTTTATTATTATGTTCAGTTAGCCAGCACATAGTACATCATTAGTTTTTGATGTAGTGTTCAACGATTCATTAGTTGCATATAACACCCAGTGCTCATCACCACATGTGCCCTCCTTAATACCCATCTAAAAACTGTTAACATCCAGGGCGCCTAGGCGGCTTAGTTGGTTAAGCGTCAGACTCTTGATTTCAGCTCAGGTCATGATCTCAGGGTTGTGAGATCGAGCCTTGCATCAGTTCCATGCTGTGCATGGAGCCTACTTGAGATTCTCTCTCTCCCTCTTCTTTTACCCCTCCCCCCTCTAATCAAAACAAAACAAAAGAAAACAAAACAAAACTGTTAACATCCATTGCCTCCAAAGGGGAAATTGGTGAGTGACAGGCAGAGATGAGAGGAAATCTTCTCAAGATGTCTTTAAAAATAGCTTTGGCAGTTTAACACAGAAACCACATTTTATACTTAAAATGTTAAAGTGAATTGATATCTGTAAAGCAAATGGTAGATGCTCAGTTAACAACCATCCAGATTTACTTTAGGCCTCTGATGAGGTGTAGAGATATCAGTAAAGAAATCAACTTTACAGAAAGGGCGTGTTTGGATGTTTTGGTTGTCATCATACCGATCTGAAAGAAAAGTCTCCAGAATTGGGGATCATGCTCATACTGCACTAGCTCGGTGTGAACAGAAATAATCCTCACCACCAACCCAGTTTACAGAGAGGTTAAGACAATCTGGTTTCCTTTGCCAACGTCTTTCCTCCCCACATACGGGTTGGGGTGACAGATGATGAAACCCTGAGTAATATACACAAGGCCAACACAGCCACTGTGAGTGAGGCCCCCAAGCAGTGCAGGCTGAGACTCATGAGGTTCTGGGTCAGAGTTTCTATGGAAATTCCTCTAAATGATGTGAGGAGTATAAAACCAAGGTTGCAAGTGCTCCTGACCACTCAGCAAATGCTAGATTACCCAAAACAGGAAGCGGGTCTGGGGGGCAGAGATGGAAAAGTATGTTAAGTATATAGTGAAGGGTGAATTTGAGCTGATTGGGAAACACTCATTTGAATGAATGCAGCATTTATTTTCAAGACTAAGCATGTCCAAATTCATGAGCAAAACGGTATTTACTTCAATCATTCTCATGCCAGCTTTGAAAAAGCTAAATTATCACATCAGAAAGAGTCCGAGACCACGTGTTTCCATGAAAAGAAGACCCTGTGGGAATGGGACTGTCAGGCTTAAACTTTGAGACATTTGACACAGGCATCTAGAACATGACTTCAGTACCTTTGTGTTCCTCTGTCTCTAGCATCACGACGTAGGGAGAGGTGAAAGCTTAGGTATTTGGAATGGTTTCACCTTCAGTTTTCCTTTGGAAAAATGGTTAGTCTCTCTGATTGGACTGCTCTGGAGCACACCCAGCAGAGCCCTAACTTGGCCCCAGGTACTGCTTGTGCTTATTTATATTAGATGATTAATTGTTTATGCAAGAACCAAAGACTGTCCCTGGGAGGAAGAAGGGCATGCCTTCATTGCAGCACTCCAAGTGTTAACTGAGGGATGGTTTGATATAGCTCATGTCCTGTCCTTTTCGAATTTTCAAACCTCTTGAGAAAGACTGTCACGGGACATGCTTCACATATAGATACCTCCTCCCAGGCCCTGTGCTTTCCTTTTCATGCTTCTGTGCCTCCACAAGTAGAGATTTCTTTGGTTTAATAAGATTTCCTTTTTTAAAATTCAAATACCTGCATGTCAGGTAAGAATGGAAATTAGTACGATCAGATGTATTTCTATAAACCAAAATTAAGGCCTTGAGCAAACTGGAGTTTTGATGGGATGGGGAGTTGGGAAGGTGAGGGAGGTGTTCAGCTTGAACTCTGGGTACCCCACTGACATCCACAAAGGGCCCTGGGATGTTTGTGTTGAGGAAGGAGTATCAGTTATGGGGCTGCTGAAAAGGAAGCCGAGGGAGTTGAGGACACACATGTGAGAGAGAACCCATTGGCTGAGCAGGCATTTTTTTACCTTAGAATTCTGGGTCTCAGTGGGGTGGCCCATGTTGATTAGACTTCAGAGAAGAGAGAAGCTTACCAGCAGGTAAGGAAGGGTAGAGATGTATTAAGGACAGAACACTGAGGGGAAGGGCAGGGTGGAGAAAAGGGGGAAAATTGCAGTTTGTACAATTCAGCCATTTATTAGCATTTAGCATAAAAGTCCATAGAATTATCCTTTCTTTGTTTTCATAGTGCAAAAAGCTGTTGGCAAATGTCACTGAAAGTAATGTCTTTACTCAAGAACTGGCCAAAAGTTTGCCACTAAATTCTTCTGAATCTCTGAGTGTTTATAATGTGAGTCCCAATAATCTTTCCAGTTCTTTTAAGAGGCTATGGTTTTTAGGAAGGCTAGCACGTTTTGATCATAAAGTGGTTTTCTTGAGGAGTACCATAGCAAAACGGAAAGGACCTTTAAGTCTTCCAAATTGGATTCTCTTGATAATTGAAATGTATCAAAACAATGAATTTTTTGGTTAAAGGTACTATAATTTGCAAGTTTGTATAATTTAGCAGATACAAGAAGGATTTCAAAGGCTTGTTTTTTGTTTTATTTTGTTTTTAGCTAGAAAGTTTGATTCAAATGCTATTGTCCTAAGAGTCAGACCTAAATGAACTCTCTTCTGAGGAGTAATGAATGGGAGTTGCATAACTCATTTCTTCATGTTATAAGGCAAGTTACTTCTTTGACCACAAGTTGTTTCAATGTTTTAAACTTATTTTCTCAAATCCTTCTCCCCATTTCTTTACCAGTGATTTGAGAATGTGGAAGCAGTCTTGTGTTTCCCAAAGAGTTGGGGATTTCTAAGACTCTAAGAATAGCCCACTGAGCCACCAAGTTTATGTGTTAATTTGATTTATCCTAATCATGGGCCACACTAAGAGAGGAAAAAATGCAGTATCCACCCGGAGCTGCTGGGGTGGAGTAGAAAGCATGATGGATCCTAAATTTGAAGACCCAGGTGCTGGTCCATTTCCCCTAGCCATATGACCTTTTGCAAGTCTCCTATGCCTTTCTGGGTCACAGTTTTCTTATAAATACAATGAAGAGATTGGGCTTGATAACCCATAAAGGGACCATCGATTCTAATAGCTTGTTATGTGATAAAAAATCAGATTTATTTGGAAAATATGAATCTGCTTCCAAACTTTCCCCTAAGCTCTGGTCTAAAGTATAGCCATTATATCCATTCCTTTTGTGTTAAGTTATTGAGGAAGTCAGTTAACAATGCAAATGTGATATCTGGGAGGGGTTTAAGCATTCATTTTTCAAACAATGTTTATTGGGGGCCAACTACACATCAGGCATTATACTAGGCAATGGACTTGTGACTTGGAAAAAGAGAGCCCTTGTGTGCCTCTTTTGAATTTATGGGTCAGTGGGAGGATACAGAGAAATACACAGGAAATTCCAACAGCATGATAAGGGCTATAACTGGGGATGTTTAGGGAGCTATGGGCATTTATAGGAGAAGGACCCATTAGGAAATCAAGGAGCTCAAGGAAGGCTTCCTGGTGGCTGTGATGTCTCAAGGGAGACTTGGAGGATGGATAGGAAGGAGTAAGTCTGATGAAAGAATGGAAAGAAGATTCCAGGTAGAGTAAATCACATATGTGACTAGACTTAGAATCCAGAAGGTTAGAGGAACTTGAAAGGAATTCAATATGGCAGTGGCACAAGACCTGTGTGAGAATGGGTGGGGACTCTGGAGAAGTTCTTTTACTGTTGAGGAAGATTACTCTTCTTGCCGTGTAGAGGGTGGACAGGGAAAGGGAGAGGCTGGAGGCATAGCTTGGGAGAGAAGAGAATGGCCTGAAGACAGTAACAAGAATGAGAAAAGAGAGTAGACTCAGAACAGTCAGGGAGCTGGAAATAAAGATTTGTGATGGGTCAAATGCAGAGAGTGAAAAAAATATGGCAAGGCTGCAGACTGGATTTTTTTGCTTACACAGTTACATGAACAGCAATACCGTTTGCTGAGATAGGAGACGGAAAGTAGAGTAGGTCTGGGGAAAAGAGAAGTTAATTTTGGACAAGTTGGACCTCAGATGGCCAGTCCATAGTAGGTGTTCAACAAATATATATTGAATGAATGAACATGCAAGTAAAAATGTCTAACAGGTATCTGGAAATGTGGCCCTCCTAGCCAGCAAAGACATCTTGGGTGGAGATATCTATTTTTTAGGTCTGCAATGTACAGATGACACTTAAAACCCTGGGAGTGGTTGAGATCATCCAGGGGAAGAAGTACAGAGGGACAGGAGGGCCTAGGGGCTGAATCTGGAGGAATATCAATACTTGAGTACAGAGGCAGAGATGCTCTTGGAAGTGGCAGAGTAGGAAGGATCATTGAATAGGACTAAACACTAAACCCCTAGAGGTAAGTTCTGTGAGGGCAGAGATATTCATATGGCTTATACTTGGGTGGTTGCTGTGGACAGAATTGTGTCTCTCCAAAATTCATATGTTGAAGCCCTAACCTCCAAGGTGACTGTGTCTGGAAATAGGATCTTTGGGGTGTAATTAAGGTTAAATGAGTTCATAAGGGTAGAGTCCTAATCTAATAGGACTGTGGTCTTATAAGAAGAAGAGAACGTTCTATCAGCTCTGTGAGGACACAGGGAGAAGGCGGCCATCTGAAAGCCAGGAAGCAAACCCTCACTAGAGTCTGACCGTGCTGGCACCCTCATCTCAGACTTCTAGTTTCCAGAACTGTAAGAAAGTAAATGTCTGTTTTTAAGCCACCTAGTCTATGGTGTTTTGTTATGGCAGCCTGAGCTAACTAAGATAGTGCCCAATGCTTAGAAATGGTCCTGGTAAATAGGAAGTAATCAACATTTTTTAAATTGAGATATATTTGATATAGCATTGTATTATCGATATATCTTTTTGAGTCAACTGAATAAATGAATCATTCCCTGGCATGGTCATAAGTATGTCACTTCCTTGACACAGTGTGTTTGTAGTGGAGGGGGTTGGGAACAGGGAGAAACACTGGCTAGCATGGAGGTCCTGGGTGCTTAGGGGGAGTGGGACGGAACCAATTATCCAGATGAGTATGGTAACAAAATAGGAAGAAAGACCTGAAGAGGCTCAACATGCACAAATCTCCTTTTTTTTTTTTTTTTACCATTTGACTAAGGCTGGTTCTGAAACTGGGCAAGGTTCTTGGTTGATTACTAGGTGTGTGTGCATGTGTGTGTGGGGGGGTGCATGTGTGCGTGCAAAGGCCCTCCTCAACATTAGATAGGACTATTTGAACCAATGTGAATTTAGGCCCAGTCTGGATGTTGCTCTCTACAGAGAATACCCTAAGCTGGCAATGAGATTTCTCAAGTACATAGCAGATAAAGCGAGGCAGAGGGACACAGTGTAATAATAACTGGAATAATTGGAATTCTTTTATCATGTATGGCACTTACAATGAAAGCACTTTCTAACGTGGCTTCTGCCACATGCAGTATAAGTAAAATACATGAAAAAATTCTAAAATATTTTTAAAAATTTTTCAAGAAAATGTAAGATGAAAGTTACTAAATTCTGTTAAACTGGTGTACTGATTCTCAGTACAGAGTCGCCATTCTGCCTGATAACCCAAAATTCAAACTACCTCTATCAACTCCTGGGTAGGAAGCCAGGAAATGGCATCTGAATCCCAGGGTTTGTGAGACTAAAGATCTTGGGGTTCGATTCTTGGCTTTTAAATTATTTTATTTTATTTATTTATTTTTTTATTTTTTTAAAGATTTTATTTATTTATTTGACAGAGAGAGACACAGTGAAAGAGGGAACACAAGCAGGGCGAGTGAGAGAGGGAGAAGCAGGCTTCCCGCAGAGCAGGGAGCCCGATGCGGGGCTCGATCCCAGGACTCTGGGATTATGACCTGAGCCGAAGGCAGACACTTAACGACTGAGCCACCCAGGCGCCCCTTAAGTTATTTTATTAAAAAAATTTTTTTTTTTTGGAGAGGCAGTGGGAAGAAAAGGCTGTTTAAGAACATGTTAATGAATACTGATTGCACTTGGCTTATTACGTTGTATCTTTGCAGGCTTATGTAACATCTGATCATGTAAAGCCTGTTATACTTCAAAAAGGTCCATGGATCCAGTGTTAGTAAAATTCTGTGGCCTTGAAGGAGCTGACCCCAGGGAAAGGATTCTCACTGAGAGGTTAGCTCTGTGCTTCGATGCCTGAGCAAAACTGCATGCCCAGCACTTGACTGGTTGTCTCATTGGTTGGAAATACATGCTCCAATTTGTCCACATTCTGGACCAAAAGGCAAAATAAATCTATGGTGATAGAAATTAGGACAGTGGCTGTCTATACGGGTTGGGGGTTGACTAGGGCGGGGCATGAAGGGAACTTTCTGGAGGGATGGAAGTACTCTATCACCTCCCTGAGATGGTTGTTACAAGGGCATATCTAAACTCACCAACTGTATAAGTTAAGATATGTGCATTTCACTGCATGTAAGTTTCTCCTCATAAAACAAAAATCAAAGGTCAGTTGAAAAAAGTCTAGGAGCTAATCAAAAACCCTTAAAACAAATAGGCTGAATTATTTTTTTTATTTTATTTTTTTATTCTTATGTTAATCCCCATACATTACATCATTAGTTCTAGATGAAGTGTTCCATGATTCATTGTTCGTGCACAACACCCAGTGCTCCATGCAGAACGTGCCCTCCTCAATACCCACCACCAGGCCAACCCATCCTCCCACCCCCCTCCCCTCTAGAACCCTCAGTTTGTTTTTCAGAGTC
>NC_138376.1:117310012-117327958 GCF_054177405.1 Leptonychotes weddellii
TATTATTTCTCTTCTCCTGCTGGGTTTAGGCTTTATTTGCTGTTCTTTCTCCAGCTCCTTTAGGTGTAGGGTTAGGTTGTGTACTTGAGACCTTTCTTGTTTCTTGAGAAAGGCTTGTATTGCTATATACTTTCCTCTTAGGACTTAGGCTGAATTATTTTTAAAATGAGCAAAACTTAAAAGGAAATTCTTCATTTTTCTCTTATTTTGGAGGAAAATGGATGGTGTCAAATAAATGCACAAAGACAAGCTCCCAAATGGAGCATTTTAATTTTTTTTTAGAGAGAGAACAGGCGCGTGTGCACACACAAGTAGAGGGGGAGAAACAGCAGGAGAGGGAGAGAGAGAATCCCAAGCAGGCTCCACACCCAGCAGGGAACCCGATGTGGGGCTCGATCTCACCACTCTGAGATCATGACCTGAGCTGAAATCAAGAGTTGGGACGCTTAACTGACTGAGCCACCTAGGTGCACCCCCAAACAGAGAATTTTTAATCAAAATAATGATCAGTTTAGACACAGCTAGACCTTCATGTTTTGGAGTGAAGGAACCATCTCTAGTAGCATAAGCTGTTTTGGAAATAATTCCACGTTTATTTCCTTTCATGTTTCTGTTGGAGGAATAATGTTTTTGTAAATGTAAAAAGCTTTTAATGGAGCTAGAGAAGAAACTATGTTTGGTCATAGTATTATCTGGTTACGAACTAAAAATTCAGAGCTCTCTTGTGAGTCATGCTGCCAAGAATTGCAGGCTTAATCTTCAAGATTGTATGAATTTGAATTTTGACTTTATGGCCTCAGTCGGTATGAGGATACAAAGATAATCTTTTAGCAAAAGCACTTTTGAAAATGGTAGAATGTTACATGGAAAGTTAGCTCTTAGAGATAGTTATCAGATAGATGTGATCCTATTTTATTCTTCTAAGTATCTGGATTAATAAATTAGCCAATATTTGATGACCTGATATGACCAGGCACAGTGCTAGGCACTCAGTGAGTTCCCAAATAACTCTATGCAGGCCTTGTTCTGAAGGAGCTTCTGAGCAGGACAAGGGGATTAAAAAGTATATTAATAACTCATTCAAGGAAGAATGTAATAAATGCATGAGAACACCACTGGCGTTCAGTGGAGAGGAAATTCCTTTTAAAAAGGGAATAAAGGAAGACATTATGGATGTGGTGGCATTTGGGCTGGACCTTGAAAAAGAGTGTGCTTGCCCCTGACAAGCCAGCCAAGCAGGGGTTGTAGGCAGAGAGAATGTCATCAGGAAGGCTGTGAGTGCGCAGAGCTCCGGCGTTTTGTTTTGGCTGCAACACGGGGCTACAGGTGGGAGGAGATACGGGGGCAGGAGGAAGACCTGAACCCCTGGGAGAGCTATGATCTGGGGAAAAGGTAGAAGCGGGTCATCAGAAGATGGATCCTGGAGCAATAAGAACCCAGGAGCTAAAAAGCAGCAGGATTTAAGAAGTAGGGGAAGAAAGAGGCAGACAGGTCCCTAGGAGGCTCTTACAACAAGTCAGGTAATGCGGGCTGAAGAAGCCTGATGGAAACAGTGGAGGAACAGGGAGAGGGAGCACATCTAGAATGCTCAGCAGTGGGCAGGGAGGGCAGACAGCTGGCTCAGAAGACTGAGAGACTGTCATCCAGCAACCGCGACCAGAGGGACAGTGATGCTGTTCATAGCCCAGAGTTGAAAGACTCGTCATGTTTGTGGGAGAGGGAATGATGACTCACATTTTGAGCCAGCCAGAAATGCCCAGGAGACACTGGAAAAGTGGGTCCGGGGGTCCACTCAGTGCTGGAACTAGAGAGAGAGACATCCGACCCTTTTTCACCTCCCAGTGCCCGCAGTCGTGGCAGTGGGGGGAGCACGTGCCCTGTGACCACGTGGAGAGGGGCGAGGGGAGAGCTGGGAGCCCACTGCATGGGGCAGGGTGGGGGGTTGTTTGCCAGAAGCAGTAAAGGAAAACTGGCAAGGTGCAGTACCTCTCCCAGCCTTGTCCCCAAGCCTGGGAGATGAATCTGACCAGAAAGAGGGAAGAGAATGCTGGAGAGAAAGCATTCAAGAAAACTGTCTTTAGTGGACTAACCTTGACTGCTGGTCTCAGAATAATCAATGTCTATGAAGATTATTTACAGAGTCTCCTTTGTTTCTCCTTCTTTCTTCCTTCTTTTTTCCCCTCTCCTGCCTTCCCTTCTTCCGTCCTGCACATCCACATTTTTGGACTGGCCTAGTGCATGGGTGGCCACTGTTGACCT
The DNA here is from genome assembly GCF_054177405.1 of Leptonychotes weddellii. Taxonomy (NCBI): domain Eukaryota; kingdom Metazoa; phylum Chordata; class Mammalia; order Carnivora; family Phocidae; genus Leptonychotes; species Leptonychotes weddellii. Next base: position 117,312,272 of record NC_138376.1, read on the forward strand.
AAGGAGGAGTTAGGATTCACCACTGTCACCTACAAAGGGTAACTGTCCTTTCAATATTTGTCTTTACAGCCGATTGTGGAGGGAGCCCTTCTCTGCTCCAATATTGCAATGTTTGGGGTCTTTGAAAGCATGAAATGTATATTTGCAATATGACAACATTAATTCTTTTCTATATAACTTTTTACTTCTTTCTCTGTACCATTCTGGAGAGCCACTCATTATATCTTGGTAACTGCATAGGGTCCCAGGGCCAGAGACTGGCCGCTCCTGGCATTGTGATTGGAGTCATTTAATACCCAAGGCCATGACTAAAATCTGGTAACAAGGGTTCCACTAGGTGTCACGTGTCCTGGGACCTTGGGTGAGGGCAAAAACGGAGCACCTTATTATTGTGTGTTAGTACCATGGTTGGGAGAAAAGTTGAGGACCAGGTGGATCCATCCAGGGCACCACTGTGAAATGAGAGACCCCCCCACTCTCCGTGACCAACGCCAGCACAACTAGAAAGCCTAATATCTGTTTAAAACGGAGGTACCCACCTTTGTCTTATCTTTATACCCCAGGCTTTTAATAATAAATTTTTTTCTGTATGTTTACAGAAAGCAGTCAACTGAGCTATTCGTGGAAAGGTTTGTGGGTTTGGTTAACGAGGTGGAGGAGTATTGCATTTCAGCTGGAAACACATCCCTAGAATGCCAAAACATTTATTCCAAAGTCTGGTTTCCTGGTGCAATCGGAGGCACGGCAATAGTGTGTCTGTTCAGAGACTTGGGGAGGGGGGACCCACTGGGGCCAGCAAGGCATTTGATCCAAGTGTATCCCAGAAGGCTTTTATTGTTAAATTATATTCTTCAGGATAAACCGCCCATGTCACATTTTGTAAACTTGATATCCATACACTTTTGACTGGCATTCTATTTTAGCCATAAGCTTATGATTTACAGCAAGCCTGTTTTCCCTCTTGCTTAGGGTGGCAGCAGAAATCATGGGGCACTTTCCAGGCTCCAAGGATAAGGAGCAAATGGGGCTGGGGTTTTGTTTCTCCCCAGTAACAATCACTCTAGCTGTACCACTCGGCTCTCCCTGAGCAGAGAGCAAGCTTCTCCTCACTCCCCACTGCCATTCATCCAGCTCCACGCAGCAGCCCAGCTGCTGTGTTTGCCGGGAGGGGCTGCCAAGTGCCCTGCCTACTGGCTGCTTCCCGCATCCCTGCCATTCCACACACAAACACATCCACACACGCTCTGCCTCGCTCACACACGGAGCTACACGCACACGCGAGCACATTCCTTCCTTCCTTCTCCCTGCCTCAGCCCTCGACTACTACAAGCCCATGGAACATTTCTGGAAAGACGCTCTTGATCCAGCAGGGTAGGATTGTTTTGATTTCTCTGTAGCTTTAGCATTTTGAGAAAGCAACTTACCTTTCTGGCCAGTGTCTGTATCCTAGCAGGGAGATGAGGATTTGTTATTTTCAATGGGTTTATGTGTGCATCTCCTTTTTCTTCCAGGACTTGTAGGATTCTTTGTGTAATTTATGTGTAATTTGGCGGGTGCAGGTTTTTAAGAGCCCCATGAAGGGCTTTTGCATGTGTTTAAAAAAGACATTTGAAAATTGAAAGTGTGATTTATGGAAACGAAATCATCTGTAAAAAATTGCTTTGGAAAGTGATGGTTGCTGGCCATAAAGAGAAATATCTGTGATTCACCTAATGTGTTTTAACCCTTTCTTTGCTTACAATCTATGGTTATTGATGCTAAGCTCAATTTTGTCTTCATATTAAACCAACTACATCTGCATAGTATCCAAAAATGGTCTGTTTGTTCTTATAAGAACTAGGTAAAATGTATTCTTATTAGTATAAAAAAATTTTAAGAAATTACTGTTAGTAACAGCAACCGTGGCATTTATATGTGTCACGAACATTTTGTTAGGTACTCTGTTGGGTGTTTGGGATAGCAATTAAAGCAAAGCATTAATGGTCATATCAGATAGTTGTATCAGAGTCTTTTAGGCTGGGGCAAAGGAAGTTTATTCAAAAGTATAAACTCTCCGGGACTGTGGGTGCACAGTAGATTTACCATATCTCGTGTGTGTGCATACATACATACATTGTTTGTGTGTGTATGCTTAGATTTTAATTCAGTTCAAAACTTTTTTCTATTCCTTTTTCATCTGAATATTTGATTCTGCATATCAGAGTGAAGTAAATGGAGCAGGTTGAACCGCAGGAATAAAGAACAGAAATGGAGCATTGCATTTCAAAATTTGTTGGTTAGACCAACAGTGTAACATAGTGGCCAAAGATTCGGTTAATGAACTGAGGTTACATTTCGTCTGAAAAGGTCACATTTCATATTTAGCTTTCTGAAGTTTTGGTTGCATAACCTGTGGAAGACGCGAACACCCATGTGTGCCTAACCAAAGGTTTTTGTGAATCATCATTCACATGAGAATTCATAATGGGAGCAAGTACAGTACTGTGGTCCAACACAAACATACAAGTCAGGCTGGGAGCATCTCAGAAGGTCGTGGCTGGAAGGGACCACTTGGGGGGAGTTTTGCCGCTGAGGAAACAGGTCTGGCACCATTCTGCTGCTGGCAAAGTGCAGCTCATTCCTATAGGTACACCTTGAATCTTCGCCCCCCCTTCTCCCCAGATGTCTCCTCTCAGTCCCTGCAGCTGCCAAATATAGCTGTCTGTGGCTGGTTGCACATGCAACTGAGCACCCCATTCTATCTGCCCTATCTCAGTAACAGAGTGGTCCTCCCCAGGGTCATTCTATGTACACACTACATATTTCCAGCCAACTAGGAGAGTGAATCAAACAGAAGGAGAGACAAACAGAGATAGATAGGAGTCTGGCATGGGGCACATAAGGCAGCACGGTGGAGAAAGCCGGCCCCTGGATGAGTCTTGCGAGTTTGTTTTAAACCTCGTCTTCCCCGGGCCACCTTTAGGAGATCCCTCTGCGCCCCCGCCCTCCGGCAGTGAAATTTAGCCTCCATCCAGCAGCGACGAGTAAAGTAAAGTTCAGGGAAGCTGCTTTTTGGGATCGCTCCAAAACGAGTTGCGCCTGGAGTGATGTTTAAACCAATGTCAGTGCAAGGCAACAGCCCCTGGCCGGCTTCCAGTACCTTTGTAATGCATATGAGCGCGGGAGATCGGTACTTAAAGTTGGAGACTCCGAGCCCGGGAGTTGGCTGAGCGCACTCGCGCCCGGCTGCACTTGATCGCGTCTGGCCGCCGCGCTCCACGGGACCGGCCGGCTCCCGAGGCAGGGCCAGAACTCGTTCCGTGGCGGGACATGCGCTGCGCCACCTCTAACAGCGGGCTGTGCTCTTCTTCCAGGTGGCCGGTCGGCTGCTGAGCCCTCTGCCGCGCGGGGAGACGGTGCGCGCCTTGCCCGCGGCCACTGACCATGACCATGACCCTCCACACCAAAGCGTCCGGAATGGCCCTGCTGCATCAAATCCAAGGGACCGAGCTGGAGACCCTGAACCGCCCGCAGCTCAAGATCCCCCTGGAGCGGCCCCTGGGCGAGGTATACGTGGACAGCAGCAAGCCCGCCGTGTACAACTATCCCGAGGGTGGCGCGTACGACTTCAACGCCGCTCCCGCAGCCTCCGCGCCGGTCTACGGCCAGTCCGGCGTCGCCTACGGCTCCGGGTCCGAGGCGGCGGCGTTCGGCGCCAACGGCTTGGGGGGCTTCCCGCCGCTCAACAGCGTGTCTCCGAGCCCGCTGGTGCTGCTGCACCCGCCGCCTCAGCTCTCGCCCTTCCTGCACCCCCACGGCCAGCAGGTGCCCTATTACCTGGAGAACGAACCGAGCGGCTATGCGGTGCGCGAGGCCGGCCCTCCCGCTTTCTACAGGTACCCGCGCCGCCCGCCGCGCCACGTCGGGGTGGCAGCCGCGCGCCCGGCGGGCGGGAGGGAGCGAGGGGGCCCCGCGCGGCCGGGAGCTCGCGGGAGGCCGTAGGCCGCGGGGCTGTGCAGCCGGCAGCCCGGCCGCAGGAGCCGCGTGACTCGCGGCCCGGCCGGGGCGTGGGGTGGCGTGGTGGGGGGGAGGATTTGTGGATCTTGCTTTCGAGAGCCAAGTTCTCTCGCCTGGCAGCTTAAAGAAAATTCTGTTCTCTGCCCCCCTACCATCTGCGTAAGCGGCAGATCCGAAAACCCATGAGCTTCCTAACTCATTTTGGAAAATCGTACAAAGCGGCGGTTATTTGTGTGTGTGGGGGAACACCCCAAAGCAAATAAACACAAAGCTCTTGGAGTCCCTAGTGAATGTCCCGTCTTGGTATTTAAGGCTGGAGGTGCGTAGGGTTGGTTAGCGAAGCTCAGAGTTTTATTATTATTATTATTATTATTATTATTATTATTATTATTAATTGAAATTGTTTTAATGTGCTCGCAAGATTTCCTTTCATCTACAATTTCTGATTGGAGATATGCACGCTATTATTATGATGACGATGATTTTGTTTGTTTTAGCAAGCAGTGCTTGCACCTACTTTCCCTCCTTTCTCTCCATCCCAAGTTCGAGGCTTTGGGATTGAATTGTTCTCCTCCAAAGAGCAATAGAGGAATTGAATGTCTTAATGAGTTTCTGATTTCTGAGTTATCTGGCTGGGTACGTATTGGAGCAGATTGCTGGCATATGACTTCTGACAGCCGAAAATTTATAGGTGTCTTGTGAGTTTAAAACACGCCATATGGAAGAGTGTTTTGAAATAACCTTCGTGCCAGCTAAATTACCTTCTGGCCTACCGGCAGAGCGTGCCCCAGGAACGGTGTGCGGGGTCAGCTCGTCTGTGCGCCTTTTAGTCGCTCTGGAAGTGTTAGGAGTCCAGGACATACAGAAACGCATTTGTGACTTAAGTGGCCAGTGTTTTGGGTCCTTACATCCACAAACCCCAAGGATTATACTTTCCTCCCCTCCCTTCTCCTACTACCCCTTTGACAGTTTCTGTGTTCTCTTCCTGATGGACCTGGGGAGGGCTTAGGTGGGTGATACTGATGAACACTTGTGCCCTAGGCACCTAACGGCCACCTGTACTCTGGGGTGGGTTTGGGAGTTCTCAGGGCGCCCACGTGGCTGGGTGCTGAGTTAGGCACAGCCAGACTGCACACTGGTGTCTGGACTTGCCTCCCTCCCTCACCTGGACCCTTCTGCATTGCTCGCTGTGGACCATTTCCTATTCAGTGTTCTAGTTCCAGAGATACAGCAGAAGAAACAGGAAGAAGGTGCAGGTTGGCCCCAGAGGATACTGAAGGGCATAGTCTTGGGGTATCTGAACGTATCCCATATCCTTCAGCCTCCTCAAAGGATTTTAGAGCATCCCACAGCCAAACAGGTTCAGACTGAGTTATTACTTAAAAGACACAGAATGAACAAAACTTTAGAAAGTTGGCATATTTCAAATTAATTTTACTTGTTTTAATTCAGGGTTAAAGTAGAAAGAAAAGGGATTTATTCTGCTCACTTTTTTTTTTTTTTGAAGTGTTAGAACAAAATATAACGATTAAGGCTTATTCACACAACCTTTTAAACTCCTTGATGTGAAGGAAGGCACTTGGTATGATGTGAATTCCATAACCTTATGGTGGACTCCGGAAACTATTTTCTTTTTCATTTAATTTTCAGTTCTTTTATTGCAAATTAATCCTACTGAATTTCAATGGGTACTAATGAGACTGCTCCTCAGCGGATTATTTACTGACTTGCTAATAATTACAAAGTGAGCATGGTCAAATAAAGAGGAGACCACATTTAATTCAAAATTGCTCATCATCCCAGTGGCAAATAATATTACTATAATATGCCCCATCTTAAACTTTTTGCATTAGATGGTATTCAAATATATTTAGAATAATGAAAAAAATGACATGGAACTTTAATAATAAAGTTAAGAACTCATACACATGCGTTTCCATGTGGAAACTTAGTTTTAGAATGATTTTTTCTTTGTAATTTATTTCCTATAACATCCTTACTCTTTGCTTTGAATCGTGCCTCTGGGTAACCAGGGAGGAAGAGATGGCTCTATGTAAGTGTTGTTTCAAATGGACAGATGTTATTTATTTTGCCCTCTCAGTTTTCCTGTCTGAATAACTCTGGGTAGAAAGAAAAAAAAAATTGATGAGGCACTTTTAGAAACCTTCCGTTATCTTCAGTAGTTACTAAAGTTTTGGGGGTTGCAAGCAGTGTTTTCAAACTGCTTGTCATGATCCAGAGGATCATGAAATCTCTTAGTGAGTCTGGAACATTTTTTTTTAAGGAATAAAATAGAAAAGAATATAATAGAAAGTATCACAGTGCATAATATTTAGTAAGGGTAGGTTTTGTTTCCTGAAAATTTGTTTTAATTATATACGTTTATATGCACCGACTCTGATGTAAAATGTATTTCTTACCGTAGACGTTTGAAAATTAGTGGCCTAACATGTTATGCTTGGTACGAAACACAAAATTTAGGAAAGTGGCTAGTTGTTTTAGCTACACAAACCAAAAAGGTATTTTGATTGTCGTTATATTATTTTCTCCCTATAAATTGGCTGGTGTCTTCAGGTCAGTTAGATTAAGGTTTATTATTTCTGATTCTTAACTTTTCCATTTGTAACATGGTGCCGTCACGTGGATTGTCTACCTGGATGTCCCACTGGGATGTTCAGAGAATTTACATGAAGTGCACATCATTAACATAACATAATAAAATTAAAAAAAAAATACTATGGTTACTTTCTTCTAAAGGCCACAATATGCAGCCATATCTATGTATAAAGAAATGTAATAGATAAAACTGCTCTGGGCATACAATAATGTGAGAAAGATTGTCACATGTCCCAGCAAATTGTTGAGAGGGAATACATTTGTAAACGGGCCAGTTGTGACTTTCGAAGATGTGTCTTACCTAAAATTTCATGATGAAGGCACCTGGGAGTTATCTTATCCTCAGTTCCTTTTGAGTGTTCAAACGATTTAGGAGGTTTGAATAAAACTAAAGAATGAAACATATTATATCCACCATGTTTTTAAAAATTCAAATTAAGTATTTAGTGCTCTGTGTTCATTTCAGTTTTACTACTCAGTATTCTTAAAAGCTAAATTTTACCCACTTCTCCCCGCCAAACTGCACATACACACAGATCTTTAGCATCAAAATCAATGTCTTAGTAATTTTTCTGCTGGCTGTATGCATATTTTGAATGAGTAGTGCGATCATTGGGGATCATTTAAAAACGATTTCTCAACTTTAAATAAGGCTTATTTCTAGGGAGAGATTTGAATAGCTAGTTTGCAAGTTTCCAGTAATTCTTTCCTTGTATTTAGGTAATATTTTAGCACCCTTTATTTCTGTTCTTACTTTCATTCATTTAAGTTGTTACTGTTGACCTGACATTTTGTGTTGGTCTAAGAGTAGTTGAAGGAGCCACATATTGCCTTGGGACTGAGTGTATTTTAGGTTGAAAAATGGATTCACATCTTGAATCCCCATTTCATTTTCACCTACTCCATGTGGCTTGTTTGGTAGAAAGCCCCTGCAGATAATTACCACTTATTATAATCTTCTTTCTTGCACTCAGTTAATATGGATCCTTGGATTGCTTTTGTAAATATATTTAGGATATGACATTCCTAATATCGGAAAATTCAGGTTTAGCATTTGGGTTTCTTATTGTTTTAAGAACATAAAAGACAGGGGCAAGAAATCAACAATGACAGGAACAACAGATATCAGGAAAAACTATAAAAGATGACACACTTTCTGTTAATGATAACGTAGTAATAATTTTGTCAAGTGGGATAATGTATAGGAAAGCAGTACATAACTACACAAGGATTCAGCATTTCATTATTTCTTTCACGTATTAATATTCATTCCAGTGCTTCTGTAAGCTAAAAGATAGTAGGAAAGAACAGATTTAAGTGGTCAGGAGTTTCATTACAAATATAAATTAATGATCATGTGAAATCATTTTCTGTGGAAGTGAAATTTAAATAAAATCTTTATCACCATCTGCAACATTTATTTGCAGCCTAGGTTATCATAAATAACATTTATTTATAGATACATTAAAAAAATCAAAACCCTGCTTATGTGAAAATAGTTTTACATGAGGAAATATACAAATTATAATTACATCTTTTCTAAAATACACACTCAGCACAAAACGAATACATCTGACTCCTTCCTTTGACATCAGTATTATTTTTAATGTAACTTTAGAAGAACCCAGTGAGAGGAACAATGTGCTAAAAGTGTGTTCCCTGCTTTTCCAGGATACATTGAATGGATAGGACAAATTAGTCATTTAGCTTAATCCCAAGACTCTGTTTGCTTTTTGAAGAAGGAAAACACAGAATGGCCACAACTGTTTAGAACCAAGATGCACATTCCAGAGAAAGATGCTTTATAAATCCCCAAAATACAGCCACTCGAACACAAACCAACCAAAGTGAAACTGTGAGGGATTTCATTGAAAGCAGGCAGCCCATCAAAGCCATCAAATCGTTTTGTTTTATACTTTAAACTCTGCCAATGCATTGACAGATAATGCCCTTTTTCAAAAAAGGTACGTTTAAACTGTTCCCTGCTCCACTTGTAAAACATTACCCCCCTGCTGCCCTCTGAAATCTGAGGACTTCAGTGGGCTGGAGGCGAAGAATCATATTCTTGATCTAAGGAGGGAAGAAATCCTAATTCCTGAGCTTCTGCACCTTGGAGAACGTTATTAGGAATTATGAGGGAAGCTTCGCATTAATTGACAACACTTTCAGTCACGTGTGCATGTTTAGGCCCTATTAAGAAAGATAGAAAAGACAACTACTTTGGTCCCAACTGACGAAATTTTACATAGTTTGGTAAAGTAATAATTTCAAGAAGCTAGCTCAAATAAGAAAGGGTATGACTGACACTCGTAAGTGATACGATGGTGTGAAGGAGGAATCGTGATGTGATGGTGGTGGTGAGGATGAGGATGGTGATGGTGTTGGCAAGAACATAACAATAAAATAAAATTAAAAAAAAAGAAAGTACTGGTGTCAGTTGGGGTGGGTAGTAGTTCTGGATGCCTGTTATAGAGCCTGAAGATGTTTATACTATGCAGAAATGAAATCCTTTTAATGTACTTCACGTATTTTTGTGTAGTTATAATTTAAGAAATAGTCAAAACATCAATAATGATATTATCAGTAATATTCATACCATAAATCTAATAAGTACTACACAGAAAATTTAAAAAGAAAACTCCAAACAAGCCTGGAGTTTTTTTTTTGGTTTCTCCTTCTTGGAGGGACAAAATTGGGTCCCCCAGTCTGCTCCCGTAACAGTTACTTTAATGAAATGTGTTATTGTGGATGAGATAGTACGCTGCTTTGTCTTGTAATTTTCTACTTTCTGTGAATTATGCTTTGGGAAAATTATAGAAATTTACTTAAAGCTAATAAAGCTAATTAAGAGGGCGCCTGGGTGGCTCAGTCGGTTAAGCGACTGCCTTCGGCTCAGGTCATGATCCCAGGGTCCTGGGATCGAGCCCCGCATCAGGCTCCCTGCTCTGCGGGGAGCCTGCTTCTCCCTCTCCCACTCCCCCTGCTTGTGTTCCCTCTCTCGCTGTGTCTCTCTCTGTCAAATAAATAAATAAAATCTTTAAAAAAAAAAAAAGCTAATTAAGAAACGTTCGGGACTAGATATCCAAATAAGTCCTGGATAAACTCAGATGGGGTTCTTGTTTTTTGAGAGTTTCCCAAATGTTGTCAGTTCCTAGGGCGGGGAGTGAATGGCCTCCGCAGTATAGTGTTCAGATTCTCGCGTCCATTGAGCTGGAAAGCTCCAGAGCTGTCTGGTCCCAGAGCCTCCTCCGGCTCCATGCTCCCATTCCCAGGCTGCACCCTCGGGCTGGGGCTCCTGCCTATTCCCCACAGCGGTGCGAGTGTGCTGGGTATTACTTCCTGGGCAGTGTTCTTGGCAACTGGACTCACTTTTCTCATAGAAAGACTTGAGATTTTTTTCTAAGACCCTGAAAGTAAAAGACAATTTTCTTTTAATTTCCTGCAACTAAATGATGTTAGAAATAGTAATTTTTACATTGGCATACTTCCTCTGCTGATTTTTTTTTTTTTTTTAGTAGTTGTCCATTCTCGTATTTTCTTTTTTCTTTGCATTATTTTCTAATGGTCTTTAAACTCCTTTTGGCTTCTTTTCTCCTATCAAGCTTGCTTGCTTGCTTGCTGCTTTTTTCTTTTTTCCTGTTTTAGTTGCTCCATCTGCATATTCCCAGATTTTTTCTTACACCTTTTCTGGTTTATTTCTTTACTGACCTGTTTCATCTGTTATTTTCATTAAATTTGGAACGAGCTCAATACAACCTTACGAATGGTTGTATTTATTTCTGCAGGAACATTTCAAGCAATTCACAGAGAAAGAATGTACCTTCTAATTTGAGTACAAGATACAATTTTGTTACATTGAGAAGTTACTTTCTGTAGTTACCCGAAAAACTCTTGGGACCTTTGGAACTCTCTTTGATTTCTAATAGGAGGAATCCCTGAGCACTGGTCCAAACATGGTCCAAGACCATGTCTTGTTCACTGCATTTCTCTCAGCTCTTAGCAAAGGGCATGGCACATGGATGTCCTGAGCAGCTTTTAGCTGAGTGAATGGCTGGTGGTAGGCAGGAAGCACCAGTCACACTGACTCGTTCAGGTTGCTTACTGGGAGAATGGCGATTCAGCAGTGGATTTTTTTTTTTTTTTTTTAAGATTTTCTTTATTTATTTGACAGAGAGAGCAAGAGACCACAAACAGGGGGAACAGCAGAGGGAGAAGGAGAAGCAGTCTCCCCCGCTGAGCAAGGAGCCTGATGCGGGGCTTGATCCCAGGACCCCGGGATCATGACCTGAGCCGAAGGCAGACGCCTAACCGACTGAGCCACTCAGGCACCCCAGCAGTGGATCTTTAGATGGGACTGGAGGAATGTGGGGAATTTGTGAACCCCCTCCCCCAGGAATAAAAGTGGAAAGGAGTCCATTGGCTATCCCAAGGACAGTTGATTCCTATTATTTGCAGATTCCATATTTACGAATTTGCCTCCTTGCTAAAATTTATTGGTAACCCCCCAGTCAGGATTCATGGCACTTCCTCAGTCACGCACAGACATGGGCAGAGTGGTGAAAAATTTGAGTCATCTGACATGCGTGCTCCCGGCTGAGGTCAAACAAGGTGATACTCTGCCTTCTTGTGTCAGCTCTTCTACTATAAACAAGTGTCCTGTTCAGTCTGTGTAGTGCCACATTTTTTTTTTTTTGCTTTTTGTTGGTGACTTTGCTGTTGAAAATGACTCCCAAGCATAATGCAGAAGTGCTGGCTAATGTTCCTGAGTGCCAGAAGCCTGTGACGTGTCTGATCAAGGCTGTAGAAGACACGTGTGTTAGATAAACTTTGGGCATGAGTTATAATGCTGTTGGCTGTGAGTTCAATGTTAATGAATCAATAATATATGTTAAATAAGATATCTTTAAACAGAAACACACATGAAATGAGGCTATGTATTGTTTGGTTGGTGGAGATGGTATGATCAGAGGCTTGTAAGAAATACAGGGCTGTATTTCCCCTTGGAGCAGTGGTTTAGTATTCACTAATTTACTGTTTGTGGAAATTTGAAAGTCATAACTACCACAAATAATGAGAATTGCTTTTATGTAATAGAGTGACTTAAGCACAGGTTTGGGAGGCAGGCAGCTTATGTTTCTGACTTGATTCCTGCCTAGTTGTAATCTCTGGCTCACTGTGCCTCAGTTTACTCATCTGTAAAATGCCAATCAAAGTAGGACCTACATCTTTCAGTTGTTGTGAGGATTAAATGAGTTTATAGACATCAAGCTTTTAAAACATGCCTGGCACATAGCAAGCCATTAGTTTTATAACTCCTTTAGGAGGGAATTGGCAACTCTACACTGAAGAAGGTGAATATAAGCGCTCTTTAAGAGTCTGGAATGTTTGTGACTTCCCTATATTTGTTTATTTTGCCTTCAAGGGACCAACTTTAATACCCTATTGTGAGTAGAAGTTAAATTTTCCAACCTAAAGGAAGCAGGAAGCTAATTTTTCTTGGAATGCTTAATCGGTGCCAGGTGCTATGCTAGAAAACCAGAACAAAGCAATTGTAATAAACTCCAAATAAGTAAAAATAAGTAAGTCAATAAAAAGAGTGAGGGATATTAAGTACTGTGGACTGGAGCAGTCCCAGAGAGGGAAATAGTTGAAGTTGAGGTAAGGAGTTTATGGAGAGGCCATGATGGACAGAGGGCAAGGAAGGCGTTTCTCTGTGATTTGGAAAACAGGAACACGGAGAAGGAAGACGGACAGAAGCTAACATTCTAGTGCATCTGCAAAAGTGGATTTTCAACCCTGGCTGCACATTTGAATCAAGGATGACTTCAGAATCACCCGGGGGATTTTGCTGTGTTCACCCTTTGGAGGACTGTTTGAACCCTGGTTGGCCTGACTTCCACATCTTCAGTTCATCGGGCCCACATGGGTCTCAGAAGCAGAGGGTAAACGGCATGCTGAGAAGAAGGATGACAGTAACATTAATTTCTCCTCATCATCTTTCCAAAAGAAGATTTGAAGTAGGCAAGGTGCATTGGATGTTGACTAGATGCAAAGTAGACACATTGAAGAAGAATATTAGGACACACACACACCTACGCCGGTTAGCCTTCAGGATGTAGACTTTTGTTGAGGGTTTAGATAATCAGTGGTGATTGACGCCTTTACCCCTCCCTCCTCCCCCACCCCAGGGTTCTTTTTCCTTTAATTCTGATAGTTGCCACACACCAGACTCTAGCATTGTTTATACAACTTTAAAGCCCTAAATATCAGTACAGTTAATTGGTTGCATTAAATTTCCAGTTGCGTGTTTGGAAAGTGTCCTGGAGTCTTTGATGTGCAAGACGTAGTTAAAGCTCCCCTCCTGTACTCTTTCTGTCATGAGGTATTTACAGAATTTTTTTCAGCAAAGAGAATGTGTGCTGTTTTGAATGCTTCCCCCCTCCCCCCCCTGCCCAGGCCTCCCTTCCCCCCACATTTTGCATTTTAGAAGACTCCTTTATCGGTAAGGGAAATGGGCATGAATGCCCAGGGCGCAATTTGGTGAGGCTTTTTACACATTGTTCAGTTCTCATGGCTGCTCATTTCCTCACGTGACTGCCCAGAGTCATGAGCTGAAAACATGTCCTTGGAATCTCAGAACACGGATAAATGCAGCTCCTTGGCTCAGAAGTGAACATGGGTCTCCTCGAGTGCCCACAGGACTTGCAGTATGAGTTCTAGGCCCCACACATTGAGGGACTAGCACCCCAATGGTGATGGGCTTTCTGGTTCTTTTTCTTTGTTTCTAGTGCTCGGTAGTTGTGACTGATGAAACCAAAATTGCTTTTCTTTTCTTTCCTTTTTTTTAAAAAAGATTTTATTTTTAAGTAATCTCTACACCCAACATGGGGCTAGAACTCACAACCTGGAGATTAAGAGTTGCACGCTCTACCCACTGAGCCAGCCAGGTGCGCCACCTCCCCTCCCAAAGTTGCTTTTCTATAACAAGTCCAACCCTGTTCTAAGAAGTCTGCTTTTGACGTTGAGAAATGGCTAGCAAACTTATCAGGTAACCTGGAGAAGTGTTCACAGGTTCTAGTGTTTTTATATTAAATAGCTATAGTTCCTGGAAATGCAGTATCGGTCATTTATAACATCTTAAAACACACAGACAAGAATTTTCTTCTCAAATGTCTCTCACATCATTCTCTCTGTTCTATACATATGGCCAGCTTTCTATTATTGCTGCAATAGGTTCCAACTGGCTTTTCAGCTTTCAAGCTTTCAAACTCTGATTTTTCAATTTGCTCCCCAAAGTGTATACTTGATTTGATCTTTCCTCTGCTTAAAACCCTTCAGAGGTTTCTCACTAGTCACAGAACACATGCATATTCCATTGTGTGGCATTCAAAGCCCTTGTAATTTGATTCAGACTAAACTCCTCCTCTCATCCATGAAGCTCCTGTTCAAAGCCGTATTTAAATGGCACTTTCCCACTTCTTCACACTCATTTCCATCTCTAATGTGAACCTTTCTTTCTTCTTGTCCCATCTCTGTTAGGCCAGAAGTCAAGGTCAGCTCAAATGTCAACCTCGACCAGCTGGGTTTTCCACCTAGCATTCTCTCACATGTTCATAGTGAGCCCATGGCAACTTTTCTGGGTACTTCCATTATGGAAATCACCATAGAATGCCTTTCATGATGGTTGCAGGTAAACTTGTCTATGAATTTTATTAATTTTATAGTTTAGAGTAATTTAATAGAGTTATTTATTAATGGATATATTTACTCGCTCAGCAGGTTTTATTAAATGTTACTCATGTCCTGACTTCTATGGTAGCTGTAGCGATCAGACATCTTATCTGTGGTCAAGTTGCTGATAAACTAATGAGGATGATAAATGTAGAGACAATTAAAAAACAATGGAATAAGAATTGTCACAGAGAAGAGACTACTAGGAAAACTTGATGGAGGTCCCCCATCTATGAATGCAGAGGTCCAAAGGGTTTAATGGAAAGAGGATTTAGCCAGGCAAAGAAGGGCAGGAGAGGCTGTGAAGCGAAGCCGGATCTTGTTCCCTGATACTCCCTACATTTCCAGGATACTCCCTACATTTCCAGGACAGTTCTTTCCACAGAATAACTGCTCGATAATTTATAGAGCCAAACTGTTGAATTAAGCAAATGAGGGTAGGTTGTTAAGAATCAGACAAATGACTTTAATAATACCAATTGCTAGCATTTTCTGAGCATAGAGCACCAGACCTTGCTGAAAGCCTTAGGTGGAAGATCTTGTTGCATCCTTATACCAACCGTAAGAGGCTGGTACTGATATTACTCTAATCTCTTGGATAAAGAAACTAAGAGTGAGAGAGGGCAGGTGACTTGCCCACGATCACACAGCTGGTAATAATTCAGTAATGGAGGATGAGGGATTCTATATCTACAGGTTGGACTCTGGAGCTCAAGTTTTACGCACTATAGTATGCAGAAAAATTGACCGGATGTCTTCTATCAGTGATCGATTTACTTGGCAGTTGGTTTGTTAATTCCTTGTAATACTTTTATAGTTAGTTGTGACAATGCTTTAATCTTAGATTATGTCCCCAGGCTGCTTCTTTTAGTTTTATGGGAAATGGCTATTTTTGTGATGCTTGCTAAAAGCATGTTCCAACATTTTTTTCCCATTAAGTAGGGGGATGGTTTTCCCTTCTAATATCAGAAGGCGCCATTGAACAAAATCCTACAAAGAATTCCTGATAGCAACCTAATGCTTTTTTCTCTGTATGTGAAACCTACCCAATGGTTTTAAATCTGGACAGAATTATGGTGCTCATTTAGTCCAACCCTCTCTTTACACAGAAAAAAAAAATCATGAAATCAGTATTTTAAACCCAGGCAGGGCCATAAGCATGATGTATTCCTACCACTTTATTTTCCTTTTTTTTTTAATTTAAAAAAATTTTTTTTATTCTTATGTTAATCCCCATACATTATATCATTAGTTTTAGATGTAGTGTTCCATGATTCATTGTTTGTGCATAACACCCAGTGCTCCATACAGAACGTGCCCTCCTCAATACCCATCACCAGGCTA
>NC_138376.1:117328458-117401149 GCF_054177405.1 Leptonychotes weddellii
TTCGGATCCCTACTTTTGTATCTTTGGGGTAAATACCCAGTAGTGCAATTGCTGGATCATATGGTAGCTCTATTTTCAACTTTTTGAGGAACCTCCATACTGTTTTCCAGAGTGGCTGCACCAGCTTGCATTCCCACCAACCTACCACTTTATTTTCCAAGCAAAGTGATTAAAATCTAGAGAGGTGAAGTGGCTTCCCCAATATATGTCAGCTAGCATAGGCAGAACAGGACAAGAACGCATGTCGCCTCCAGCCGTGACTTCATCCTTAACACGTGGAGGTATGACCAGTCCCTGTTCACTGAGGACATAGAGGCCATGCTGTCCTCACTGTCATAGTGCTAGCATAGAGAGTGGAAGCCCAAGCCAAGTGGAATGAAGGACTGCCTGATGCTGCAATTGCTGAACAGTAATGATGGTGGAAGTGAGCATCAGGCCATCTGTTTAACTGGCAAATGGTCCGAGTGAGAATTTGTAACCTTGGTTGGCCACTGCCATAGGTTTTAAGGCTCTAGTGGAAACGTATTTCCTGTACTTACATTTTGATCATTCTCTTTCAGTTCTAATAACTATATCTTACTTACTTTGTGATTGAAGATTTCTCTTCTTGTTTTTCTTTTTCCCGTGTCCAGGGTTTTAAGGTTAGGAATTAGTAGATTTCTGTGGGGACTTACACCAACTCCTTTCAGATTTCTAAGTTGGTTGGGTGCTATTTTTGTTTCACAATTACCAATGTGAAAATGGAACTTGATTTATTTCATAATAGATATTTCACCTTAGTATTGGCAAAATTAAAAAAAAATTCAATCTGTGCTTGACCCAGCAGCCAGGTTACAATAGATTTTTTTTTTTTTTTTAAACATGGTCCCAACGTTGAAAAACATGTGTCTTCTTTGAAGCTAATTAGTGAACCCAACATTGGTTATATACTGTTTACTATTAAATTTTTCCCCTTGTAGTTTAATATTGTTCCAGGAAATGAAATGTAAGTTTAATAAGAATGGCAATTGGTGGAACCGTATGTCCTAAGTATAATTCTTATTCCTGATAAATGTGTTACAGAAGGGCTCGCATGGCTGAGGATTATAACTGTACTAATCCAAGATCATGTGACACCATTTATTCTGTAGAAATTTATATTGATCAGGATAAGATTTATAATTACACAAACCTGTAATTTTTTTTTCACTTTTAACTCTTTCAGTGTTATGGAATTCTTAGTGAATTTTGACAGCTCTTTAGCTGTTCAAGTTGCCCGTGAAAATATATAAAAAGGAAGTACTAATCATGTAATTCACAACACTGTAAAGAGAATCATGTAGAAATTAAATCTGCTTTTATTAACATTTTATGGTGTTTATATGTATGCAAGGAAAATAATTCGAGGTGGTAGAAGCTACCTTCTTTTCTGTTTTGTGAGGAATCGTAGACCAAATGTATTTACTTCTGGTTGTGAAAGGGCTATCAATATGCTCACAGCAAAATGATTTCCACTACAAACTTGAAAACAAAATTATGGCAGTGATATTTTGAGAGGCGGTTGCCCTGCTTTCTGGGTGCTGGTGGCTCCTTGCAGACAAGGGATGCTGTACCCAGAGAGGATGATTAGCTCAGTGGTGGCTTTTTCTAAGTCAGGATTTCTCCTTGGAAAATGATCATTTTAAACTTCTCAGAGTCTAGGCCCAAACTTTCTAATTGGATCTACAGGAAAGAGAGTGGCAGCAGGGGGACAGAAAGTGAGAAAGATCAATTAAAGCCACATGCCTCACGGTGCTTTGCTAGATAGTACTTGACCGTGAATGACCTAAGCTGTGTGAGTCAGAAGGTACATTAGTCTTTTAACCTCCTAGGTAATTTTAGTAAATGGGTGAACATTAATTTAATGTGATATCCCATTGGCTCAAGACATAATGCAGCTACAAATAGCCTAATTTTGTCCAAAACAGACTTTTGTCTCTTGACGAGAAAAGCACGGTGAAGCCTGTTATGATTAATGGTCCCCACTGTCCTGAACTCAACTCCGTAATTGCTGCTGGATTTGTATATCTCTGTTGTCTTCTCGTAAAAGCATCATGTTTGGGATTGCCAAATGAATTACAGGATGCCCAGGTAACTTTCAATTTCAGATAAAAAACAAAAAATTTTGAGCCTAACTATGTCCTGTGCAATATTGCACTAAAAAATTCTTTGTTATTTATCTGAAATTCAGTTTAACTGGGCATCTTGCATTTTTATTGGTTAAATCTGGAAGGACTAGCCATGTTGCCTCACTGTTTACTGTGTTTCATTTTTGAAGCCTGAAGGTTTTTTTTTTTTTTATGGCTGCCCCTTCTAGCAAGTACACAGATGCCTGCCTGTCTTTTCCTATCAGGAAACGAGGCAGGCTAGGATAGAACTCACACGCTTACTTTTGTCGCTGTCTTTCATTGTAATTAAGGACGAAGGTTTAGAGTAAACACAGAATGATATATCTGTTTATTCTGTTACCTGGAAAGACAGACAAAAGACCAGGGCAGATATTACAATGTAATATTACAAAATTACAATTCTGCATGAGGAGAAAATTGAGAAGTAGGATCGGGTTAAAAGAGCTACTAGTTAGGTAACTTTTGTTGAGTGAGTAATATAGTGAGTGCTATAGAAACAACACTTGGTTGTCTTGCGGGGGGGGTTCTCTTGTATTTTTGTAGCATTATTAGATTTCAGAAAATAGTAGTTTAGAAAAATAATTCTCTGACATGCTTTCTAGAGTGTGAAAGATTTAGAAGAAAAAGCAGGACTCCTATCTAGATAACATATTAAACAGATCTATATTTCCCCTTCTCCACCTCTTTGGTTTGGGGGTGGCTGAGTCGATAGCAGAGAACCTGAGCTTGGCCATGGTGGCTTGGAAGACTAGTGAGCTACGTGGGGCCTTGTGGGCATGGTATGTGGCATGGGGGATCTCCAATGCATGGATTCAAGGGGGATTGCAAAAAAAAAAAAAAAATCAAGGCTATGGGGTGAAAAAGGAAATGCGCTGGAGTCAGTGGGATAAGGAAATGCTCCAATAATCTTCCGAGTATAGGTCAGATAACCGTATGTGTGTAATTTTCTGGGGGGAAAGTCTCTGAAGACTTATAAGTGAGACCACAGGGAATGGAGTGTGAGTGAGAATTTCCAACTCCTTGGAAATATTTCCTTTTACTCCCTCCCAATCCAGGGACTTTGAAGAACTCCCAGAGTTATACTCCAAGACATAGCTGGGAGGTAAGAGTTGGAGCAGGGCTGGATGGGTTTTTCTCCAGGGTTCTCAGCTGCTTAAGAAACTTGTTGCTTTAGCTGGTGGCAGCCGAGGCCACTGGCTAACAGCTGAGTGATTTTGTCCCAACTGGATGTGAGCCAGGCTTGAGCAGAGAACTGGGAATGGAAAGGCAGTGAATCAAAGGTTGGTCTGTTCGAGTTTTTTGCTTTTGGCTTCATAACATGCTTATACCTAGCAGAACTATAGCCGAAGAATCAGGAAAAGTATTTCAGAGCTAAATATAAAAAGTTATAAATATCACTTATAAAGGTAATAAAGACCAAGGCCGCTGACCAAGGCCAAGTCTTAGATGAGGATGGAGTAGAGTGGGGTAGAGACTGGAAATCGGAGTGCTTATTCCCAGAGATTTCAGGCTGCTTCTGACTTTGCTGTCTAGACAAAACCACCAGAGGATACTGTCTAGAAACTGGAAGAAGCACTGGAAGCTGCTGTCCAGAGGTGAGAAGAAACTACAGATGCCGAGCAACATCATGCCAACCCTGTGCTGGGGAAGCCTGAGACCTTGACGTTCCCAGGGAGTAACAGTGGAGCTGTTCGCCCCCCACCCTCCCCATTCCACAGCGTTTATTCATTCCATTTCCAAGATCAGATCATTTCAGAAATCACCTGAAAATTTCTCTCAAATAATATACCTCTAATGTGCAGCATGTTTTGATTATACACATGAACCAAGCCCTTTAAAAACAAATTCTGCTCCATCCTGAGCAGAATTTGTGCGCATGTCTGTTCTAGAGAGTTGCTGTGACCCCAGAACCCCAGGCCTGCCTTCCTCAGCTGCGTGTGTGGGAGGTCAGCCCTTCCAACGTCGCACGCGGGCCACTGTGGTGGTGAGGCGACAGGGCAGGCCTTTGCTGACCTGTCTGTAATCCCTGGTTTCGGTCTTCAAGGATGTCATGATGTTCCGGAGGGCAGGGCACAGGATGGCTGTAGACCCAGTTTACTCATTCATTCATTTGTTCGTTGGTTCATTCGACAAATATTTATTGACCATCTACTGTATGTCAGGCACTGTTCTAGGCACAGTGAGTAGACGAGTGAACAAATCAGACAAATCAGCAGAGGTTCCATTGCGAAGGTGAGATTTAAGCAACGATTTGAAATAAGGAAGGGAGTGGTACCGTGAGGATATCCCAGTGAAAAGCATTTCAGCCTGAGGTCACAGCAGTGAAAAGGCCCTGAGGCAGGAGCATACCTGGTGTGTATTAAACAGAGAGGCCAGGATGACTGGAGTTAAGAGGTTGGAGGTGAATACAGAGGAGGCTGGGGGTTGGAGTGTGTAAGGCCTCAGTAGGCCATTGTCAGGACTCTGGCTTTCACTCTGAATGAGTTGGAGATCCAGTAGAGGGTTTGAAAAGAGGAATACCTTCTGAATTTTCATTGTGAAAGTTTGCAAAACTTTTCATAGAAATGGAATAATATAATGACTCTTCATGTGTTCAGTACCTAGCTTTCTCAATTATATTTCACTTGTAAATATTTCTGTATGCATTTCTAAAGGATGATGACTTAAAAAAAAAAAACACAACCACACTAATTTCTTGTTTAAAATTAACATCATTTCTTTAAATGTCAAGAATTTGAATTGCTAGGTACTTTGAAGGGGGAGCAGATGGGATTTTCTGATAGTTTCCATGTAGCATGTGAAAGAGGAGTCAAGGATTGCATAGTTAAAAAAAAAAGGATTACATAGTTATTAAAATCCTCTTTGCTGTCATACATTTATTGGAGGACTACTGTATAGTTATTTCAAAATAGGTTTTAAAGATTCACATCAGGGTCCCTGGGTGGCTCAGTTGTTAAGCGTCTGCCTTCGGCTCAGGTCATGGTCCCAGGGTACTGGGATTGAGCCCCTCATCGGGCTCCCTGCTTGGCGGGAAGCCTGCTTCTCCCTCTCCTCCACTCCCCCTGCTTATGTTCCCTCTCTCGCTGTGTCTCTCTCTGTCAAATAAATAAAAATCTTAAAAAAAAAAGTAAAGATTCACATCAGCATCTGGATTCAGGATCTTTGTATATTTATTTTTTTCAGAAACATTATCTAGTGTCATCAATTCTTTGGCTACAGAAAATATTGTTATTCCTATTTTCAAAGGGGGAAAAGTGGCACAGAGTGACTTACACGTTGAGTAACTTTTTCTAAAGTCCCTTAGATAGCAGTTTAGAAAATTCTGGCAAACTGGAAGTGACTTATCCAAACTTGAAATTTCTTTTGCTTTATTATCTCTTCTTGTCTATGAGAAGTTTGGGTAGGCAGTTGAACACATATCAGGGCTGATTTATTAACCTCTTAAGGTATTTCTAGTTATTTTAAGGATATCATGACATAGTTCCATATAATTCACGTAATTGAATTCAATTTATTTATTTATTTTATTTTTTAGAGATTTTATTTATTTATTTGACAGAGAGAGCGCGCATGCACGTGCATAAGCAGGGGGAGCAGCAGAGGAAGAGGAAGAGGGAGAAGCAGACTCCCTGCTGAGCAAGGAGCCCCACTTGGGGCTCGATCCCAGGACCCCAGGATTATGACCCAAGCCAAAGGCAGACGCTTAACTGACTGAACCACCCAGGTGCCCCTGAATTCAATTTAAATACATTCAAAAGATTTTTTTTTGGCTGCCTCCTATATATTAGATGTTGCTCACAAGGATTCCGCAGTCTAACTGGCAGACAGCCTGTGTAACCATTTATTTATTTATTTTTAAAGATTTTATTTATTTATTTGAGAGAGAGAATGAGATAGAGAGAGAGCATGAGAGGGGGGAGGGTCAGAAGGAGAAGCAGACTCCCTGCTGAGCAGGGAGCCCGATGCGGGACTCGATCCCGGGACTCCAGGATCATGACCTGAGCCGAAGGCAGTCGCTTAACCAACTGAGCCACCCAGGCGCCCTGTGTAACCATTTATTGCAATGCAGGGTGAAGAGGGTTGAGAAGATGTGGGCACATTGTATAGAGGTAGCAGAGTGGAGAAGCTGAGTCTGAATGCTATTAGGATTTCTCTAGGCTCACAGGGCTGGGCAAGGGTATTCTTGGCAGGAAACAATATGAGCAATGGCCTGAGGCGAGCGAAGTTAATGGCAGGTTGGGAAGTAACTGGCACATAATTGGTTGCTGGAAGATGGGCAAAGGAGCAGCAGGAGATGAGTCAGGAGAAAGAGGTTGAGGTGTTCCAGAGGGTTCTAGGTACTTTGACTGTAAGCATCTTTGCTGCCAGCATTTTTGCTGCAAACATTTTTAGTGCATAATTGGTTGTAAAGTAATTTTGCCATAAAAGATAAAAAAAATGGATTGACAGTTGGGTTTGTTTGACAGTTTGGTTTCCTTTCTCTGTTGACACAGTGCTCCCATTTTTGTTTAAAGATTTTATTTATTTATTTGAGAGAGAGAGAGAGAGAGAGAGGAGGGGGGTGGAGAGGCAGAAGGAGAGGGAGAAGCAGACTCCCTTCTGGGCAGGGAGCCCAACGTGGGTTTCAATCCCAGGACTCCGGGATCGTAACATGAGCCCAAAGCAGACGCTTAACCGATTGAGCCACCCAGGCGCCCCAGTGCTCCCATTTTTTTTTTTTTTTAAGATTTTATTTATTTATTCATGAGAGACAGAGAAAGAGAGAGAGAGAGAGGCAGAGGGAGAGGGAGAAGCAGGCTCTCTGCTGAGCAGGGAGCCTGATGTGGGACTCGATCCCAGGATCCCGGGATCATGACCTGAGCTGAAGGCAGATGCTTAACCATCTGAGCCACCCAGGCGTCCCAACTCCCTCCCATTTTTTATTATATAAATCTTAACCCTCATAATAGTCTATATAGTGGTACAGAGATTTGAACACACATTTCCCATAGAATTTTGGAATATCTTATCAATGAACGTGTGACATATGTCAAGAATAAATACCAGTGTAGGCTTTCACAATGCAATAACAAAGCTCCTTTACAAATATGCATCCTTGTATCGGGAAACTGATGCCTCTTTTAAGGAAGGGGGAAATTCTAGCAAAAAAAGAAAAAGTGCAATGAGGAGACGAATCAACAAGCAAACAAGAAAAAAAAAAAAAACTCTTTAAACAACTTTGAAGACAAGTGCTTAGATGCAATCCACAAAATAAAATCAGTTATTTGCACAGTGTTGGCATAAATCTCCACTATACATTTTGAGCATAATCAAATATTTTCAATTTGCACTAAAGTCTTTTTAATTTTGTTACTCGTTTTTCATGTTTCATTATGCCCTTTTTAATGAATGTCACTCTTCTGATTTTTGTGATTTTATCTTTAACAACAAAATTGCCTCATGGGCGATTAGTTATGTGGTGAAAATGCTTGTGGCAAAGATGCTTGGCGGGGGGGACACAGGAGGATTCTAGAGAGCACTTTGCTTATGTTAACCTTAGTCAAAGAGATAATAATAGCACATCAGAACTCCAAAACTTCCTGAAACTTATGGAATTGCTGTCCCCAAAAAGGCATATCATGCACAGGAACCCAATCTTCTTTGCCCATGAGATCCATATGGCGTGTGGCTCGATACATGTCCCACGTGTTCCTCGTATCTCTGACACCATCTGCAGCTGTGGTCACGGCTACATCACAGAGAGATCTATTGTGTCTTCTTAGAAATCCACAAAAGAATGGGCTGCTCTTTGAGCTTGCTTCCTGTTGGGTGAATTGGAAAATCAAAGAAGAGTAACTCGAAGATTCAGTTTTAACTTCCACATCTAAGAGAGCCGTTGGTCCCTACTGCAATTCTGGTCACTAATTATGTTTAAAGATTTGATGAAGTCATTCTGTGCAAAAGAACCTCTCTTCATTTTAAACCAAATCCAAATTGTCTCTTATTCCAGAATCCTTTGCTTTGGAACTCTTCCTAGCCTTGCGCGCTAGCCTGGCCAGAGAGACACAGTAGATGAATTCTGCTTATTTTGTCTTTGATATCTCAGCTGTATTTTCTTCTATTCAGGTTCCCACTTCAAGGATTGCTGGTAGAGTTCCGTGAACTAAGAGAAAGTCAAATATACAGAAGTACTTTCCATCTTTCCTTTGTCTCTCCATTTCTTGTTCCTTCCCTCTAGTATTTTCCCTCCTGTTTCTCATGCCTCCTTTAGAGAAGCGACTTTTTTTTGCGGGCAGGTCATGTTAGCGGTTAGAAACACGCTGGCCCTCACCGACAGCTCCCTGTGATGGGATGGGTGTTTGTCATCTAGAATCAGTCTCGGACAAAGGAGGCAGTGCTGAGCAGACTGAAACGCAGTGCTTCCGCCTCTCACCATCTCATCTGCACACATTTTATTACTCTTGGGAAAGAGTTTTGAAACATGGGCTGTGCATTCATGAGATCATTGAAGAAATTCTAGCTGGCCACAGATGTATTATTGGTCAGAGGCATAGGACAGAATCATGGTCCTACAATCACAGAGCTGGAAAGGAATTTAGAAAACATGGTTGGGGTTTCTTCTCTTACAGAGAAGCAGCTGAGACCAGAGAGGTTTGGTGACTTGCTTAAGCCCATGCAGCTGTCTTGGCAGCCTTTTGTCTAGAACCCAGGCATCCTGACCCAGCCTAGAACTTTTCGACCACAGTTCCCTGCCTCTTGTTAAAAAAAAAAACAAAATTCAACGGAGTCAATTTGAAGATTTAATTAGCTTTATGAAACCATTCATGAATCAGTGAGTATCTCATCTAGCAAGGACAGGGCCATTCTGAGGAGCTGCACAGAATGGAAGGTTTTTATGGGAAGGAGGGTGGGGCAAGAGAGTTAGTAGCAAAAGAAAAGAAAGGATTATTCCAGGCAAGATCTTCTCTCAGGGGGAATGGCAGGGGGTCTTAGTGTGCCGATGACCTCATCTTCCTTTGAGGGGATGGGGAAGGCGCAGGTAACAGATTATCTAACTGGTGCTTTGCAGAAAATTCCTGATGGATAGTTTAAGACTTACATTTCTGGGGAGGTCGAAACTGCCCTTAGGTTAGGGATCCAGTGCTGGTTTACTGACCTGAGGCTTTAACCTAAGTGATGCCATTTCGGGCCTATGGTTTTCTTTTCAACAGTCCCTTATTTTATCCTGAAGTTTATTATGTTTGTCGCCATGTGATCTTTAATGGCATACAGACTCCCAAATAACTTCTGTAAGTAAAAATTTCCATTTGCCCTTCTGGACATGTTTGTGTGGGCTTTTTATGTGATGACATGTTGTTCCTATCTCTTGGATAGGGTCATAAAACGAATGATTTATGGATTATACTCAAAAGCCAACCAGAGGCCAGTATTAGAGCAGGACTGTGTTTCCCAGAGTCCCACGTCTTCCTCCTTGAGTTGTCTGCTTCCCAAGGGCAGAGAGGATCCTCCTCTTCCTTCTGTTCCCCGTCTTGCTGCCCCTGCCCGTCCCCTCTCCTGTCCTTTGCCCTCCTACACTCCCTGACTGGCAGCGAGTAGATGCTTATGCCATGCTGTTGAATGAATGAATGAATTTCTTAGTATTTCTGCATATGAGTAGATTATTATTCTCCTAATATATGTCATATTTTGTGTGGAAATTAGGCTGGAAGTCAGACTTGTTTTAAGAAGGTGTTGTGTCAAACCACAACTCCTCTCTTGACTTATCTCTTTTGTGTCATCCACATGCCTTGTTTCTTGCATCTTCTCACTTTGGGCTTCTTGGCCTCACCGTTCATTAGCACTTGCAACAGGTTGGTGTGAATAGAGAAAGGAGAGGTGAGGAAACTCAAATCAGGTCATTTGGTTACACATTAGTAACCGAGCACAGATGCAAAGATATTGACTAAATGGGGTTTTAAGAAACTTTATGCCAGGTGATTCTTGTTTCCCATTAGTGTGGAAAATCAACACTTGCTTGTATTTTGGGGTGAAGATATTTTTCTTAAGTGAGTGGGAAAACCTCTTGACATTTTATAGAGAGCCTTACATTTTGAAGGGTGAATGCTAATGTTCTTTGTGCAGAATTTCAGAACTCTTATATACGAACATTAACAACACATCACTTTTTCATTTGTTGATGAGTTAAAATAGATATGTTCTGTAATCCTATCTTAAGGAAGTATTCAAACTTTCATCCAGCTATTCTCCTGTATGGTTGTCAGCTCCATTAAACTCTCTTTCCATGGAACTCAACAGAGTTCTCAACCTTTGCACTAGAAATTGGATTAGCGTTTTCCTTTAAAAAACTATTATTGGCCGGGTAATAAATAATTGGGGGCAATTTCAAATGGGATTATTATTTATGAGATTCGGGTTGATATCTGAGGTAAGGATTTTGTTCCCAGAGCATGTGACATACTCTGCCTTTGGCTCTCACTACCTTTGGGTGGAGTTCCCAAGGATTCCATTCTCTCTTGGGAGTCCCGGGCTCAGGGATCAGCCTGCCTGATACCTTGACTCCACTGTTGCTTGATTGTATGACTTCGGTGAACTCCTTGTCCCTCTGTATCTTGGTCACCTCATTTCTAAAACAAGAGCACTTATAATAGTACTACTTGGGTTAGTTTGAGGGTTAAGTGGATCAATGACCCATAAGGTACTTAACAGTAGTGCCAGCCACAAACATTAATGGCCTGTGGAACTTCGCTTGCCTACTCTCCCAGCTCCCCTTATCTTATTAGGCCAGGGGTCTTGCTGGTCTTCCAGAAATCCAGGGTGTGGTTTGAACTTTGGGCAGAACTTTGAACCAGAAGCTGAAATTCTCTACCATTTTAGATCAACTTGTACCTTTTTTTTTTTTTTTTTAAGAATGTCTATTTACTGCCATGGAAAATAAATAGAGATTATATTAAAATTCAAACACAAACCTTCAGAGAGTGTGGTAATACACAGGTAAGTTCTGGTCCTAGGCACAAACCATCACTAACTTATGCCCATTCATATTTATATATATAGCAGAGAGATGGCAGTTGAGTGTGACCACACACATGGCTAAGATTGCCATAAAGAAAATGTCAGCTAAGGATGACAGAGGGCTGAGGGCAGAACACTGAGAAACACTGACATTTAGGAGCCTGGTAGAGGAAGAAAATACCGCAAAGGAAACAGGCGTAGAGTAGTTGCCAGAGAGATGATAATCCAGTGTCAAGAGAAGTGGTGAAGACTTGAAGTGCTGTAGGAATTCAAAGTTGAACCAGTGTGAGTTGGAATACTTAGGATAAGCCTCATGGAAGATGGGGGAACTAAAGCTTAGTTTTCTATGATAGATGAGATGTGATGGCTGATGGGAAGCAGTGACTGCAGAGAATGTAGTATGAGCAATTTCTCAGGTGGAGTTGATAAAATTTTGCTCAGGGAGCTATAGAGGGACCAATACTGGTTGGAGCAGGGAATTCAAGAATTTGAGCTTAATTCTATATGTCGATGATTTTAAAAATAAAATTTTAAAATTTTATTTTCCTGGTTTATCATGCCCCCAGAATTAATAGGCACAAGTTTGAGAGTTCGTTTGTATGTGTTTTCTAGAAAAGACAGTTTCAGAGTCTTGCCTATATTATCAAACAAGTCCCTGATGCCCCCAAAAGGTAATGACCCTCAGATATATGTAATGAAAAGTTATTGAAAGATGAAAGTTATATTTTGTGACCATTCTTTTGACAGTGGCAGGTCGGCTGAGTTTGAGGACTTGTGAGAGGCAGGAGACTACTCTTAGTAATTCAGATGTAGGGTTATTTATGTCTTAGGCAAGAATGACGAAAACAAGGAATGCAAAGGAAGATAGGCATAGTGTTTTGAAGAAATAACTGATATAATTTGGTGATGGATTAGATGGAAGAGGTACATTTAGCAAATTTTCATCAAGGACCTAAATGTGCGTCAATTAAAATTGGGAGCAAATGAGATGTGATCCCTGCCTTCCTAGAATTTACTGTTTATTAGGGGGAACATATATTTGTCAATAATCACTCAAGTATAGGACGGGAAATTGTGGTAAGTGCCATCAAGAAAAAGTGTAAGGCACTTTGGGTGCATATAACTTTGGGGATTTGATTTGGGGATTAGAATTTCATGAGGTTATCACACTAGCACATAATTACCCCACATCTCTAGGGAGTAGACATCTGTTTGTTCTTTTCACTTAGCTTTGCAAAAATGTTTCCTCTAGAAACCAAGGCTTTAAACATTTTTTTTAAAAATTCTTGATTCATCAGGTGAAGAATGCCTTTGGATTGGCTGGTACCATGGTTTATGTTTGGAAAACCAACAGTATTTGATTATGTTGAGCTTCAGACTCTTTGATTAATGAAAATCTTCTTGATAAATGCACTTTGGTTATGCCCTGTTATGACTTGGTCTAAGAGAGTCCACTTTCTGGACCCAAGATGAATGCCTTCAGAATTCTCTCTTCATCATATTGAATATATAATATCAGTGGGGCACCCATTGGGAAATATTTAGTAGTCACTGGATGTAATGAAAAGGTAACTAAATCTAGTCAGTTGAGTTTCCAGTTTCCATAGGTGCAGTGAGGTTTTCTCTTGTTGTCTGATCTCTCATGCTTCTGCCTTTCTTTTCTCTGCCATCACCTTGTTCCTAAGCCCTTGCGTGCCTCAGAGCTGCAGTGGGTTCAGTCACTGACAGAACATCTCTCTATTTTTCGCTTAAGCTTCCACCTCACTTCTTTTTAGAGAATCTTTAAACATACCTGTAAGGCTGAAGAACATCTAACTTGGTAAACTAGTCAACTTCTTATCTGAGTCTTGTGAGGATATGTCCAAGATGAGAAACTATAGAGGTTTGTTGACAATTCAGTGAGAAAGGGATAAGAATTTTATAAAGAGACGGGCGCCTGGGTGGCTCAGTTGGTTAAGCGACTGCCTTTGGCTCAAGTCATGATCCCGGAGTCCTGGGATCGAGTCCCGCGTCGGGCTCCCTGCTCGGCGGGGAGTCTGCTTCTCCCTCAGACCCTCCCCCCTCTCATGTGCTCTCTTTCTCATTCTCTCTCTCTCAAATAAATAAATAAAATCTTTAAAAAAAAAAAAAAGAGCTATCCCCAAGGGCACCTGGGTGGCTCAGATGGTTAAGTGTCTGCCTTTGGCTCAGGTCATGATCCCAGGGTCCTGGGATCAAGTCCCGCATCAGGCTCCCGGCTCAGCGGGGAGTCTGCTTCTCCCTCTGACCCTCTGCCCTCTCATGCTGTTTCTTTCTCGCTCGCTCTCTAATAAATAAATAAATAAAATCTTAAAAAAATAATTTTATAAAGAGAGATGTTTTAGCAAATTGGCTAAAGAATTAGTTAAATTTTCACCTAGAATAAAGAGATAAGGGAAGCAAAACCTGATGACATTTAGATCATGAAAATGAGAGTAGTTAATTTAGTTTCTATGAAAATAAGGAGAAGCCAAAAGGCCTTTGAGGCTGACTGAGAGGAAGAAAGATTGCCCTAAACATGGTATAAGTATTTCCTACCAAAGAAGCATGAAGCCAAAGTGCCATGTCTTTGACAGATGCAGTTGGGCTAGGCTGGGGAGAGGGAAGCTGGAAGAGATGAGTCCGGGACCTCTAATGAGGCTCATCCCTGAGGGCTGATCTAACCGCAGGTCAGTGCCTGGCCTGCCCTTGTGGCTTGGTCTGAGTCCAGGCACAGACACCTTCCACTCTGTTCCTTTCCACTACAGAGGATGAGGCCAAGTTAGTCTGCATCACAGATCTCAGTCTGGAGGCAGTTGTACCAAATTGCCTTGGCCTAATGGATATTCCAGAAAACCTGAACATGTTTCAAGGTGCCACAGGGCCTTGCAGACAATGAGAAGATCTCACTTGCCTTTTAGGTTGATCTGGATTATATTTTTCATGATTCCTCCTCCTGTTTAGGAGCATTCATAGAGCAGGGTTGAGCCAAAATGATAACTGACAACGTTACATATATGATTTTCCAAGTTGGATAAAAAAGTTCCTTTATGGAAAGGAAATATGGCCTGTGTAATTTCCTCTCTTCTTTTTTTGAGGCCTTCTGGTTTTATGCTCTATGCCTGCAGTAGATTTTCAGTATTCCAGGAACATCTCAAAGATAAAGTGTAGATGGAAGGCATTTTGCTGGTAGCATACATCTCTGTGAGATCTGGGGAAAATGAGCTTTTGCTGTTAAATTTTTTACCAGTACTTTTAAAAACAATATTTACGTATTCCATTTATATTGTAAAAATGATCACTTTATTGATTCAGTCATTGATTAATTCATTTGATATCAATATTTATTGAGTCTCTGTTTTGGATGAGGCACTATGCTATAAACAATTGGGGTTCCAAAGATGAGTAAGACACGAGCAACTTAGCAGCAATGGAGACACACGAATATACAACTGAAGTGGTAAGAGTGTAGCAAGTGGTAGAAGTAAAGAAAAACTGGCCATTGAGTTCGGAACAGGAATAAATTATTACCAGGGTGAGGATTAGGAATGGTTGGTAAGAGAAGTGACCTTAAGATGCAGTGATTACCTCAAACCCATTTGGATGGCTGCTATTAAACAAAACAAAACAAAACAAAACAGAAAAAAACATATGTTGGGAAGGGTGCAGAGAAATTGGAACCCTTGTGCATTGTTGGTGGGAATGTAAAATAGTGCAGTTACTGTGGAAAACAATATGACAGTTCTTCACAAAATTAAAAATAGAACTACTATATGATCCAGCAATCCCACTTCTGGGTATATATCCAGATGAATTGAAAGCAGACTTTCACAGAGATATTTGAACATCCATGTTAATAGCAGCATTATTCAAAATATGGAGCAGCCCAAATGTCCATTGTCTATTGGTGGATGAATGGATAAACAAAATATGGTAAATATGTACAATGTAATATTATTCAGCCTTAAAAAGAAAGGCAGTTCTGACCATACTACAACATGGTTGAACCTTGAGGGCATTATGCTTAAGTGAAATAAACCATTTACAAAAAGGCAATTAGTATATTATTCCACTTATATGAATTATCTAGAGTAGTCAAGTGCATAGAGATTGAAAGTAGATGGTGGTTGCCAGGGCCTGGGGGGAGGAGGAAATGGGGAGTTGTTGAATGGGTGTGAAGTTTCAGTTTTGTGAGATGGAAAAGCTCTGGAGATTGGTTAACACTGATGTGAATAACTTAACATTATTGAACTCTACGCTAAAAAATTAAGATGATAAATTTTATGTTATATTTATCCTACCACAGTTTTAAAATTTGCAGTATTTTATTATGCAGGGATGGGTGGAAGATGCTTGATACTTTGGAACTTTTGTCCATGCATATATCATTCACTCCTTCCTTCCTTCCTTCATTCAACAAATGTGTATGGAATGTCTGCTACGGGCTGGGCCCTGAGCTGGGTATGGAGGCTGCAGTACTTAAGATTGATAAGGCCTCGAAACTGTCAGTGTCCAGCTTGCTAACCACACTGCCCCCCAAAGGCCCTAAGCTCCTATAGTTAAATATTCACAGCTGCTTCCTACTGACTTGAATCATCATAAGATGTTAGTAAACGAACAGTACAAGATTGAGGTTGATTGGGGAGAGGGGAGTTCAACAGCTTTGTGATGAAATGGAAGGGGATAGGCAGAAGAATATGAACTGGAACTGAAAACTGCAAGCCCGTGCTCTCTAAAGATATTAAAAAATAAAGAACTTCCATTTGAGGCTGTCAAAGTAAGAGCTGTGTCATTTAGAATGGAAAAAATCGGCCAAGTCAGATGTGCTTAATGCAAGGAGCTGGTATTTTGTGAGTGTTATGGCAAGTATTGTTTGAGAATCACTGCCACAAAACTGTGGACAATACCAATGAGTGATCAGAGTAGGAAACGGTCATAAAATTTGAGCTAAAAGGAAAGACAGGGCTTGTGAAAGGGAGGGCCAGTGAAAAAGTCAGTGTGGTCTCGTTATTTGGGTGGGGAGTAGAAGCAGGAAGCATGAGTTTCTTTAATCAGAGACCCTGGAAACTCTATCTTAAATTCATTTTATCTCATCCTAGGTTGGTTTTTTAAAATTTATTTTTTATTCTTTTTTTAAGATTTTATTTATTTGAGAGAGAGAGTACAAACAGGGAGGGGGGCATAGAGACAAGCAGACTCCATGCTGAGTGAGGAGCCCAACAGTGGGGCTGGATCCCAGTATCCTGAGATCATGACCTGAGCTGAAGTCAGAGGCTGAGCCACAGGTGTTCCAGCTTTTTTTTTTTTCTATTTTCTTTTCTTTTCTTTCTTTCTTTCTTTCTTTCTTTCTTTCTTTCTTTCTTTTTTTTGGTATCTTCACTCCATCTATCCTTCCAGTATCTTTCAACTTTTCTTTTTTTCCTATACACTCTGAAACATTCTATGAGTTCATTTAAATATATTATTGAGTGCCAACTACATAACAGGCACTGTGCTGGGCTCTGACCATGCACCCTCATTTCTCTTCCACTGCTTTTATTCGGTTGCACATGCCTAGCAAATCCTTGATCTAAGTTCTGATCTTATACTGGTTAAATGAGAGATGCAAACTTCATCTCATTTGCTCCTTTTCTTAGCTCTTTTTTCTCTGTCTTCTTCAAGGTGTCTTTGTTGAGGCTGTTCCTTCTACCTGTGTCTTGAATCCCAACTGCTATACTTCCCTGGACTTTGTTCTGTTCTGCCCTTCTCTGTACCCCCAACTCTTCCCTCTCTTTTGCCCATTTCTTTCAGTCTAGGTGAGGCTTCCACTTCCATTCTGAAAATCCTTTTTTTAATCTTTATGTTCTTGAGCAACCACCCCATCCCATCTCTTTCTTTACCCGTTCTCATCTAAGTTCTCAAAGGAATGGTCTTCACTCATTTTCATTTCCTCCTACTCCATTCTCTTTCCCACCCACTGGATTTTGGCTTGTGCTTGTACATCTCTACCAAAACTCCTTGCTAAGGTTCCTCTTTGTCAAATCCTACTTCTATGTCATCAGTCCTTGCTTTATTGGACTTCTCTGCTCCATTTGGCACTGTCAGTCACTCTTCCTTCTGAAAGCTTTCTACTTCCTTAAAACTTTTTACTTCTCCATTTCCTGCATTCTCCCAGAACTTACTGTTAATTCTCAGGTTTCTTTCTGGGATATGCTTCCTCTACGAACTTTTTATAAGGTTGGAGTAATCATCTGTGTTTCTCTGCTCTTCTTATTCTACATGCTCTTAAAGAGGAGTATTGAGTATTGAATGGCACCCTTAAATTATAGACAAGTTATAAAAACTGATATCTAGGGTTACATGGTAACAGTCACATAAAAATTTGAATTGTTATCTTTCTATACATGTTCTATGTTGCTCATCAGTTCATTTGAGTTTCAGATGCTCCAGCTGCTTTTTACTTTGTCTCTATTTCCTAAAGGTACTTAGTGTGTCTAGAATTGGAATGAGCATTGGTCTCTAATAGTTCTGCATTAATTGTGAATCCCTGAAAAAAAAAAGTGTAAGTCTATTAAAAACAAGTTAATTTCATCTTGTCATTTTTCTAGATAATATATTCTGGTGTAGGCAGTCCATTTCTTAAGCAAGTTTGCAATAAACAGTTTCCCCTCAAGGTTGATATCATAGGCAAACACCTTTTGCTGTAACAGCCGGCAAGAGGTAATGAAAGATTAGCTTACATTATGATTCATTAGTTCAAAATGTCAGAATAAAGTGGATCTGCTGCATCCCGCAAGCCTCTTATTCTTTAGAAGAGCATACATGTTTTGCTTTTCTAATGTTAATAGATTCACTGTTTTTATTTTCTCCTACTTTCCCCCCCCCCCCCTCCCACCAGGCCAAACTCAGACAATCGGCGCCAGGGTGGCAGAGAGAGATTGGCCAGTACCAGTGACAAGGGAAGCATGGCTGTGGAGTCTGCCAAGGAGACCCGCTACTGTGCAGTGTGCAATGACTATGCCTCAGGCTACCATTATGGCGTCTGGTCCTGTGAGGGCTGTAAGGCCTTCTTCAAGAGAAGTATTCAAGGTAATAGTGTGTTGAAAACAACTTATTCCATTTTTAATCCTGAGGGTAAGCAACTGAAAAAGGAAGGCATATGAGCAGTCCTTTGTAGAAGAAAACTCTAATACCCGGTAGGTACACTAGTATGTCGGGTAGAAACATGGAGAAAAACAAAGTTCTCAGGGGAAAGAGTTGACGAAGAGATCAGGGCAGTTGTAGCTGAGTAATTATGCTTCCTCCATTGGCACGATCCAAGCAGTCTTGAGCAACTCTATAGGAAGGGGACTTTAATAGCTGGGTCTGGAGAGGTCTGTGCCCTGATTAGGGGATGGCAGGTGGGTATTCATTTGTTGCAGGTAGCTAGGCTTACATGATACCCTGTAAGATGAGTTGTCTCTACATTATTGCTTTTCCACCTTGGCTGTGTGCAGATATGCATTCTGTTCTGATCTTTGCTCCAGACCACCTGTTCTTTGCACCAATTCTAACTTGACAGGTTCTTCCCTTGCTCTTCCTCCATCTCTTTGTTGTCTCAGTGGATGATATCACTTTTGCTAAAATGAGAAGACTCAATAGCTGGTGACCTGTAATAGGGACATATTATCAGTAGAAGTGGTTAGTAAGTATTTACTTGTAACATTTCATTCACCTGTGTGCCTGGATCCTCTTTTGTATGTGGCTTACCAAGAGCAGCTTCTCCCTTCTACTGCCAGCTCCAATTTATTTGTACTCCAAGAATGTCTATATTGTTGCATTTTATAGGATGCCCTGGGGGAAACATAAATCATTTCTACTACCTAAAGTATCTATGGTAAAAATCCTTTGTCTGACAGGAATAGCAGTCTGACAGGAGTTTAGGTTAGCTGAATTAACTTTGTCTTGGTCCATTTTATTTATTTATTTATTTGTCTTCGTCCATCTTAAAAGCAGCTTTTGACAGTTATTACTTTCAACATCTTTTAGAAACTTACTGTAAGATTTGTACTTTTTTGTTGGATTTTTTAATAAAATTAATGATATTCTCTGATAGTAAATTTTTGTTAATATACATACATGTACACACACAAATAGAGATAAATAAATAAATATACACATGGATATGTATATATACACACATATGTGTTAAAGCAACATAGATTATTTAATTTTACCACTTAATACTATCTTAATTTAGAAAAACGATATTTCTATTTGGTTTAGGTTAGCATAAGCCCCCAGAGGTCTTTCAACAACTGTATTCATTTGTGATATTACTTTTTATTTGCTTTTATGTATTCTAAAATAGCATTATTTTCACCAAACATTTAATCTGGTATTGACAAATCATCTGACAGAGGTAGATTTAGTGAACAGGTTCAACTACAAACTTGGATAAGTCATTTATCTGAGACAGTTCTCTCATCTATAAAAATGATTGAGAGCAACTTTCAGCAGCATTTTTTTTTTTTTTTTTTTTTTGTTGGTAAAAGGCCAGATAGTAACTGTTTTAGGCTTTGTAGTCCTTGTTGCAACTACTCAGCCCTGACATTGTGGCCTATAAGGAACCATAGACAATATATAAGTAAGTGGGTGTATGCCAATAAAACTGTATACAAAAGCAGACCAGAACTGACCTGGGAGCCATAATTTGCTGATCTTTGATTTAATGTATGGGAAGGGAATAGATTGTTTCTAAATCTAAAGTTTTGACTATTCATGTTTATTAAAAACTTACTCTGTACCTGTGCAAGATGTTCTGAGAGAAATCAAAATATGTGTAAGATATAATCTGTAATCCCACAAAATTTGGAATTTATTTGGGAAATTTATTGGGGAGGCAAAGATACTTGTTCTTATGATACAATTAGAGAGTAAGTCAGGATAGGGATAAAGTGCTATTATATGATAAAGATAAGGAAAATAATGGATGAATATAAGAAAACAAATATTTTCAGTTGTAAAAGTCAAATTACTAATATTAAAGATAGAAAGGACTTTTCTTCAAGGAATAACACCAATACTCTCACAAGTTATTTTCATGCTGTTTGTTCAGCATTGAAGAGTGTACTATATAACTTCACATCAGACTGAGTATTGTCTCTGAGCATTAAGGCATTAGAGCAAAAAAACACAGTAAAGAAAAATAATGCACTTAAAAAAATAGTGAAGGAAATGTGAGCTAATAAAAATAAATATTTTATTGGTATGGCATTATCTCAAGTTCAGATATTTAGAAAATTTCTGCGTACTCTTTGATGGTTAAAAGATATATCTTATCTCCATCTTGTATGTATAGACTAAATAGTAGGATTTCATTGTACTATAAATTATATTATATAAAATTTTACTGTATATATAAATGGCATAAACTGCAATTTCTGCCTGGCTTCAGAAACTTCTTATCATGGTATGAAGTCACTTAAATAAGCTTTATTAAATGAGGTGAATATTGAGTCCACAGTTTTAGAAGAAGCATAGAAATGAAGCAGAGATATTAACTTTTAGAGATAAGGAGGGACCTTAAAAATGATTCGGTTTATGGGTTCATTCATTTATTCATTGATTACCTCTACTAGGCAAAGCACTGTGGAAGGCCCTAGAGATACAATTATAAGAAAGACATGGTCCTTATTCTCATAGACCTTAAAAGGTAGTGGGAGAGTTGCACAAATAAACTGGCCACTAAATAACAGTGTGACATGTGCCAAGGTGAGGGTGAGTGAAGGGTTTTATATAGGAGTCCAGACTTCACTCGGTCCTGGTGAGGGTTGAGTCAGGCTCTGAGGAGTTTTCCCGATTCAAATTTAAGTCTGGAGGATGAGTCAAATGAGCAGAATGAAGGAGAAAGGGATGGATGTTCACAGGAATGAGCATATGAGCAAAGACCAGGAGATGAAAGGGAGTTTGGGGAGTTCTGTGAATAGAAATTAACAAAATTAATTGACCATTAGATCAAACAAAGACATTCTTGGCCATGTATTTATTCTTGATTATGTAAAAATAAAGTAGTTTATTTCCTTCTTACTTCAATGGTGTTTCTATGTATTTGGCTTGTTTGTGCATATAAAAAGGAAATACCAGAGCAAGTTTAGTGGTTTCTTATCCCATTTTCTCATCATAGTCTTGATAACATGCAACTAAAAAGTTTTACTGAACTTCTTTGGCTCTTTATAAGTCACACTGACCCTCAAACCTATTTAAGGACAGTGAAGGGTCTGACATGCAGGTAGAAACTTCTGAAGATGCTGTAGCTGTCCCTGTTTTTCTTGTTATGTAAGAAGAGAGATAGAAATGAGTATCCATCAGATTACTCTAGTGCTCTAAGTGTTTTAGTTGAAGAGGTAAAGTGTTTGATTTGAAAGCATACAAATTTTCATCCACTACTTAGTGTATAAACTTGATTACTCAAGAAATTGAGTAATGGCCTTCAGTTGAACATACTCCTTTTTTTTTTTTTTTTTTTTAAAGCAAAGTCAAGGATGCTATTTAAGGGAGGGGTAAAATGGGATAGTACATGAACTTGTTAATCATTGCAGATGGAGAAGCAGTGTTTCTTAAGCTGTGTTGTAGGCAAAGACCTTGGATGAGTTATATAAGCAGATTTGATTACAGGTACCATCTTTGAGTACCACCTTGGACTCAAGGAAAAAAGACTCCACTGAGCTCCCTGCTTCTCTGACATTATTATTTCAAATGTTCATGAGGTACAGTGGAGTCCCAAGCCTATCTGTATACCACTAACTATGTTGCCACTTCATATTATCTCTCTCAGATGTACAAAGAATATAATTAGATCAAACAGACATGGCCCAGGCAGGTGTTGACTTAAAGGTTAGCTAAGACCAGAAGGACATCAGAGTGGTATCATGGTGGAGTCTGGTTATGGTTCAAGGCAGTGAGGCATTAGGTCCCACCAGGAAACTGACAAGCTTTGTCCATTAGGCCTTGGAAAGCGTCAGGGGTGGGTGGTGGGGGGGTTTGACATTCCAGCACCCTGGATAGCTCCCCCAATAGTGCCTGAGTGTAAGCAGAGCCTGACTTTCTGAACTTCAGCCCATTTAGTTGGCTCCATCCATTTTGTAGAGCTGTATTAAGAGAGAACTTAGGCCTTTTGTGCTTGGTCTTCCAAGATGGATTAGGTTTTACATTTAGTTTCATATTTCTAGTCACCTTCTGGCTTGACATATGTACCCGTGCCTGGAAAAGGCCAGCAGATGGGGGAGAAGTGGTGGTTGCTCTCTCATTATCTAGCTATTTTATCTCTGGAATCTGTTCAGAGATAGAGCTCAAAGTTGAAGTCTTGAAATATATGCACACAAAAATTGAAATTTTGATCTCCATATTCCAAACTTGCCCCTCTACCCTCTAGTCTCCATGCAACAGCAGGAGAAATCTTTTAAATGTATTCATCATGTCATGTGGTCTTTCCCTTAAAACTCACACTGCACTTCAAGTCCAGATTCCCTCCTATGGCTTATATTACTCTACAGTCTCTTAGTCCTGCTTATTTCTCCCCCTGTTCATTATAATCCAGCCACATTGGCCTTCTTTCTCTTCCTCCAACACACCAACCATGTTCCTTCCTCAGGACCTCAGCACATTTTTCCCTTTGCTTGCAACACTCGCATCTTTACTTGGCTGGCTCCTTGTCATTCAGATCTCTGCCTAAGATCACTTTCTCAGAGAAAAAGACCATGTCATGTCAGTATCTTCAGAGAATCTTCCATGATTACCCTAGCCAAAGTAATCCTACAAATGTTTGCCCCTAGTTTTTTTCTTTTTTTTTTTTCTACTCCATTACCCTTATTTTTCTTTAAGGCCCTTAAACCCTTAATGAAGTTCTCTTATTTGTTCATTTGGTTGATGACTGTCAGTCTGTACCAGGTGCTGCTTCCCCATATTCCTGCCTGAACTTGGATTTAAGCTCAGTGAAAGCTGATTTCAGGTCTGGCCTGCCCTGTTGTTTACTGTTGCTCCAGTACCTCTAGTAGTGTTGGGCACATCTCCGCTAAATAGATTAGGACAAGAAGTCTAAAGAATGGTAGATAAGACCTGCTAGAAGACCTCAGAGAAGGAAGAAATTTCACTGGGTAAGGCTGGCAGGAGGCGGACTAATACAAGTGGTATATTTGACATAAGCCTAGAAAGAAATGAAGGATTTTCATAGGCAGCCAGCAGTTTGGAAAATAATTCCAGAAATGTGAAATAGCATAAACCAAGAAAAGCTCAGGGAAAACTGGGTAAATAACCCTTGAGAGAACAGAGGGCTCATTGTCCTCTCTCTGCCTCTTTGCTTTTCCTCTTCAGCTTTTAAAAAGTTGGCATTCCCTAGCATCTACAGTCTCTTTTCCTTTCACTTCCCCATCCTTTTCTCCAACCGGTTTCCTAGGTGGTCTCATGCATATCTGTTTATGGGTTGAATTGTGCTTCCCCAAAAGCCATGTTGAAGTCCTAACCCCCAGTACCTCGGTATTTCCAAATAAGTCACCATAGATATAATTAGTTGAAGTCATATTGGAGTAGGGTGGACCCTTGATCCAGTAGGACTAGTGTCCTTATAAGAAGGGCATTTGGATGCAGAGACAGACAGGAGAATGCTGTAAGACCACAGAGAGAGATTGGAGGGATGCGTCTACATGCCAAAGAACACCAAAGATTGCTGGCAAAAACGAGAAGCTAGAAAGAGGCAAGAAAGTGGTGTTCCCCGCAGCTTTCAGAGAGTGTGTAGCCCTGCTGACAAGCCTCTGGAATTCTGAGACAATACTTTATGTTGTGTTAAGTTACTCATTTGTGGTCCTTTGTCATGGAAGCCCTAGGGAAACAATATTTAAGACCTAAAGTGTCACAACTATGCAGGTATCTCCCACATCGAGCTCCTGCCTCAACCTGGTTTCTTAGTGACTCCCATGTGTCTTCATCTGACACTGGCTACTCTTCCTGGTGAGCGCTGTTGATATCTGTTTCCTCAGGCACCCACCCTGAAAACTGTAGAGTCAGCTGTCTTCATCTTCTCACCCCTGATGTTTCCCATCAGAACTGTTGTGTAGCTCTGTTGAGACCACTTCTTTAATGTGCATTCATCCAATTCTTGCTAACATTCCCTGGGATCATTGAAATAATTTAATGTTTACTTTTGCCTTCTCCTTCACTTAAACCATTTGCTTTATTTGGTTTTCCTTCTTCCAAGCCATTCTGTGCACTGCCAGTCTACTAATGTTCTTAAGGCAAATCCCTAGTCATGTCAATACCTTTTACAGAATGCTTTAATGACTTCCATGGCCCAGGGAAGAGTCCTAAGACCACTGTTCAAGGATTTCCAAGTCACTGTTTGTACATTTGAAGTAAACTTTTTTATACTGGACTACTTGCTGTTACTCAAATATGAGCATTCCATTTCTCTGCTGGGAGTTACTTCCCAAACTTACCTGTAAAATCTCTTCCTATTCTAGTCAAAAGTTACTCTCATCTAAACTTCTCTGGTGTTAATGCAGCAGTTCTCTCTCTCCTGTGGC
Organism: Leptonychotes weddellii; assembly: GCF_054177405.1. Lineage (NCBI taxonomy): Eukaryota > Metazoa > Chordata > Mammalia > Carnivora > Phocidae > Leptonychotes > Leptonychotes weddellii. Next base: position 117,353,129 of record NC_138376.1, read on the forward strand.
CCTCTCTGTCTGGGACTGCGAGTGTCTGTGTAGAGAGATGGGTCTTTCCCTTACTGAATGTGAGCACCTCACAGGTAAGGCCCAGATCAAGGCTTCATATTGTAGGAATCACTCAGTGCATAAACAAAAGTATGAGAGGAGGGTTAGGATCAGTTTGTGGGCCTCAGGCAACACAAAACCATTACGCTTTTTCAATCATGGGAGAGAGAGGACAGAACACACTTTAATTAAGATTAACCTGCCAGAGGCATATAGGAGAGACTACAGAGGGAGAGACTGGAAGCATGAAGACTAAGTTGGCTGGTATTCCAATAGTTTAGACAGGCTAAAAGTCTGGACTTTTGGGTATTTGTGAAATGAGGAAGAAAGGGAATAGACTGAAGGATATTATAATGGAAGGATCTAGGTGGTTTTTTTTTTTTTTTAAAGATTTTATTTATTTATTTGAGAGAGAGAGAATGAGAGACAAAGAGCAGCAGAGGGGGAGGGTCAGAGGGAGAAGCAGACTCACTGCTGAGCAGGAAGCCCGATGTGGGACTCGATCCCGGGACTCCAGGATCATGACCTGAGCTGAAGGCAGTCGCTTAACCAACTGAGCCACCCAGGCACCCAGGATCTAGGTGGTTTTAAGGTGATTCTGTATGGGATGTCTGGGAGAGAAGGAAGTGAAGAGGTTCACACACAGAGGGAAAATAATGGTGTCATCACCTGAGGTGAGAAAAGCAAGAGAAAGGCCAATCAGAGAGGGGTTGTGGTAACTTCAATTCCAGATACTGAGTTTGACATGATAGCTGGGTGTCTGGACAGAATTACCCGGCAGTTACAGAAAGAGAATCAGCGCTCTGCAGACAATCCCGGGGTGGGGATTTGAATCAATTCCCTCAATTAATATATTAACAAAACTTGGTGGAAAGAATGGTTAACTACTTCCTGAAGGTTGCCCATTATTAATAGTGGAGAAGTAACTCCAGAAACTTCCTTTTAATTCTCATAATAATGTATTATGAGTTCCCTGCATCTTACCAAAACCTTGTAAGAAACACTCTCATTATTAAAAGTGTATGTTTGAGGCCCCTCTAAAGAAGAAAATCACAAATTAGCCCAACAGGCCGAATGTTGCTCTCCAGGAGCTTACAATTTAAAAGAGAACATGCTGGTTCCATCACATAGAGCAATAGTACAAATAGTAAACAGCAGGAACAAATAGTAGCATTTTTATGACTTTCAAATAAAAAACAGGTTGTTGTTTTTTTTTCCAAATTATTTATACCATGGAAGTCCATAGGCATCATTTCTGACCCAGAGTTTGTCCAATCCTTCCATTATTTCTACTTCTAATTTTTTTTTTTAAGATTTTATTTATTTATTCATGAGAAACAGAGAGAGAGAGAGAGGCAGAGGGAGAGGCAGAGGGAGAAGCAGGCTCCCAAGGAGCAGGGAGCCCGATGCGGGACTCGATCCCCAGGACTCTGGGATCATGACCTGAGCCGAAGGCAGATGCTTAACCACCTGAGCCACCCAGGCGCCCCTCTACTTCTAATTTTTTTAAAAGATTTTATTTATTTGACAGAGAGAGAGCACAAGCAGGGGGAGGGCAGGCAGAGGGAGAGGGAGAAGCAGGCTCCCTGCCGAGCAAGGAGCCCGATGCAGGGCTCCATCCCAGGACCCTGGGATCACGACCTGAGCCGAAGGTAGATGCGTAACTGACTGAGCCACCCAGATGCCTCTCTACTTCTAATTTTTACTCTCCATCTTGTAGTCACATGCATGTTGTACAGCAGAGAAATAAGACCAGTAAGGCTGAAGGGCAGAAGAGTTTCAGTGTGTTACACATATGAGTATCATGTAATTTTCAAATGAAAGCATTTGTAATGAAACTTTTTGAAAGAAAGGCCTTACCCCCAGGTAGTGGTAAATTTGCTAGATATTTAGCTCCTGGGTCTCATCAGACAAACAAAAAGGCACAACCCTGAAATTCAAGACCTGAAAACCTCCTTCCATGTAAGAATGTCCTTCTCCTTACCAATTTTAAGGGCTTGTTACTCTAATTGCTATAGTATGAAATCAGATGTGTGCATGCACATGCGCACATACATTGGGAGAAGGGCTCAGAAAAGCAAAATCATAGTCTTTTTACCTGTGAAATGGTAGTGGCTCTTCCTTTTTTTCCCCTTTGGCCAAGTAATCTTTATCTTGGAGATAATTAAGACAAAATGCATCTGACAAAATCAGTATAGAACCCCTATTTCTTGGCAGCTCTTGTGGACACAGCTGAAGCTTTCAGAGGTCTTTAAAAACCATGGCAACAAATGCCTTTGAAGGATAAGCAAAGGTTCCAAATGTTTTTAATCGCTGGTGTTTTTTATGCTACCACTTCAAGCATTCTTCTCTATTTTTTGTTCATTTGATTGAAATTAAATTTCCAATTTCCCTACTAAGTGGTTCTGTCCTGGTGATGGCATTGACTGTTTCCATTAAAGTGGTAGAGTTTGTGCCCATATACAGTGTTAAGCATATCAACAATTCCATTAGAAAGCCCTATTCGCACAAAATTTTGCCCCAAATTATAGATAGCCTTTAATTGGCACATTTTTCAAAGGGCATCAACTAGCCCTCATAATTATGTGCTGACATTGTTCTTACAAAACCTACCAGTGGTGGCCCATGGCCCAATTCTGCCCAAATTTCTCTTTCCTTCATAGAAAGCTGCTGTCAATACCTTTAAAACGCTGTATTTTTTAAAGAGAATGGCCTGTTTTTCTGATACTCATTCAGAGAAAGGTATGCTTTGAGAAGTCGGCTGCTCATTTCTTTTTTTTTTATAAAGATTTTATTTTATTTATTTATTTGAGAGAGAGAGAATGAGAGACAGAGAGCACGAGAGGGAAGAGGGTCAGAGGGAGAAGCAGACCCCCTGCTGAGCAGGGACCCCGATGCGGGACTCGATCCAGGGACTCCAGGATCATGACCTGAGCCGAAGGCAGTCGCTTAACCAACTGAGCCACCCAGGCGCCCTCATTTCCGAACTATATAATATACTTTACTGTTTCAGGTCTATATATACAGGTTATACTGTAGCCAGCTTGCCCGGCTTTTTGATTGAGAAAGAACATTCAAGAAAAATCTACTTCATAGATATATCATCTACTTTGTAAAATTTTTCTTGCTATTATGTTAATTCTCTGCTCACGTGCAAGTTATAGAGCAGATTTGATATTTTTAAAAATATTTTACTTATTTATTTGAGAGAGAGCGAGAGCAAGAGAGAGAGAGCAAAAGTGGGGTGAAGGGCAGAGGGAGAAGCAGACTCTGCTGAGCAGGGAGCCTGATGTGGGTCTTGATCCTGGGACTCCGGGATCATGACCTGAGCCAAAGGCAGATGCCCAACCAACTGAGCCACCCAGGCGCCCCAGATTTGGTATTTTTAAAGGAAAGAAATACTTGACTTGAGAGAGAATATAGTGGGGAGAGTATTCCTATTATTTTCCCCATTTTCATCTTCCTTTAGCTGCAATGGAAAGAGATTTTATTTTTTCAGCTGCTAAGGCATAAGGGAAAAAAAGAAGAAAACAACTTAGTTATTATTAATTATTAACTATAATATCTCCCTGCAATAGGTCCTGTTCTATTTTCTTTGAGAGAGAGTGTATGGTTTTAAAATTTTATCCAAATGAACGTCATTTTTATCTGATTTGTTTCGCAGTTTCAGAATCATGTATCATGTATTAGAAAGTACGGAGCGAATGGGTGGCTAGCTTACATTTATAAATATGAAATTTTTATGATTAAAATCTAAGCACAATGACTTAAAATAATGGCGGCATCCCTTTAGTATATTTCATTAAGTGACGCATACAATATTTTCCTTATACAGCAGAGAAGAGAAATTACACTTCTTAAGATAATCAGATTTCATGATCATTTTGTTCCTTTGACACTTTAGAGTTACTCATAAGGGAATTCATTTGAACATTGTATTAAGAGTGCATTTACCAATACTGTTAACCAGGGCCATGGTGGTACCTCATAGTCACCACAGAGATGGTTTTCTTCTTTATTTTGTTTTGTTTTGTTGTGTTTTTGATTGCTAGCCTACCGATTACTCCAAGGATGCCCGTCCCACTCCACAAGCACTTGCATACCAGCCCTGTCTTTTCCTCTACCTCATGCACAATCCCTTGCACTGACTGGCTCCTGTGCTTGTTAAGTTAATTTGCTCCATGTCTTCACCAAACCCTTGTGGGATTTGTGTTTTCCTCACCTGTGTTATCGGGTACATACCATTTTTTTCCCCTTCTCACCACCCAAGCTGGCTTCTAAGGAGTGTGGTCTCTCTTTTATGAGACTCAATCCTTGGTTTTCCTTCCCGTCCTCTTCCTAGCACATGTGTATACATCCACAGACCTCCCTGCTCGAGTTCCTCACAAATGCAAAAATATATAACCTGGAGACCCTGAAATCCACTGAAGAATTCAGCTTGTGCACAGAGGGAAAGGTTGCAATATGTATTACACCACAGAAGAGTTCAACTCAGCAATTGCAGGAGAAGTTGCAAAACAGTATACAGGGACAGAAGGGTCTTTCAGATGATAACGTTAATGAGTTGAGAGGAGGGAGCAGGCACAGTGCTCTGGAGTAAACTTGAAGACATTGTGGAGGAGATGGTGCTTCAACTGGTACCCATCCCGAGGACCAGGCAGAGAATTCTACTTCATTTTAAGTGCCCCGTGATTTGTTGTTGTGATTACATCCTCCCTTCTGCATGTTCAATGCTGTGGAGTGTTCTATAGTATTTTAGAAGAGTGTGGGTTTTTAAAAACGACCTATTTTAAAAATATCCCATGTGTCTCTCTGTATCGCTATTATTAGCAGTAAGTCTATTATGTACCCAGAGGTTGATAATACTTTATTCGTTTCCACGATGTGAGTAATGGTTTATTTCAGCTTATTTTTGAAGTTTGACGAGTGATGTTAATAAAAATCCAAAGATGTTCCTCTGTAGTAATACAGAATACAGCTATTCTGGGGGTAAATATATGTGATAGTTGATGTGGAAGAAAACAGTTGGTCCCAAGCTAAGATAAATTTAGGGAGGCTCAGCTTAGACTTCATAATTTTTATGTTTGCAACTATCTTGATATTTTTCCTGGTGTTAGCTTTATGAGATACTTTATGAAGGGATGTTTTTAAAAATGGCCAGGGACTTTTGCTTTCAAGAATTGATAAACTTTCCCATAATGTGAACCATTAGTAGGTGATAAACTTAGATACATCCTTTAATTTTTAAAAGCATGGCAGTAAACCTGATCTTGGAGAAGGAAGACAATGGTTCGGTTAGTTTCATCAATTATATACAAGATATTTGAAGGGGTTCATTTCCCCTCCCTCCACTCTCTCTATAATACTTGATCTTAAGGTTGGCACTTATTGATGCAGCGTGAGATGCATGAGAAGACAGAAGTATATGAATGTAGATCCCAGAAATGGGCTTTTTCCATTCTGCTGCCTATTCTGGCAGTGTTCCTTCCTGAATTTTTGTAAATCCAAGGGAAGGGCAGGAGAAGCAAAGTGTGTGCTGGCTTGGCTTCGGGGCTCGGGGACCCTTCTCCTTTTTCCTGCTTTTGTTCTCACATCTGTTTACTGAACCGATGAAGCACATCCGAGTCACAATCCCTGACTTTGGATCCATTTTCCCCAGAAATACAAATACTGTTAAGAGCCTTGTGGACCATTCATTGCTCATAAAATGCCTCTTAGTTTTTCTAAATATAAGATAGGAGAAAGAGCTTGAGTCAAAGGTTTCTTGTAAACACTTTCTTGTGTGTGTGTGTGTATTCACATACACATGCACATACACATAGGTACATACATAATTGTGCATATTCATATACATACTATATAGAGGGAAAGGAATATGTATAAACTTGGGACATATGTACTCTAAAATATTAACAGTGAGTATCTCTGAGTGATAGAATTATGGCTAAATTGTATTTTTTTGCTTATGTACATTTTAATCTTCCTACAATAAGCATTTTTTACTTGTAATATAAAAACATTATTTTAAAAAGCCATGTTGCAATTGATTAACCGATTTCACGCTAGTATTTTCCTTACTCTTTCCTAAGTAGAGAAAGATTATTATGGGTCTAGCAAGTCTTCATACTTTATTTTCGAAATGTCTTTATTCTTTGTTCGCAAGATGCCAAGTTTGCACTGAAGTGCAGCTTTCATTTCATTATTCATGAACCCAAGTGAAATTACATCAGGTGGACATTAGGTAGCTGAAGCCCCCAAAATATTATTTCTTTTGAGTTGTTGAGAAGCTATAACAAAGGAAGAGAAAGAAAGGCCTTAGAGCACCTGGCCTGATCAGCAACGTCATGCAGCCAAACAGTGATTACTCTCACCATACATCCCAGGGAGCAGGAACCAGCATGGGAGGGGCTGGGTGTTACCAGTTTGTTGATTGCAGTTGCATGGTAATAGAACTGAAACCTTGCAGAAACTGGAATTGCAATCCTGATGCCCAGACCTAGGGGCTCTTAACTTCCTTTTCATATTTCTCAAGTCCCACTACCTTCAAAAGTCTTCTTTATAATCCCAAAGGATGCCTTGAGAGTCTTAAAATTTAGTCATTCAAGAGGAGTAGGATTAGTAAGAATTTTTTCCCTTTTGATTTGAATATGGCCTATAGCCATTGAAGTTCTGGGTTGGGATGTGGCTTTCATCACTTGCTGTCTTAGCCTTTTGCCTAAGGCACTAGACTAAGTATGCATTAGACCGGCATTTCCATGACATTTCAAGAATCAGGAACACTTTAAAAGGGGATACAATTTGAGGGCCTGCACATGACAGTGGTTATACTGTTCTTTAGCGTCCCCTAATTGAGTAAGTACATTCTGACAACAAGCTTTCATGAAAAGAGTGGTGCCTTCCAGTGCATTTGCATCTTACATTTGCCATAAAGCCCACACTCATTTGAATGGACTGCATACATTAGATCAGTCTGGAGACAGTGCTTGATCCTCCCCTTGCTTGTCTGCCCTGTGCCATCAACTCCCTCTTGCCAGTGGCATTGGAAGCAACTGGTGAAATGAACTCTAGCAATCCATTCTGCTCCCACTTCTTCATTTAGAAATAGAAATTTTGTATTTATTTTATTCTGAAAACAGTTGGATAAAAGGTAGGAAAGTCATTTTGAAGTAACTGGAGAAATTGAAAGCAAAGCGTTATCTTTTACTATAATGGACTCATCACTGCAGTGATTCCCTTTTGCTTGTTCAAAAGTACATCTATACCGGGGCACCTGGGTGGCTCAGTCGTTAAGCGTCTGCCTTCAGCTCAGGTCATGATCCCAGGGTCCTGGGATCGAGCCCCGCATCGGGCTCCCTGCTCGGCGGGAAGCCTGCTTCTGCCTCTCCCACTCCCCCTGCTTGTGTTCCCTCTCTCGCTGTCTCTCTCTCTCTGTCAAATAAAATCTTAAAAAAAAAAAAAAAAAGTACATCTATACCTTTAAGAAGCTCTTGGGATAGAAAAATTCCCAATGACAAGGTGCTGACACTGTCTTCTGGGATAAACTGTCTGAAGTCGCAGGGAGTTCTGAGCTCTGCATTGGCTCCTGGCAGCCCAGGTTCAGGGTTAGTAGTCCAAGTGTAGAGCATTTTCTCAGGGCTCACGTGCCCCTAGGATAAGCTGTTTCTTCTTTCCTCGGGGCAGAGACAGAATATTTGGTTGCATTAACTCTTAGAAATATCACAAGTGTCTTAGTGATTTTCTTTTGTTTTTTTGTGATTTTCTTTTTAGAGATATTTAATTTTCTCACTTGACTCTCATAATGCTGGAGCTTCTTTATCCACATGAATTTTAGTTTTCGAGGCCATTCTTTTAAAGCTCTTCATTTTCACCTCCTTGAGAAGGGATCTCTTAAAATCCTGCTACTGCTACTCGATCCACCCCTTTGCTCTTGTAGAGTTTGCTTGCACGTGGTGAAAACTGTCAGAGCCTAGGAAGCATGGACACAGACAAGGTCAAGAAAGTTGGGTGGGACTGAGGAGGGGCAGAGGATCATGGGATGTGCAATCTGGCAGCTGACGTGGGCCCTGCCCTTACCACGTGGAAAGGCAGCTTTGCCTGAGGAGAGGCAGCAGCTGATTGGGAGGTAGAGACCAGACAGTGAATCATAATGGCTGGATTTTGAGGGAGAGAAAGGGGATGATTCTGAGATTGTTGAGTCAGGATGTGCGATTTTTTTTTTTTTTTTTTGGATGCATTTGGACGACTGAGCAACAAGACTGGAAGTTGAATTTGAGATGTGTCCTTCCCCATTACACTGCTTCTTGATCCATTCTTGTTTGTTTTTAGTATTTTATTTGTGAATTAATGTATTACTTTCAATTGCTGAATTATTCCCCCTAAGGAGTTTAGCTTTGTATTTTAAGTAGAAACAAGATCACTCACACCTGATCTGGTGTGGTCTCATTTAGGACTGCCCTTTTGCTTAAAACTATAACTGGATTAGGGATTGCTGTGACTTGTAGTTCACGGTATGAGGTCATTTAAGTACTTAATAGTATATTTAAAGTGAAAGGAGTAGAAATTAAAGACTGAATCATTTACCAAGAAATAACAGGTCAGGTTGATTTATTTTTGCAAGACTTGGTAGAGATTTGTTCCCTTCTTCAAAATCGGCTTTGTTTCAATTACCAATTAAGTGGAGTGAACTATTATAAAAAGGCATATGAGTCAGGCTACAGTAGCATTTTTCCAAGAAAATCTTTACAGGAACAGTCATTATGGGGCTATCTGCTTCGTACCTGCTGATATGGCAGGAGATCCAGAAGGGGTCAGAAAAACAAAGCTTCATGTTCATTAACCTTTTACTTTTTCCTTCTTTCACCCATTTTTTTTTTCAACTTTCATGACTTATGATATACAAAATAGCATGACTGTTCTTTACCCTCAATGTATTTTTTGCATTTTTAATCCAGGTCATAGTTTGTCACAATTTATTAAGGATAGCTAATAAAAATGATTATCACATGAGACTTTGCTGTATAATTATAAATTGCCATAAAAATATTTAGTTATCATTATTATGGCTTATCAGCTATATCATCTTAGCAAAACTATTTCAGGTATTAAGTAGATCTTCTGGTTTCAAGTGACCAAAATCGAATTCAAACTAGCTTTGGGGTGGGGGCAAAGAGTAAGTTTTGGTGGAAGGCTACTTGAGTGTCTTGGTTAACTGCAGTAGTGGTGGGGGTACAGCTGGACCTTGGGACCGTGGGCCCAGGGATTCAGAGCCCGTCAGAACCCCAGCCATGCCTCTGCTCCTCTCTCTGTGCCAGCTTCATGCTCTCTGTAAACTTGCATTTCCCCTAAGAAGGGAAGGGAACCAGCTGCCAAGCCTCACATCCTATGACATTCTTCCATTTAGAAGATATTAGCAGAAGGGCTCTGATGGGCTCGCCTTTGGTCAGGGACACATTGCTAAACCAACTAGCTGTTGTGGGACAGAGTCACATTTCACAGGTGATCCTGGAGCTTACCCTGAGTAGGGGGCTGTTCCAGAGAAAAGGATAGCGTTGTGAGCCAGACACCCCTAGGTGTCTATCAAGTTGTCTCTGAACTTCTATTTCCTCAGTTATAAATGGCACAGTGATTTCTACGTTACTGGACTGATAGAGTGGTTAGAGATTATGCTTAACCTGTAAAGAGTCATCATCATTTTTACCTCCCACTGGTTCTATCAAGTTTCCTCTAATGTATCTTTCTACTCTGAGGCTAAATAGAGCAAATACCTTAACATTTCATTATTTTGCTTCTAAATCATCTTTATCTTACTTCTTAAACATAAATTTCTTTCTCATAGCCAGCACCTGAAAATTAGTTAACATTTCCACCACAAAACCAAAGGAAGGGAGTCAGGGATTTGAAAATTTCTCTGTGGATGTCTACCTCTTACCTCTGCTTCTTTATCTTATTTAGAATGTTGGAGCCCGCCTGGGTGGCTCAATTGGTTGGGCGTCCAACTCTTGATTTTGGCTCATGTTGTGATCTTAGGGTCATGGAATCGAGCCCTGCATCGGGCTCTGCACTCAGTGGGGAGTCTGCTTCTCTCCCTCTCCCCCTGCCTCTACTTGTGCGAGCCTTCTCTCTCTCTCTCAAATAAATAGATAAATCTTTGGGAAAAAAAAAAAAAGAATGTCAAGTTGGGGCGCCTGGGTGGCTCAGTCAGTTGAATGACTCTTGATTTCTGCTCAGGGTCTTGATCTCAGGGTCGTGAGTTAAAGCCCCGTGTTGGGGCTACTTAAAAAAAAAAAAAAAGAATGTCAAGCTTTGGAGAGCACGGACAGTGTATCCTTGGGACTCTCAAAATATCAAGTACAGGTATCCTTCGTTTTCTGAATGTTCATGTTAGGCCACTTCACTTTTATGAAAGACCTACATTAGTAATAGCTTTTACTGTAAAAGCAAAATCCTCTTCAGATTTTTTTTCAGTTAGCAAAAGCAGGTACTAATGTAGGTCTTCCGTAAAAGCCATGTGGCCTTAATGCAAACTTTTGGAAAGCAGGGGACACTCTTTGCTTTATACCATTTTGTCTTGTAAAGGGTTTTGTAGGAATGTTCTACTTTTGGGTGGGGAGGGGGCAGAAACTTATATCTAGCTTCTTGCATATAGCAGACTCAAAATTGCTTGAATGAATGAATGTTTTTCCTGCTACATCGCTTCTTTTTTTAAAAAATTTTATGTAGTCTTCCCTTATTTAAAATATCCTTTAAAAAAGAACAAATATAGTGCTTAACTTGCATTGTATGGAATTAGAGGCAAATACTTTTTAAATGAAAACTTGTTGGATCTATAGATTATTGGGATAGACTTTATCTTATGGTTGGGTGAGTTTAAATAGTCCGTTTTAAATCTTGCCATGTCTTTGATAGTGACACAAGGAATATAATCTCTTTCTATGAAAGCATTCCCAAAGAGTGGGCTCGGCTTCCAAATTAGCCTAGAATTTTTTAGTAAATTAGAAAAAAAAAACTTCATAATAACCTTTATAATTGCCACTTCAAGATGGGAATTTGGAGTGACACCAAATTATTAATCAGTAGAAAAGAGTAGATTTCAAAAAGGTAATTATACCAAATTTAACACCTCTTGAAATATATTCTGTTAAATAAACATAGTCCCTCTTCCCTGTTCTTATTTGTAAGTAATGACAGTAATTCAGGTACCTTGAATCAGAAATCAGAGTACGATTGGCTTAATAGTTTGGGGCTTACTTCTGGCTATAGATGACTTTTGTCCTTTATCTTCTTGGACAGAAGAGACAGCCACGTTCTCTTTAAAGCCCAGAAGAGAATTATTAGTGTAGTTTAGCTCTTCTCGAAGAGGCATGTTATGACTTCCCCACATTCCTGGACAGTTAGACTGTAATTCTTGGTTGTTTGAAAAGGTGTTTGAATGTATTTTAAGAACCTCGAATAAATGGCTATTTTTCTTACAGTTTTGCTTGCTTTTTCAAGCTACTAGAATAGCCTCCAGCTCTGATAGTTAGCTGTATGCTGACTGGAGTGAATTCTTTTGATATGACGAAGTGTTTTGGATGATTTACATTTCACTGCATAAATGTAGCCTCGCAAGTTAGGGATGTGAAGAGAGTTAAGGGTAAAAAGGGATTATTTAACTACTAAGAAAATGATAGGTTATTATAGACTGATTTGAGGGTATTGTCATTCAGGTGCTGTCCCTACAAATTAGAGCTCTTCCAATCTAGGGTTTTAATATCTAAAAATGATGGCTAACGTTTAATGCCCTGCACCAGGCTCCTTGTTTTGGGTTTTATATGCATCATCTCATTTAATCTTCCATGAAATTCTAGGAAGTTAGCTCTATAATTGTTCCCATTTTGTAGGTGAGGAAGCTGAGGCATTTAAGAAATAAAACCAGCATCAACCCAACTAGTTGGAGTACAGAATCCATTGTGTTCTCTTAACTGTTGTGTTCTATTGCCTCCCTCAAGGGAGGAATCCTTCTAAAAGGGACACTGGGAGTGAGGGCCGCCACTGTAGCCAGCTCCTTGTCCCACTAGGTTTAAAGGCAAGAAGAGAGGGGCACAGAATTGGCTGGAATTAGTCCAGCTTGCCAAGGGGAACTGGGCTGTTACCATGCATGGGGCAGAACCTGGGGCCCCCCGTGTGCCTCCTTATATCCTGCCTGGCAAAGGATAAAGGTTACTGATGACTTCACCCTCTATATGGAGAGGAAACCTCGGTCCCTCAAGGGATAAAGGTTTGGGTCAGGCCCAGCAGGTGCAGGAGGAGAGTCACAGGTACTCAGGATGGCTTTGGAATAGGAGCAGAAACAGACTGGAGCCTCTGCCTGTGGTTTGGGTGTCTGCTACTCGTTCTTTGCTGGAGTATCTGCAGGTCGAAAAACACAGCTCACGCTTAGCCCTTTTCCTATTCTTTATAAAAGAAATGTGGTAGTTTTCCCTTGCTTAACAAGGTTCTGGTGGTTAAGTTTATTACTTAGTCCAGGGGTTGTAAAGTAGAGAGAAATGACTGCTGGGTGGGTGGTAGCAGAATCAGAAAAGGAATAAAGATTGTTAATGCCAGGCTGGTTTTGGTTAGAAATTTTTTTAAATGCCTTTTTTAAATTATTATTTTGATTATTATTAAAAAAAACTATGAATACACATGTTATATGTTAAACAGTATAAGATGGTACATGATGTAAAGTTAACACCTTCCTCTGGTCCCATACCAAAATTCATGCTTTCTTTCTTGATAGGTAAACACTATTAATAGTTTCATCCAAAAATTGCCTATATATACACACACACATACACTTATAGACATAGGTATATTTTGGTTATGTAAGTGGCATTATACTCTACACATTATTCTGTGAAATAACTTTTCTCACTGAATAATATATATTGGAGATTTTTCCATAGTGGTACATATAGGTCTCATTTTTTTTAAATGGCTGTATTTTAGTCCATAGTAATACATTCTCTTGGCACAAAGTTTTATGGTTGACCAAGTGTTTACATATATTATCTCTCTGGGCCTCATAGCAGCCACTAAGGGAGACCCAGAGGGATTGCCTGGTCAACTGGGATCCTGTGAAGCCTAGGACTCAAACATGAGTCCAGTGCTCTGTGCACTGTAACGTTCCCCAAATACACCCATATTCCTTCTATTTAGTGCAGCAAGTATCAAAAGACCCAGAGGGATTGCCTGGTCAACTGGGATCCCATGAAACCTAGGACTGAAACATGAGTCCAGTGCCCTGAGCACTGTGGGATGTTCCCCAACTATGCCCATATTCCTTCCATTTAGTGCAGCAAGTACAAATGGAGATTGGCTCTTCAGCAGTAAAAAAAAAAAAAAAAAATCACCAATCTAGAACCCCAAGAAGCCAGATGAAAAGGAAGTATGTTCCTCCGGGAGGTGAGAAAAGAGAGTGATCAATTTAGAACCAGAATGGGCTCTTCTTCCCTTCCCTTTCATAGACGAGAGCATGGGGCCAAGAATCTAACTGTTTAGCTTGTTCAAGGCACTCAGACCATTTTCCTTCTGGAGGCTAATTCTCAAGGTTGGTGGTGGGGGTGGGGTGGAGAGGAGACTGTTGACTTTTCCAGGCTCTCGTTTTCATTAGCTGGAATGGGGTGTGAACAAGCATATAGACTGAGAAGTCCGAACACCCTTGAGAAATGAGAAAACTCCTTTCCGAGCATTGTGGAGTGGCTCTTCTGAGAGTCTCCTCATAGGGCAGTCTGGCCACATAGACCTGAGCTGTCTGGATGCCCAGGAAGTGTGGATTTAATACAGTCCCACACATTTGTTTACTGAACATCTAAAATTCATCTGGATCTTTGCTAGGCTGCAGGGCTAGGTGTCAGCGAAACTGTCCCCAACCATGAGGACTAGAAAATGCATGAGAATATCTATGTTACTTTGAGTTAAATTTACCATGCAAATAAGGACAAATAAATACAAAACAGTTGTCCTTATGCACAGGTTTAGTTTTATCAAACAGCTCTCATGTAAAGGTTCATTGGCAATACAATGGATGAACCTATTTATTTCTACTTGTTGGGAGAAATTGTTTTTCAAGCTGAGAATGTAGACTGGTAGTTATTTCTAAGTCTGACAGACTGTCTTTTGGCTTATTTCCTCACTTTTGAAATGGACTTAAAGATAAAAAGAGAATAACAACTCCTGTTCAAATATGCTAGAGGAGTCTTTTGGCCATTGAAACAGAAGCTCCTTCCTCTTCTTTCATGACTTTATCAGGATGCCTGGGAGGAACTTCACTAGGGACTTCATTTTGGAGGGCTCCTGATGAAGGATGAAACCCCTTATTTAACATTTAGGTGGCCAGAAGCTTAAAGGACATTCATTATTCCAGACCACGTCAGATCTGAGTAAACACCTTCTTTCCCTTCTCTCTGAAAGCACTGCAGTGATCATGCAGGAGTGGGAGGGTGGGACAGTGTGCTTCTCAGTGGCACGTGGAATCCAGGACGTAAGCACAATGCAGCTCAGGGTCTCTGAGTTTTGCCCTCTTGCTCTGGTTCCCCCTCCCCCATTTCCCTCTTACTTGTTTCCTCAGCTTTGGACAAGAGCACTTTGAAATAGTTTCTACTGCTTTTGGACATCGGTGTTTGGACTTTAAATGACTCTAAGTTGGGAGAAAGCTTGGGGAACTCTCTGGAAACAGTTGAACAGACCAAAGGAGAGAGGTCCGGAGGCGAGCTGAATGCTGCCTGGCGTTGAACTAATCACACTGCTCTCTTTTGTGTGATGCTTATCTATTGTCCCAGAAGAAGCAATTTCAGAAAGTCCTTTTCTGGGCTGTAGAACAGCTCTTGCTTATTTGTTGAGCCTTAAGAGGCATTACTGAAAGTAGTTCATTGTCTCTGGTGTATTACAAGGAGATGGTGGTCACTGATTTCATTATGTTTTCCTTTATTGCAGCTGTTGGTTTGATCCTGGGCCAGGTGCTTAAAACAATTGTGGTTTCACAGATGATAAGCAAGGCTGGACAAGGAGAGGGATCATGTCGTTACCCTGGCCAAAATTTTTAGCAGACTGGGGTCTGAAAAGGGCAAATCGAGGATTTCCTCTTCATTTTCATTTGGAAAAAAAATTTCCATGACAATTATCCTTCCTAGAATTCCTTTAAGTATTTTTTCCTTTAAAAATATCCTTAGATACAAATAATATTTTTATTTCCTGTAAAATATACCAGAATTGACTAGCTGCAAAATATAATTTGGGCTGCATTATTAAGGCATGTCGTTTTTATTTGCACGCCATTACATACAGATGTGGTTGTGAAATAGTTCAAATCATGGCACATTGAATGTCCTCACTGGATTTTTAGGAATGTGTTCACTGAGACAGCCAAATTCTATTTCATTTTGTTTGGCTCATTGCACCATCTGTAAATCAGAGAATATTCACTTTAATATCTGAGTCAAAATTTATTTCCAAACATAATACTGCAGTTGTTCTTTTACAGAAAGTAAATTTCTTATTTATTTCCCTAATACCTTGCCTTCTACTCTGTCTTTCTCTATTTTATGTTGGAATGTGCTGAGAGGTCTTCCAGGGAGATTTTGATAAAATGTGCCGTCATAATCTACTGATGAATATATTTCATGTGGTTGATCACTCATATCTTTAACTTTGGGAGTCTTAGGAATCACAGGTAATAATTTCATTGCTGCTTCTGAAATGCCCTCCTGATGTTATAATATTGTAATTACATTAGGGAGAAACGTTTTGATGATAGTTTAAAGTATAACAGTATTTAGACATCTGGCTAGGTGTAGGTAGCGAGTTCTTTTCCACGCTGTGGGGAGCACCTGGCCAATACTGCTGGCCAGCCCTTGGGTCCAAGGGCATTTTCTTAGAGGGAAATCTGAATAGGCCAACTTAAAATTCACATCTTTGATTTCCTTTTCTTGTCCTACCTCATGGAGATGCTTCTTATACATCCAACTTCATTTTAAAAAGTTGCGGAAAAATATACATAACATAAAATTTCCCATTTTAATCTTTTTTTTTTTTTAAAGATTTTATTTATTTATTTGACAGAGACAGAGATAGTGAGAGCAGGAACACAAGCAGGTGGAGTGGGAGAGGGAGAAGCAGGCTTCCCGCTGAGCAGGGAGCCTGATGTGGGACTCGATCCCAGGACCCTGGGATCATGACCTGAGCCGAAGGCAGCCGCTTAACGACTGAGCCACCCAGGCGCCGCCATTTTAATCATTTTTAATTCAGTGGTGGTAAGTACATTCACATTGTTGTGCAACTATCGCCACTGTCCATCTCCAGAACTTTTTCATCATCCCAAATGGAAACTGTGTACTCATTGCACAATAAATTCCCCATTTCTCCCTTCCTACAACTCCTGATAACTCCTATCCAGTTTTCTGTCTCTATCAATTTGACTACTCTAGATATTTCATCTAGGTGGACTCATACAGTATTTGCCCTTTTGGGTCTGGCTTATTTCACTTAGAGCGTCTTCAAGGTTCATCTATGTTTCAGCATGTATTCCAATTTTATTTCTTTTGAAGGCTGCATAAAACTCCATTTTATGTATCTCCCATATTTTTTATCTGTTTATCTGCCCATGGACATTTGGGTTGTTTCCAGCTGTTGGCTGTTGTGAATAATGCTGCTATGAATATGGGTGTACCAATATCTGTTTGAGTCTGTGCCTTTGGTTCTTTTGGGCACATACCCAGAAGTGGAATTTCTGGATCATATGATGTCCAACTTCATTTTGACATGCCTCCCAAGCTTCGGTACTACATTTATAATAATAGTTTGTTGGGTAGTTGCTTGTTGGTGTGCTACTGAAATCTCAAATACAACATGTTTCAGGTTTTCCCACACCTCTTCTTCCCACCTTACTCTCAAATCAGATCCTTTTTTTTGAATAATGATAAGAATAATTTTTGAGACATCCTGGCACAAGCCACCAGAATTTTTGACCTCCTTCTCGTCCTGTTCCTCCTTCTCTAGCCCTAAGAATTTGGCAAAGCTAATTTAAGCTTTTTCACCTCTTCTCTCTGCCTTGTCTGCTCTACTAGTCAGAGATGATTAATGCACATTTTGGTATATTTTTTCCTTGGCATTACCTTGAACATTTTTAATCCTTCATTTTCTAATGAAAATCATGTATTTTGAACTCTCATTTCTACAACAAATTCTCTTAGGACCAAATTTTGCTCTTGTGGACCTGAGTTTTGGGGTCCTGGCTATGGCAGCCATTGCTTTGTTTGGGATCATCATCTTCTCAGTCATTACTTCCTTCATAGAACTCCAACCTGCCCCCTCAAAAGGCCTGGGCTCCAGATGGGATTGGGGTGGAGGCAACACAGAGCTTTAGCAACTCTGTTTTGTTTAGGTAACAAATATGTGGTGCGCTCCACTGTGTGCCTGAGAATGTGCTGGGCACAGGATAAATGGTGATAAATGAGACGGATATAGTCCATCCCTTGTCAAGCCTATAGTCACCTGGGGATTGGGACAAGCAATTAAAATCCAATGTAGTGGGTGCCTGGGTGGCTCAGTTGGTTAAGCGACTGCCTTCGGCTCAGGTCATGATCCTGGAGTCCTGGGATCGAGTCCCGCATCGGGCTCCCTGCTCAGTGGGGAGTCTGCTTCTCCCTCTGATCCTCCCCCTCTCATGCTCTCTCTCTCTCATTCTCTCTCTCAAATAAATAAATAAAAAAATCTTAAAAAAAAAAAAAAATCCAATGTAGTAAGCACCGTGACAGGACAAAAGCTAGGCATCATCGAAGGGGCAGAAAGGAACCCCAGAGGAATAGATATCTCGACTGACATACCTGAAAGATTAATGGGAGTCAGTTGGGCTTAAGAGTAGGGGAAGTGTGTTCCCATAAGAAAGAACGGTGTGTGCAGTCCTGGGCGTGAGAAGGAGAAGGCTATGTTAGAACAGGACATGGTTAGAACTTAGAGAGTGGAAGAGATAAGGTCAGGAAAGGAGGTAGGAGCTGATCAGGAACAGCTTGATAAGCTGTTTTAAGGCATTTAGATTTTATCCTTAGAGCTTTGAGGAGCATCAGAATATCAAAGCAGGGTAGTGGCATGGTGGTGTATGATTTTAGAAGAATCACCTGGCAACACAGTGGGGAATGGTTGGCAGGGGAAGGCTGGAGGCAGGGTGGCTTAGTGGGCTGCTGAGATAATCTGGGCTGGAGATGGTATGAGTTATGGTAGGGATGGTGGGCCCAGGGAAAAATTGATTTTGCTTTGAAAACGAATTTAAAAATAATTGATTTGATCAGTGTGTGCATGTGTGTGAGGGTTCAAGTGAGGAAGAGGGTAGAGTCTTGCAATAACGCCAGGTCTCAGGCTTTGTGGTGTGGTTATAAAAAAGAAGAGACTGATGAGGAGAGATGGCCATCAGTTGTGTTTGGGACACATCCATCTTGAATAGGCTATGAAAACGTGAAGTCTAAATGGACCGTGGGCAGGTAGGTATATGGGTGTGAAATTCGGCAAAAGAGATTTGCTCTGAGATGACCTTCAGAATAGGCTGAGGGAAAAGTGTGGCACAAGGAAAGATACCCAATGTTAAGTTTCTCTCAGGATACTGCTTGTTTTATTTTTTTTTTTCAGCTTTATTGAAGCATAACTGACAAAATTATAAGATATTTAAAGTGTTCCTTGTGATGATTTGCTATACCTATATTTTGTGAAAGGGTTCCCTCCACTGATTTAACACATCCATTACCTCATGTGTTTACGTTTTTGTGGGGAGAACATTTAAGTTCTACTTTCTGAGCAGATTTCAGTGATACCAGTGTGATCAACTATAGTCACCATGTTATACATCAGGTCCTTAGACCTTATTAGTCTCAAGACTCCACAGAAGTGACCCCATGCATATGTGTCTGCCTTTATTTCACTTAACCTAATGCCCTCCAGATTTATCCATGTTGTCACAAATGATAGGATTTCTTTCTTTTTTTAAGGCTGAATAATATTCCACAATATATTTATATAAATATATAAATACCACCTTTTCTTTCTTCATTTATCTGTCAATGGACACTTAGGTTGTTTCCATACCTTGGCGACGATGAATAACGCTGCTATGAACATGGTGGTACAGATACCTCTTTGCGTTAATGATTTTGTTTTCTTCGGGTGAATACCCAGGAGTGGAAACACTGGATCGTAGGGTAGCTCTATTTTTAATTTCTTGAGGAGCCGCCATACTGTTTTCCACAGCGGCCGCACCAGTTTGCATTCTCACCAAACAGTGCGCGAGGGCTTCCTTTTCTCTGAGTCCTCACCTGCTTGTTTCCCATTTGGTCTGTTTTATATTTCTTTTGAATCTCTGACTATGGGTCATTGCTTATTTTTGTAACTAGCAAGTGTCGTCTTTCTACGGGTTGGTAACAAGGCAAAAACAGCTGCTACTGACAGAGGGTAAAATAGGAAGAAAAGGAAAAACAAAAAGTCGAGAGAAGGAATCCCAGAGACCGGTGGAGAAAAGCTGTATGTGTGCCCATCTGCTGGCCCAGGAGCTGTGTGGCTTGGCCTGCAGGTTCCTGCTCCTCATGCTTTCTGCTTAGGTTTCATCCATTTCCTCTTCTCTCCACTCCCAGTTATTCAGACCCATTAGTCCAAAGGCGTTATTTTTATTTTTTGCTGGGCAACAAAATAGTGATTCTTTCTCCAAGATGTCACCTGAGCCTCACATCTTGGCTTTGGCCTTTCACACTTCATCTGGGCCTGTGTAAAAGGCATGTTGGGGCTGGTCTTGTCACACGCACGTGGAGTTCTTCAGTGTCTCCAGTGAAAACACTGTTTCATTCATACAGTCAGTGTAAGTTTTTTTTTTTTTTTTAATTAGCTCTACTCCAATAGGATAGAATTTTTGCAAGCATTGTTTTCACAAGAACAAATAATAAAGTTTCGAGTGAAGTTTCTTCTTAAAGAAACTAACTTTTTAATTGCTTCAATTGCTTTCATTACACACCTTTACTGGGGTGCCTGAGTGGCTCACTTGGTTAAGTATCTGACTCTTGATCTCAGCTCAGGTCTTGATCTCAGGGTCCTGAGTTCGAGCCCTGCCCAGTGTGGAGCCTATTTGAAAAAAGAAAAAATAACACACCTTTACAAAATTATTATCCTCAAAGAATAAAAACCTACCTTGCTGTTTTCCTTCTTTGATGTCAGTTGAAGACTTATAAATAGTTGTTAATGGTGTTTAGTTAAGGTACTAAACTTATAGTTCATACATCAGATATGTACCTGTTCATTTTTTCTTGTTGCCAATTTACCAATTCTAAATTTTAATGTAGTTAGAGCAGGAGAAAATCCACTTTTTCACCTAAGGCTTGTATTACAAACATGATTCCGCTGTGCATCTATTTTCTTTCTTGTTAAGGGATGAATTCAGTTGCACAAATCCAGTGTATTTTATCTGTTAAACATGTTAGTTCAGGAATTTCACTTGGTTCTATAAAGATACACATCTATAATGATGGCCAATGCAAACATAAAACATTTCGCCAATTGGCCTCTGATGCAATTCAGTTCTCCCGTCTTCTGGCTTGCAAAATAACTGGTTTTTGAGAGGAAAGGAAATCAAAGTTAATTTTTGGTTCGGATGATTATTGACTGTTTTCTTCTGAGACTTAATATAGACTCATTTTTTTAGAGTTAAAATAAATCAGCATGTACAGCATAAGCATCATAGGGGACAAAACACTGAAAGTTTCTTTGAGGTGTCACAAGACAGCAACTTTTGCTTAAAGTTAATGTCTGCCCAGGTAAATTTTGTTTCTGGTTCTATGATTTCCTCATCTTGTCCCTGTTAATAAGGGCAGTTCTAAACATGAAAATTGTGCCTGGATATTTGAGGCAGTGTGTGGTCTCTTACTAAAGTGGTCAGTTTACAGTTTTGCTAGCTAGTTTGCTGGTTCCTATGATGCGAAAAAAGAATGCGCGTGTTAATTTCATCGGAAGCCTGTTTATATAGTACTTTTATAATGTATATCTAAAGATGGAGAAACAAGTTTTATGAGACCAACATTTCTTGTTAAGGCCCAACTCCACCCTATTCTAATTGAGATTGACCCTTAAGTTGAATAAAGAACAAAGAGTTCTGTAGTGAAAACACTTCAGTACATGTTGCATCTTGCCCTTGGTGAATGGAAAATAGAGATACAGATGATCTGAATTAGAAGGTGCAATATTTCCTCTTTTTTTTTTTTTTTTTTTTTGAGTACGGGAAACATTTTAAAATAGTCCACATCATCTCCATGGTCTAAATTCAGGCATAAGAATTTAGACTTATATAAATGGACTTCTTCATAAAAACATGCCAATGTTTATTAATCTGTGGAGTTTAATATACTCCACATTAGAAACCAGACTTCTTTTGAGGGCTAAAGAAATGGAGGTGACCTCTAAATTTTAGAGCAGAAACTTCTTGTGGGCAATTGGCTGTATGTACTCAGAACTCAGAGAAGAGGGTTGGGCTGGGAGTACAAATCTGCAAGTCATCTGAGTTTATGACTGTGGAAGACGGAGCCATGGAATAAATTCTCTTGTGGGAAAATTTGGAGTCATAAGAAGGGCCTGACACTGAGCCCTGTGCCGCTCTAGCTTAATGTTGAACGGAGGGAATCTGCAAGTAACACTGGGAAGCCACAGCCTGAGGGGGAAGGAACACGAGGGGGAGTTCTGCATTATGGAAGCCAAGGGAAAAGCATGTTTCAAGAGGAAGGGAGGAATTGTCAGATGCTCTGATAGGTCAAGTATGATGTGGACTGAAAATATCTGTTGAATTCAGCAATAGGAGTCATTTGATAGAAGGATTTAAGCAGCTTTTGTGGGGCAGCTAAGGTAGAAAACAGGCATGGGTTGAGCTATGCAGGAGAGGTGAGGAAAAAGCAGACCTCAAGTGTGTAGACCTTTCTGAGGAGTTGAACTGAGAAGAAGAGGTGGGAGGTAAGATGAAAGTTTGAGAGTGATGTGAGGTCCCGGGAGTTGCACATGATGAACGTGAATGAGAAAGACCATTTGAGCAAGAGAGATGCAGTAAACAAGGGGTAAAAGAAAGAGGATCAATAATAAAGTAACAGTAGCAACAACAAATATTTATTGAGTGCTCACCATATCCCGGGCACTGTGGTAAGCCCTTGACAGGTATTCTCACATTTACTTCTTAGAATAGTGCCACATAACAGGCGCCCTTATTTTCTCCAGGTTAGAGAGGGGTGAGACCTAGAGATGTTAACTACCCCACTCAGCATTCTCCAGCTAATAAGTGAATAAGGACTGATCTTTGCTGCCACCCCAGCTCACAGCCCCCCACTTGAATTTAGGTGTTCCAGGCTGCATTTGAATACCTACCTAAAGATTTTCTAAATTCTATTTTAAGAAACTTTGAAACTCTCTGAAAGTTCTAACAGTGTTACTCCGACAAGGATTTTTAGCTAGTGGTGTGGGTCAAAGAAAAAAAAAAAGCCTTATTTGCTGAGAAAATGTGTGAATGTATATAAAGCCTTTTGCCCCCAAATATAAGCTGTGTGAACTGAAGGTGATTTGCCCAAAGAACTCCTGAAGCAGTTGGCAGAGGCAAAAATCAAGTCTAGGAGAGATTTCCCGCCGCCCCCCCCCCCCCCCCCCCCCCTGCGACTTGGAGAAGGGCAGCAGAGGGATGGCATATGCAGAGCTAGCAGCACAGTCAGGCCAAGTAAGTGATAGGAAAACATCCCCCAGGCGGCTTCCCTGTAGATTCTGCCTGGCTACGTTTCCTGAAATAATATTAATTCTGTCCTCTTGCTTTTAATAGGACATAATGACTACATGTGTCCAGCTACCAACCAGTGCACGATTGACAAGAACAGGAGGAAAAGCTGTCAGGCCTGCCGGCTCCGCAAGTGCTATGAAGTAGGCATGATGAAAGGCGGTAGGTACCTGCCCCCCAGGGCGCCCCTGGCCCCCCAGTGCTGGCTACTTCGGTCCCAACAACCAGGGCAGTGCAGTGTTTTCCCTTCTAATTCGTTGTTGCCTATTCCTATTCCTATTTTTCTTTGCAACACAAGTATTTTTATAACACATTTTTAGTTTTAATAGGAAGTGCCTGGAAATGGAGATTCTAACATGCCATTTTGTGTCTTATATTTTAGATGTAAATACTTATATTTTATTTTATTTTTTTTTTAAAGATTTTATTTATTTATTTGAGACAGAGAGAATGAGAGACAGAGAGCATGAGAGTGAGGAGGGTCAGAGGGAGAAGCAGACTCCCCGCTGAGCAAGGAGCCCGATGTGAGACTCGATCCCGGGACTCCAGGATCATGACCTGAGCCGAAGGCAGTCGCTTAACCAACTGAGCCACCCAGGCGCCCAATACTTATATTTTAAATCAGAGGTTTGTGGGAGGTGGCGATGGAAGGAAAGGAAGACTGCTCAGTGAATTGTTCTGGAAATCTTTTTCAGTGACTGTTTATATTGCTAATGCTAGAAAACGATGTCTGAAGAGAAGCTTTCCCTAAATTGAGACTTGTAAATGTGAGAGCTAAATAGATAATTTATAATCTATCAATCTCTGAACATCCGTCAGCGAATTTGAATTTCAGTCAAAAGGCAGCTTTTTCCATTAGAAGTTGAGTCAACCAGCAGCTCCCGCAACCTCGGCATCTGGCATGGGGCTGGGAGCAGGGGAATGACTGTGGAGCGCTAACAAATCACGAGGCACTCAGGTGTTGTGCCTGTGTGCCTCCATCTTTGTGGCTGCGTGCGTGCGTGCGCGCGCGCGTGCGTGCGTACGTACGACCATGCGTGTGGTTTTCTGTCCCCTCGCGGGTCCAGTTTTCCAGTTTTCTGGTTCTGAGGGTATTACCTGCTCTGTGGATGTGGTTGCCTGATTGTTCTTGTCTTCTTGGGGGATCTAGTCTTGAGGAACACAGCTGCCAGTCTTGGGTCGCCTTCAAAATACTGGGAGAGAACAAATAGAAAATGTGTAGTTCAAGTCATGGCGTGTTCAGTGTTTTAGGAGGATACAAAGGGGACGGAGGGACCTAGGATTATGTTATGTTGTCTGCTGACTGTAATAGGGGAAGAGCTTTCTGAAGGAGACGGGGCTTGAACATGAGTTAAGGAGAAGGGAGTTAACAATGAAAAAGAATGGAGATAGTGCAGGTGGAGGGCAGCTAACCTTTAGCTTGTTAATACTTGGCTGAAACGGGCAGCGGAAGGAAGACCAAGAACCTGATTGGAAGAAAGCTTACAGTCAAAGATTCCTGAGTTCCGTGGTCATAGATAAGCCTGCCAGGTTGGGATTTTAAATACAGCATTTGGAATAAATTCTCTTGATGAACAGACGAAATACTGAATTTACGCATTGTGTGAGCTGTGACTATATGTCTTGAAAAAGCAGCTTTAATCCAAAGGGTAATTAATTCCAAGAATTTAACAGCCACATTCGGAAAATGACACTTGGAGTCATAAATGGATTAAATATTTAAGGAATTCATCTTTCTTTGTGCTGTTAGAGAATTAGTCAGGCTTAATTAAACTCACAAAAAGCTCCTTAAGGTAACTTGAAAAGTGACAGGAATATAACAGTGCATGTAAAAAGTTTAATTTGAACCAGTGGAGTCCAAAGTTTAATGTGCTTCTTTGATGACTGCAGGTAGATTAAGTCCAGCCTCTTACGTTCTGTCTGAAAGCTGAAATAATCAACTCGTGAATATGTCCAAAACATTTTTCCTTTGAGGGTACCCACATACTGACTGCACTTCATAAAAACAATTCTGTTTTTCCTAATTTATATCCAAATACAGTCTGGCTGCATAAACATAAATTATGCATACTCATTTTTAAGCTAACAAAAATTTTAATATGCAAAGCCATAATAAGAGTCTTCCCACTGTTTTCAAATACAACTCTAGATAATTCCACTACACCTAGGCAGTCCGCATGTGCATGCATATACTTGTAAAAGCGTATTTATGACTAAAATATATATCTGTGTTAGTTTGCTGCTGTATCAGTCTGCTTGGCCTGCCATAACAAAGTCTACAGCCTGGGGGGCTTAAACAACAGAAATCAATTTTCTCACAGTTCTGGAGGCTCAAAGTGCAAGATGAAGGTGTTTGAAAATCCAGTTTCTGGTAAGACCTCTCTTTTCAGGCTTTTAGATAGCTGCCTTCTCACTGTGTCCTTTTCTCTGTGGACGCAGACATAGAGGGAACATTCTCTGGTTGTGTCTCTCTTCTTATAAGGGTGCTGGTCCTATTGGATTAGGATCCAACCTTTATGACCTCGTTTAACCTTTAATACTTCCATGAAGGCCCTATCTTCCAATACAGTCACATTGCAGGTTATGGGGCTTCAACATAGGAAGTTTGGTGGGAAATAATTTAGTCTATAACAGCTGCTGTATCAAAATACTATAGATTGGGGGGCTTAAACCACAGAAATTTCCTCACAGTTCCGGAGACTGGGAAGTCCAAGGTCAGGGTGTCATCAGGTTTGGTCTCATCTGAGGTTTTTCTCCTTGGCGTACAGATGGTCACCTTCTCACTCTGTCCTCACATGGCCTTTTTTTCTGTACTCATACATCCTTGGTGTTTTTTCTATTTCTTATGAGGACACAAGTCCTGTTGGATTAGGGCCCCACCTGTATGACCTCATTTGATCCTTATTTGATCTTTACTATCTCTTTAAAGACCCTGTGTCCAAATGAAGTCACATTCTAAGGTACTGGGGTTATGGCTTCAACACAAATTTTGGGGGGCAAAATTCAGGACATACCAATATCTTATAGAGATTTCTCAGTGGTTATTATCTGTCTACATATAATAAAAGCATGTGTCTTTCTGGCAGTTTACATATGTGTATAAGTTTTATGTCAAGCTTTAAAGTTGTAAAATTATAGGCTGTGCAAACATCTTGTTTTAATTACATGTGTAAAGCAGTTGCCATTAAAGCAATGTGATTTATTGTGTTTTCTACAACATGGAATACCACATGATACCTTATATAACAACTCCCCAAATCCCACTGAATAAAGACTTAATTTACAATTGGAAGTACGAATGTAACTATAAAATTTGATACTACTTTGTAAAAACAGCTGTGACTAAATAAATCTTTATAACATTTTCTACTGGTTTCATAAGAATCCAGTTTCTTAACCAGGCTTGACAGCAATTAGAATATCGAATCTCTACCTATGACGTAAAATGGTTAGTTTCAGATAAAAGAGAGAGAACCATATACTTACCCCCTATTTTTATAGGAAGGCTGAATAAATTTACTGAAATGTTCTAAAGATCTGAAAGCCTACATGATTTATCTACATGAAGACGTTATTTGAATCTGTTTCAATGCCTATATTATCCTGAAAATCCAATATCATTATTAGATTTGGTTCTGAGCCATGGTAGTTCCATAAGATACAGGATTTTAGAGAATGCATTTCCTCATCATAGTGCATGTGCAGGTCTCTCTGCCTCAGCTGCATTTTCCTCCCCATCCCTTAAATGGTCCCTCCCCTTCAACCTTAGAAGGCAGATTCAATGTCTTTTCTTCAGGGAAGCTACAGCTCTTCTCAAGTTACCATAATTATTGTTGTTAGATATTCAACAACTGTCCATAAACTCCATGATGGCAGGGACTCTCTCTGTCCTGTTTACTGAGCTAGCACTAAGTCACAAAGTAAGTGTTCAAGACATTTTGTTTTTTTTTTTTGCATGAATTGATGACTTAATTCACTTAAACAGTTATTGGTTTAGAGTCTCTTATATGTGAGCTATTATGAAGCAACATGAATAAGACCCAGTCCCTTCCATCACTGTCCTCATAGTACAAAGAGGACATTTGCATATGAAGTGGCAAAAAAGTCCAGAAGACAAGTTGAGGGTAGGTTGGAAGATGAAGATGATAATGAAAGACCATTGGCCAATGAAGTTCAGAGCTTTAGCCAACCACTCCGGGGTTAGTCCAGCCCAGGATATTACTCAGACTATCTGATTTCCAAGGTGTATATATATATTTTTAAGATTTGTTTATTTATTTATTTTAAAGGAGGGGGGGAGGAGCAGATGGAGAGGAAGAGAAATCCTCATCAGACTCCCTGCTGAGCACAGAACCTGACATGGGGCTTGATCCCAGGACACCGAGATCGTGACTTGTGCCGAAATCAAAGAGTCGGATGCTTAACCGACTGGGCCAGCCAGGTGCCCCCAGGTGTATATTGTTATCAAAGAATCTGCTATTCTAGTTTGGTTTGGTGGAAAGTGGAAAGACTTCAGAGATGGAATTCCTGGTCCAAATACTGCTCCTCCTCAGACTTGCTGAGCAATCCTGTTATAGTCACCTTTATGGGCTTCATTTTCCTCAGATGTAAAATAAAAATTCTACTTAACAAGTTTGTTACAAAAATTGCAATTCATAACATATAAAAGTACTTTATAAATTTAAAGTACCACCCAAGTGTTAGCTATTATGTCTTTGCTTTTCTCTCTCTCTTTTTTTTTTATGTTGGAAGAAAGAGAGTGGTAATTTCATCACTTGTACTGGGTATAAATATCTAATTCCTTTGTGGGGAATAAAAGCCTGGCTCAGACACATCTGCTTTTTTGTTTTTTTCTTTTTGGTGTCATATACTGGATATGGCTTCATGATGAGTGAAATTTATTGTGCTTTTCATTTTATGATGTCAGATTTACACAAACTTGTTAAAATTCTTTCCTCACAATAGACTCAGAAGTGTGTTGGTGGCAAGGTTTTCGTTTTTCACATGAGGAAACTGGCACACAGAAATTAATTGATGCAGGAAATTAATTGATAGACATGCACTGCCCATCGTGGTTATGCTTTCTTATAATACATTAAGAAATTTGAAGAGGAGTAGGAGATACAGGCTTTCAGTTATGGAATGAATAAGTCACAGAATAAAAGGCACAGCATAAGGAATAGAGTCAGTGATATGTTAATGCCGATGTATGGTGACAGATGGTAGGTATACTTGTGGTGAATGTAGCATAATCTATAAACTTGACAAATCATTATGCTGTACACCTGAAACTAATGTAACATTGTGTGCCAATTATACTCAAATAAAAAAAAGATGAAATTTGAAAGAAAGAAATATTGGCTAGTTTTTATTTTGATAACAATGCTACAATTTAATTTTGAGAAATACTCCAAAACAATAAATAAATTAATGTTACAATTTTAAAGTGAGAAGATAAGACATTAATAATATAGATGGGGAGATGTATGTTATGGGTCTAGAATAACTCAGAAACCCAATGAAGAATCGGAAAGTAAAATATTTCCTTATTGCCTAAGTTGAATATTTATCATTATGAGTGAGTATAATTCACTGTACTGAAGGGATAACTCCCAATCCAGAAAATTAGTTTTCCCTTAATCCTACATTGGCTATCAGTTACCAAATGTAATCAACTGATTATTTTCTTTTTTTTTTCCATGGTAACAATTTTTTATTTAGAATTTATCTACTATTTCCAGAAAAGGATTTAAAATAGCTAAGTAACTATTATTATTTTTTTATTATGTTATGTTAGTCACCATACATTACATCATTAGTTTTTGATGTAGCGTTCCATGATTCATTATTTGCGTGTAACGCCCAGTGCTCCGTGCAGAACGTGCCCTCTTTAATACCCATCACCAGGCTAACCCATCCCCCCACCCCCCTCCCCTCTAGAACCCTCATTTGTTTCTCACAGTCCATAGTCTCTCATGGTTCGTCTCCCCCTCCGATTTCCCCCCCTTCATTCTTCCCCTCCTGCTATCTTCTTCTTCTTCTTTTTTTTTAAACATATAATGTATTATTTGTTTCAGAGGTACGGGTCTGTGATTCAACAGTCTTACACAATTCACAGCGCTCACCATAGCAAAGATTTTATTTAATTATTTATTTATGAGAGAGAGAGAGACAGAGAGAGAGAGAGCATGCGTGGGTGAGCGCACCAGTGGGAGCCTGGAGAGGGGCAGAGATGGAGGGAGAGGGACAAGCAGACTGCTCAGAGTGCAGAGCCCACTGCAGGCTCCATCCCATGACCCCGAGATCGACCCTGAGATCCTAACCTGAGCGGAAACCAGGAGTAGGACCCTTAACCTGCTGAGCCACCCAGGCGCCCCAGTAATCAACTGATTATTAATATTAATGATGGTAGAACCAAATCAATGAATTGAGAATGTAAATGTGAGGTTCTTTCTTGGGATTGTCCAGTAATTCATGTGAGAATTGTAACTGCATGTGAATCTAAGCTTTTTCAGAAGGTGGGGTTAGGGGTTCATGTTTAGGATTTGATTTCAGAAAAATGGTAAAAGAAAAGCTAGTTGCTCTTGAGCAAAAGGTTCTGGGTGTTCTAAGCAGCAACCCATGTATTTATGCTATTAGAATATCATTTTACTAATTCATATTATGGATATTTAATTTATTAAAAATTTCCCCCATATGATCAATTTTCGTTTGCAGACAAAGAAATATACGGAATCCAGTCCTTGAATCATATATAGGACCTTACCGATTAATGAATCCAGTGCTTTACAACATTTAAGTCCATCATATGGTTCTACCAGCAGTAGCAGATTCTCTTATCTATAAGGCAGATGAAAGCTGATTCGGCATAACCTCTCTTCACTCAATTCGGTGTTCCTGAGACACCTTCTAGGAACCCCAGGGCTCTAAGGGGCACAGTTTGCAAACTACTGATCTAATCGAATTCCTTCATCTTCTAGATAAGAAAACTGAGGCTAGAAAGATTATGTGACTTGATCAACGTCTCAGAACTACTTAGCAGAAGAATTGAGCCTAGAATCCTAGATTCTAGACTCAGAGTTCTTTCTTTTTCCAGCATACCTCCTTACTGAAGTACTCCATGCTACCACTCACATTTAACATGAAAAATAATTGACGAAAAATATGGGTGGCATATAACTAAGTTAACGCACACAAACACATACACCTACTCCAGAGAGAAGAAATCCAGAGTAAAAGAAACCACCTTTATTCTATTCTTCCAGATGACATGGTAATACTACGGCTTTGGTGATACGTTGACCTTGGGGAGCTAAGGGACTTAGGCTTACCAGGCTCATGGCTAACCTGTGACTGGCTCTCTATTTCTGCTTTAGCGGTGGTGGCCGCAATTGCAACAGTAGGGGATATGGAATGTGTCAGGACTGACTCTGAATTTAAAGAAAAAAGGAGGTAGGTAATGACAACATTGGGGTCCATCAATTTAGCATGAATGAGAACAATGAGATGACTAATCAGTCATTCTATCCAAACATTGGTAAAAAATGAAAGAGCTGTCCTGATACATCATGCCCTCAGCTGCCTAGTGGGGGTAGAAGCAGATCAGCCTCTGGGACTGTTAGTTCAGCTGCATGAAGCATGATGGCGGGTAGCCCCATGCTTCCATCCTGGTAAGAACCATGCTACTTTCAGACCTCTTGACATAGACGGAATAACTTTTTTTTACAGATTTGGCAGAGTATGATGGGGTCAGCTCAATTTGAAGATTGATATCAAAACTACTTTTGTCAGGGTTACCAGTGACCTTCATGTTGCTAAATCCAACGATCAGTTCTCCGTACTTATCTTGACCAATTAGCAGCCTTTGACACAGTAGTTCATTTTCTCCTCCTTAATCTACTTTCTTTATTTGGCTTCCAGGACGATATACTCTTTTAGTTTTCTTTGAACCGTACTGGTCACTCCTTTTAGGTCTTCTTCGTGTGTTTCTCATCATCTTTACTGACCTCTAAATTTTGGAGTTGCCCAGGGTTTAGTCTAGGGAGCTCTTCTGTTTTCTATCTGTACTCCTTGTTGGTACCTCTAGCCCAAGGGCTTTAAATACCAATTAGATGCTTAGATCAGTGACCACATATAATAGGCAGTCAATAAATAGTTGTACCATGCATGAATTACTAGAATGAATGAGTTTGGAAAGTACATCATTATAGCTGTAGAGCTAGGTATAGATTGAGAAGAAATTGAGTTTTTTGTTTGTTTTTAATTAAGGGAGACTATCTGCTTGGAACTTAAAACCTGCAGTATAGTAGTTAGCTTTTACTTATAGTAGTTAGCAGAACCTCATCAATGGCAAACAACAGTAAGCATCTATTACATATCAGGGAGATCACCTAGGAGACTGCTGAGATTAGCTGGGTTCACTCATATGTCTGGAAATCAGCTGGCTCTTTTGGCTCGTGCAGCTGGGATGAATTCAGTTTTGTTTCACATGTTTCTCATCCTCCAGGTTTATGCAGGCATATTCTCATGGTGACGGCAAAGGCACAGAGGAGAACAAGCCCCAAATCACAAGCCCACTTCAAGCCTGTGCTTGCATTATCTGATGATATCCAATGGGCCCAAACAAGTCAAATAGCTGAGTCCTTAGTCTTCGTAAGGGGTGGGGGGTGATGTCTTCAGAGTTACATGCAAAGGTTGAAAAACTGGGGCCATTTTTGTAATTTATCACAGTCAGAAGATGAGCTTTTCAGATTTTGGACTGAAAAATAATTATAGAGTCATAGAATCTCAGATGTGGAGGGGACCGATGAGTTTATTTACTCTTCCTCTCTCAATGTAGGAATCCTGTATGTAGCATTCCTGATATCTTGTGTTGGAGGGCTGAAAACAGATGTGCATTTTATTTTCATGCCTCTCTTAGATATATGATGAAGGGACACAGTGAGTTAGAAAAACCCAGAAATAGATGTGAGCCAGTATTCCTAGAAAGATATGGGCTAGTTTAAGATATGCTAGATTTCACTAATTTATTCAGATGTGGGTTTAGTGTATACCTGTGTATGTTACAATTGCTAATGAATGCAAATTAAAAAGGAATTAAATATAAGGCTGTTTAATATTTCAGTAGAAGTTTCCTGCATATATAAAATTAACCACAGCACATTGACAATCATACTTTTATTTTTATTTAAGTTATAGCTAGAATACCGTTTTAATTTTTTTAATACTGAAAGAATTTGATTGCTTTTTTAGAGGTCAGTTTAGTTCTTAAAGGATGGAAAAAGGGATCTTCATTTACTTTTCTAAGAATGACCTGGCAAGTTAGAAGGAATGCTGGCAGTTTTTTAAGGCCAGGCAAAAATTTCAGGATGGATCTGTCTTGCTCCTGTGGTTTGCTTTTGCAAAAGTAAATTGGCCTTGAAATGATGTAAAGATCCTTTCTGTGGCTAGAACTTACAAAATGTAGAATTTTGGGGACAGTAATTGTATGAATGAATTGCTGCTTTTAAACTCTGTAAACCTAAGACCACATGAATTTTCATGTGTTTACTTTGAGTTTCAATGTTTGTGATGAGGATAATGAAGGGTGTTTAGAGCTGCAAAGAACTTAAAGATCACGTAGCCCACCTCTTTGTTTTTCAGCTTATTGTTCTCCTCTGAGTCACTCAGCTAGTTAACTGCTCAGACAAGAGGTCAAGACTCTTTGGACCCCTCCTTCAGTATTCTTTCCATTGTACTGCACTGCCTTGCTGACCTTAGTGATTTAGATCATCATGAAAGACAGACACATGCATAAGTACGATATTAATATCACATAGACCGCAACTATGGACACAAAATACTACTCTTCTTCCACAAGAACATTAATCAATGAATGCATTTGGCACAGCTAACGTACCAAAATAAATTTATATGGTGATGGTTTTTTTTAAAGAGTTACTTAATATTTAATTACTTAATATTGCTTAATATTTAATATAATTTAAAATGGACATTTACTCCTTCAGGCCACAGGTTTTCACTGTTTTTCAGTAACAATTTCAATATTTGTTGTAAAGCCTCTTTGTTTTCTTTTTTAAATGTTTAGACTATTCTGGTATAAAAAAAGGCAGCTCTGCTAGGTAGAAGGAGGCCTGGCTTAGGATCGAGTGTATGAACTGGCTCTTCTGAGGACTCTTGGACAGATCACCTCATTTTTCTGAACTCCGTTTTCAGTTCTGAAAAATATGGGCTTACGGCTCAGTGATCTCTAAAGTATCTTTCAAATCTTAAATTTTATGTTGCATGATCTAAGTTCAGTTTAGTAGTGGAAAGTTCAGAATGTAAAGCTGAAGGTAAGTGTATCTACCTTTCTGGATATGAGGAACAGCTTCGGTGGCCATCATATTCGTATTTCATGATGAATTTGCAAAGCAACTAGCAACTGTTGGCACGGACAAAGCTGTTCTCCTCGGTAATGAGCATGGAAAGAGAATCTCTTCTGAGTGGGGGGGGGGGTGTCACAGAAATGAGTGTGATGCTGCCATCATGGTGGCCGAGCTGTAAAAAAGGTGGCTATAACATCATTTATATCATCACGATTATTCAGCCACATAAGGAAAGAATTCAAGAACAAAGTTTGTTGAGAGAGGACTTTATTAAAACTAAACTCTTTCTGGGCGCCTGGGTGGCTCAGTTGGTTAGGCGACCGCCTTCGGCTCAGGTCATGATCCTGGAGTCCCGGGATCGAGTCCCACATCGGGCTCCCTGCTCGGCGGGGAGTCTGCTTCTCCCTCTGACCCTCCCCCTCCCCCCTCTCATGTGCTTGCTCTCTCTCACTCTCAAATAAATAAATAAAATCTTTAAAAATAAATAAATAAAATAAAATTCATGCGTCATTTAAAATACAAAATAGGAATTGACATACTGTGGGTCCAGAGATTTCTGTTCAACTAACAAGTTTATTAATTGATCCTTCTCTTTAAACATTTTATGGGCGGGCGCCTGGGTGGCTCAGTCGGTTAAGCGACTGCCTTCGGCTCAGGTCATGATCTGGAGTCCCGGGATCGAGTCCCGCATCGGGCTCCCTGCTCGGCAGGGAGTCTGCTTCTCCCTCTGACCCTCCCCCCTCTCATGTGCTCTCTCTCATTCTCTCTCTCAAATAAATAAATAAAATCTTTAAAAAAAAAAACAACAAAAAAAAACTAAACTCTTTCTGTTACCAGAGATGTAATGGTTATACCTAAGACTTGAGTCCCAAGAACTGGTGAAAGTTTCTAGTTTTTGCCTTGTGGAACAGACAAAGGAGGAAGCTAGATAGTAACTTTTGTGAAGTTCCTGATTAAGTATCACACGAGCTTGTCTGGTGATGTTTGCTAGCAAACATATCCAGGAAGTGGAAGCCATAACACACCCGCACTCAGACTTCTGGGAAATATATGCCAGCCCTAAGAGAGATCCTAAGGTGAAGTGTACAGTCATGTATAAAGAAATGTCTGGTTACACCTTGAGGCAACATGTGGTTTAGTTTAAACTTGACTGAGCAAATAAAAGTTAGTGAGAGGCACACAGAATTATACTTAGGTGTTTATATCTTTAGAAGCTTACTTTAAAAGACTGGCTATTATTGCATTTATTTTGTAATAACTTTTTGGCAGTTTTATTTAGCAAATTTTACACATAACAAATGCCAGGCCAAGTCCAAACTCCTTAGCCTAAATCATTTCCAGATAACCTTACTGAGCATTTAATATGCGAAGGTCTTGGAGGCATAAGGGTAGAAGGTGGTTACTGATCACAGAGTCCAGGCAAACTAATGGTGGAAGGAAACCTTTCCCATGAAAAGGTGGTGAAACACCTTCATTCCCTCAAGAGACCTGGGATTGGAGTTGGCCTCAAAATTCCTGCCTTCCTCCACCCACCATTTCTGATCCTAGTGATATTAGTGCTCTCAGGGATCAAGCAAGCTCAAGTGTGATGGCTGGCCCATTGTACTTACTTTCAACTTCTGGCTCATGTTCTTGGGGATCTGTCTTATTGCCAAGTTAAGTCCTGCCCATCCTTGATTTATTTATTTTTCTTTGTGGGTTCTAGTCTCATAGAAAACATACTTGTGTAAAAATACCAACTACCCCATCAGGCTATTCTGGGAATCAAATGGATGAATTATATATTTTGGCAATTATGAATTGGCATACAAATGTTGGGTATCATTATTCATATATGGTGTAGCATTTTGGCCTTTTGCTTTTGGAATCAGACCACCTGGATTCAGATTTTAGCTCTGTCTAGAGATGTGTGACCTTGAATAAGATACTTAACCTCTCCAAACCCCAGTTCCTTCATTTGTCAAGTGAGGAATAATAATAATAATGGTAATGATAATAATAATCATAATTCCTACCTAATAAGGTGGTGCAGGAATTAAGGTATAACTTGTAGTATTGTATTTGGCTTTTAGTGAGCCCTCCATAAAGTTGGTTGCAATAGGTAATAAAGAGCACACACAATTTTTGCCTTTTGTACTTAATCTAATCTCCAAATAAAATGCTATTCCACTATACTGTCATCATCATCACAATTAATCAAGAATTATTAAGTAATTAGTTATTACGTATTTAGTGTGATGTAGATAATGTGTGATATGTAAGCTGTAGTGTCTAGTCCCAAGGAACCTGCAATTTCACCTCCTGCCTACCCTGGCATTCAGATTTCTCTACCCGTTGAATCAGACCTATTTTTTCATGCTGCTTTGCTACTTTCCTAAGAAACTTTTGGCCGCGGCAATCAGGTCTGCCCATTGACCATAAAACATACCTTATCCCTTTATGCCTCCTTTCAATCTGAAGTTAGTTATAAATACTTTATTAGTTAGTAATAAATTTTCCTGTTTACTAAAGCTCCTCTCTGTAACTCATTTAGGACTCCCTGGAAATCATCACCTTTTTCCTCTGAGTACCTCAGAATATTCTTTCTCCGTGTGAATCAGAAGGTCATGTGAGCTGCTGGTAGGGCCTCTGTGTTAATCCAGGTACTGAGCTTTTTGAATCCCTCCAGCTTGAGGACAAGTTAGACACATTGGTGTCAAGTCAATTCCGGTTGCCAGAGAGCAGTTTCCACCATCTTGGCTCTGACTTCTGCTTGACCTCTGCCCCCTTGATTTTAACATATACCTCAACATCTGTCCTCTGCCTCACCTCCATTTCTAATCTTTGACACAACCCCCTCTACACAGAAGCCTGGATTTTTGACTTCTAGGTTATTTATCTGACTGCTTATTCTCTCTTCGATAGAGTCAATCGTGTACAGACTCTGCTGTCACTTAACCAATAGAAATGCCAACTAGTGAGCTCTGTCCTCAACACTGTCCCCACGTCTCATCC
Source organism: Leptonychotes weddellii (assembly GCF_054177405.1). Classification (NCBI taxonomy): domain Eukaryota; kingdom Metazoa; phylum Chordata; class Mammalia; order Carnivora; family Phocidae; genus Leptonychotes; species Leptonychotes weddellii. The sequence goes on from NC_138376.1 coordinate 117,389,315, forward strand.
CCAGGCTGGCCTCTTGAGTGCCAGTTATTTCCTGGACCTCTGTGTTGTTCCACCAGCACCCAGCCAACTGCCTGGGACTGCATGGATAATATCTTTATTTATTGAACACTGAGTTGAATGGGGTATAAGATTCACCTTCTGTGTGCCAGATGGTTGAGCCAAGCTAACAAGTTAGTATATTGTGTTTTAAAAATATGTCTATCTCCTATCTTTCCAATTAGATTTTTAATTTCTATAGGGATGGTCCCATGCTTGTTTTAGTCACAGCATAGTGATATTTTTGTATATATCTGTTATTGATGGTGAGATGAATGAAAACAGAAAAAGGAGAAGCGGTGGTTTATTTATTTATTTTCTAGAGAGGGAGAGAGCGAGAGGAGGCCGGGAAGGGGCATAGGGAGAGGAGAGAGAGAAAATCTTAAACAGGCTCCACACCCAGCGCGGAGCCCTGACGCAGGGCTCTATCCCACGACCCTGAGATCATGACATGATCTGAAACCAAGAGTCAGATGCTTAACCAATTGAGTCACACAGGTGCCTCAAGAGGTGGTTTATCTTAATGTTTAGTTAAACAATTCCCTTGGCATTAGTCTACTATTCAGATCATATAGGCATGACTGAAGTAATACCACTACTATAATTAATCTCACACTCTTTCTCCCCGCTTTTTGCATATGCATGGACTTATGGAAAATTTATAATGCAGTTTTAAACATGAAAAGTACCAACATTAAGTACTACGACTATCATAACAAATAAATAAAACTATACATTTAGTAAAAAAAAAAAAAAGCTCATTTTAAGGGAGTAAAAAATTCCATTTCCAAAATTATTAAGTTAAAAATAAAATTTCCATATTATTGAGTTATTTTAATAATATTCAGTATCGCAGGTAAGATGAACTGTTTTGTTGGTGGGTATTTGTTTTGAGAAGTTCTAGGTAGAGCATCTTTATTGTTGAATGTCAACTTCTATTTTTTTCCCTTTAGCTTAATTTTTATGTTTATTATATTGTTTTGTGAAGGATTCAAAAATATGCCTTTCGGGGCGCCTGGGTGGCTCAGTCGTTAAGCGTCTGCCTTCGGCTCAGGTCATGATCCCAGGGTCCTGGGATCGAGCCCCGCATCGGGCTCCCTGCTCCGCGGGAAGCCTGTTTCTCCCTCTCCCTCTCCCCCTGCTTGTGATCCTGCTCTCACTGTGTCTCTCTCTGTCAAATAAATAAATAAAATCTTTAAAAAAAAATATGCCTTTCATACTATATAATGGGGATTTCCTATGAAGTATTAGATGTAGTGAGGCAGTTCCTATCACGAATTTTCCAGACATTCTTTCTTGCAAGCAGATATTAGCTCTGTTTGTTTTAATGTATTCACGCACATTCTGATTCTCTCCCTCTCTCAATATGGTTTTAATTCATTACATGAAAAATTTTTTTAAATAGTTTTAAGAATTTTTAATAATAACTATGTTCGCTCCAGTGCTTCAGTCCACCATCTACTCAGTTGAGTCCTTCCCCAAATTAAATGTTGTACATATGGAATTGATTCTCTTCACATGGATGTATTGTTTACCCCCAAGGAGATGCAGCTTTCTGGCTCGTAGTAGTAGTAATGGATCAGAATAGTGCCCATCCATATCTGTCATATATTCATGAGGAATCATCTGATAGAAGGACAAATAACAAAACTAGACAAAACAGACAGCAGAACAAACCCTAGCAAGATAAATGTAAAAAACCCTGAGAATATTTAAAAAATAAAATACTGCAACAAAGCATTCAGGTCCAATGCAAGAGTACTGAAACAGAAAAAAGCAGAGCCAGCTGTGGGAAAGCCAACCAGGGCACAGCCGTGGGACAGCATCTGGAGGGGCTGTGGATGAACTGGTGTTACTTTAAAAAGACAGAAAGGAAAAAGAGAGGTAAGGGCTGACAAGGGAGGTGGTAGAATACCGAGGTTTGATGCTCCGAATGTGCTCAGAATGCCTGAAGCAGTAAGAACAGAGGAGGAGATGAAATGCAAGTGAGGTGCACATCACTTAGTCACGCAAAAAGCTGATGATGACTCAAGTAGAGCAGGTGGACCTCACAGTAGGGAAAAAATAGGTTTGAACTCCAACTAATCAGGTGATAATAGGAAAATAAACAGAGGCATATCAAATAAAGGCAATATTCCTGTAGTTAAGGACCTAGATTTGGGACACAATCCTCAAAAAACAGACTAGACTAGTAGAACCTGCTTTTCCATTAAAAAAAAAAGAGAGAGAAACTTTTGTGTTAAAAGCAACATGTTGGGGCGCCTGGGTGGCTCAGTCGGTTGAGCGACTGCCTTCGGCTCAGGTCATGATCCCGGAGTCCCGGGATCGAGCCCCACATCGGGCTCCCGGCTCGGCGGGGGGCCTGCTTCTCCCTCTGACCCTCCCCCCTCTCATGCTGTTTCTCTCTCGCTCGCTCTCTAATAAATAAATAAATAAAATCTTAAAAAAAAAAAAAAAAGCAACATGTTAAACTGTCCCAAGAGCTTACTTCTCCATATTTGGGGCATCTAAGGATTTGGGGAAAAAATACAGAAATTAAGAAAGATTCCTGAGCATCATGAGCATAGCCTATAGGCAGGCTAACTTTTCTATTTGAAAGCAGAAAGATATTAGCTCAAGATTTAGACTATAAAAATTAATGACTTCCAACTTTTAGTGAAAATCTAAATCAGGCTTCGCTATTAGATCCCACACCCACATCTGAAAAGATGAGAAGATGATGGAAGACAGATGTGAGACATTAAAGGGTGATGGATTAACACATTAACAAAAGGTTGATGTTAGAAGGTAGAATAAATGATTGTTAGATACCATCTTTAAAAAATTATAAGAGCTTGAGAACTATGAGATATTTTAAAAACTTTTTCCACAGGTGGCAAAACAGGTAGAGAAGGACAAGCCCAAACAATGAACTCAATGACAGAGTTTTCTTAGCCAAGTAAGGAAATTAGAGGCACATTTTTTTTTTTTTAACAGATGACTGTTTTTAAGAAACTGTATTAGTTAAGATTAATTTTGATTTAGGAAAGAAACTGTTTAAAATCTTGAGAGGGAAATAAAAATACATAACTGTCATTAAAAATCAATAGAAAGTTAATTTTATCTAGCACTCATAAAACATTTTTAAAATTAAATGAAACTGGGCGCCTGGGTGGCTCAGTTGGTTAAGCGACTGCCTTCGGCTCAGGTCATGATCCTGGAGTCCTGGGATGGAGTCCCGGGATCGAGTCCCGCATCGGGCTCCCTGCTCAGCAGGGAGTCTGCTTCTCCCTCTGACCCTCCCCCCTCTCATGCTCTCTCTATCTCATTCTCTCTCTCAAATAAATAAATAAAATCTTAAAAAAAAATAAAAATAAAATTAAATGAAACTGGACTAGACAGTGCTTAAAAAATAAAAAGCCAGATTAAAAAAAAAAAAAAAGATCCCCTAAAGAGACACCTTATCACAGCTCTGAATTTTTATGTCCAAATACCATAGCAACATGACGCCAGCAAGAAAAATGTACAAGCAACTTCGGGTTGTCTTTTCTTATTGACTTTTCAGAGCTCTTTGTATATTCTGAATTCTAATTTTTTATTTATTTTGTGTATTGCAAATGTGTTAATATAGTATGTAGCTTGTCTTTGTTGTGTTTATGGTGTCATCTATTTCATAGAAAACTTTAATTTTTAAAGTATGAAATTTATCATACTTTTTTTTTTACAGCTTGTGCTTTGAATTGTTTGATAAATCCCTCCCTCTCTGAACACTATAAAGTTATTTATCTATATTCTGTTTTAAAAGTATTAAAGTATTTTTTTTCACGTTTTGTTACTTATTCCAGCTGAAAGAGATTTTTGTTTATGACAGGAGGTAGGGATAAAATTTTATTTTTTTCCATCTGGATAACCAAATTGTCTCAGAGCTATTAATTAAATAATACATCCTTTTCTCATTGATCTATAAAGGTACCTCTATTATCTGTGAAGTTCCCCTATATGAGAATCTGATTCTGGGCTCTCTTTGCTATTTTTTTTCCTTTGTTTGTTTATGCCTTCACTAAGCCCAGTTTCAATTTCCATAACTTTGTAATTACTTTGACTTTATAATCCTTCTTGTAAGGGACTTTGTTCTTCTTCAAAATTGTTTTGGCTATTTATGGCTATTTTTGCTTCCAACGAAATTTTTAAATGAACTTTTAATGAAGTTGCATTGAATTTATAAATTCATTTAGGGAGGATTGACATCTTTGTGATAGTATGTCTTCCCACCCATTGACATTATAAAACTCTCCGTTTATTTTAGGTCTTTTTAAATTACTTTCAATAATATTGTAAAATTTCCTCCAGAAGGCCTTCTGTATTTTAAAAAATTACTCCTAGCTATCTCATTTTACTGATAGTTTTAAGATGTATCTTTTAAAAATTACATTATCTTATTCTTTCAGGTATGTCATGTATTTATTAAAAAACTATAAATTCAGGATTATCTTGTCTATTTGTTTAACATATTCCTATGCTATTCAGTATTCTTCAAAACAGGATTTTTTAGGGTGGCTGCATTAACATTCCAGTATAGACATACCATAATTAATTTAACTATTTTTTAAATTATTGGTATTTATATTGTTTCTAACTTTCACGATTTTCATTCCAATTTTAGTATATGTGATGCTGAAGCAAACACCTAACCTTCATAGTTTTCTTTTCTTTTTTTATTTGAGCCCAACACGGGGCTTGAACTCATGACCTTGAGATCGAGACCTGAGCTGAGATCAAGAGTTGGCTGCTTAACAGACTGAGCCACCAGGCACCCCATCTTTCATGATTTTAAACAAGACTATGAACAGCTTTCTTGCTAAGTCTTGGCACACCGCAATAATTATTTAGGATTCATTCCTAGAACTTTAATATCTGATTCAAAATGTATACACGTTTGCTATATGTTGTGAAAATCAATCTAATGGTGGTTTGTTGAGAAATCATGATATATAATATAAAAGAACATACTGCAAACATTACAAATTATGATATATAGAAATGTACTTATTGACATGGAATATATAGTGAAGAAAGCGGATTATGAATAGAACTTAAGCATTTTAATTTGTATAGGTTTGTATTGAGCAATAAAGAGGGGAGTGAATAAATGAATGAGTAAATGATTCTGGAAAGAGAGACAACAAAGGTGTAACAGCAGTTAGCCCTGGGTAAGGGAATTATGTATGATTTTTATTTTCTACTTATAAAATTCTCTATATTTTCCATTTTCAACAATATGCATGAAGTATTTATGAATAAAATTATAAAAAAATCAACTTTGATATTCTTATATAGTTTTAGTGGGATGACATCTCTCCATTTTTTTCATTTTTAGGAAACTCTATTCCTGGCAGTTCTCTTTCTTTTTAGGTTTCTTCCTGTCTTTTGGGAGTGAGATTGACCAGCTGTCTTACTATAACACATCTGTACATTGTTATTATTGTATTTAGCTGATAAATTTCACAACTGTAGTTATTTTATTCCTCATTTGGTACATAACTATATTTTAGGTGAGTTCAGAAATATCTTTGCATGAGTTCATCCAACTCATCATCACGGTGTTGAAATATCAATAGCAAATCTCCGGTGTTTGGGGTATTCGTATGTTTCTTGGTCCCATTTGTGTCTTTGATGATGGGTGGCAGCCATTATCACAAATGGCAAGAATACATGAAAGCCACTCACTGTGTACCCTTCCCCCTCCTTGCTTAAAACTGAAGCAGGAATGACTGGTGTAGTTCACTTAGGAGATACTTCATGAAACTGTGGAAAAATAAATTAACTTTTCCATCCTTTATCAGCATGTTTTCAATCCCTCTTGAAGGTAAGTGGGCCAACACTAAATAAGGAACAAAGAGATTTCACGAACAATGAAAGCTTTCTAAACAATAGAGAAAAAAAATTGTTTCGAAACAGTGACTTATGCCCCATCCTTTTATTTGAATGTGTTTTCTTAAGGCAACGACTGGCAAGGAGTTGAATGATTTTATTTTTTTTATTTATTTTTATTTTTATTTTTTAAAGATTTTATTTATTTATTTGAGACAGAGAGAATGAGAGAGAGAGAGCACATGAGAGGGGGGAGGGTCAGAGGGAGAAGCAGGCTCCCTGCCGAGCAGGGAGCCCGATGTGGGACTCGATCCAGGGACTCCAGGATCATGACCTGAGCCGAAAGCAGTCGCTTAACCAACTGAGCCACCCAGGCGCCCAAGAGTTGAATGATTTTAGGTTTAAAGTAATTTTTTCTCAACAAGATGCCCCACTGCCATCAGGTCTCTTTTCAGAGCGATTTTGTGACTGATACATGGTAGCTCATGCTGATTGCTTGCTCCACATCCACTCAGAGTACACACTGTTCCAAAAAATCACAAAGTTGAAATATTTTTATTTGAGCAACTTCTGCAATCAAGGTAATTCACCTTATCTTCCGAGAATAAAATGGAAAAAGGCAACCCAATCTCTGTGACCTTAACCTTCTATTGAAACTTAGAGGCATGTTAGCTTAGCTGGTGAGAGCTTGGTGCTAACGACACCAAGGTCGTGGGTTCTATTCCATGACAGGGCAGTGAGACTCAAAGGGAAAGCCTTATCACATTGGCGCAAACTCCCTGGGTCATCTGCTAGCCATTCGTAGTGAGGCAAAGGACTGTGGGTTTTTTAGGGAATTATGCCATAACTTGGGGATTCTCCAACTTGAAGGCATTTGTGGGCCCCAGGAAGAGGGCCAACTGAGGCTGGGTGAGAGGCCCTACTGTATCCTATGCCAGAGCACAGTGGAAGATGAGAAAAGTTAAATGAGCTCCAGGAAGTCAGTGTCAATCCAAGGCACTGCATTCAATGGGTGTAGCAAAGAAGATCCGGTTTAGCCACTAGGAAGGTTTGCAGATGGAGTCACTGTGTAAACCAGTGTCAGGATATCTGTTGATAGGGGTTAGGACACCCACCATCAGTCAAGGGCTCTGGGAATGGAGTCTATTTCTGGAAGGCATGTGGGCAAGTGCCATAAACAGTTCTCTAGCTACCACTGGGTTCAGGGCTGAAAAGGTTGGGCAGAAGTAGGACCTCTGGAATTTGGCCAGTTGAGCCGTTCAGGAGTGGTGTAGGTGCAAAGTGGGGGACGTTTGGTGAGCTACACAGCTATTTGCCCAGGCCATGGGGGTGGATCTGGAACTTATGCTATGCCGTGTCTAGGAGCATGACTTAATTACAAGCTTCACCAGACAGACAAGGAGGAATGCTGACATACCATCTTTCTCTGCATTGGCTGGCTTGGGGACAGGGAGGGGATGAACTGTAGGCAGGGGCCACAAACAAATCCAGCTGTAAGATGCTATGAACATGGAGACAGAGGCTAAAAGAGGGGGTGGAGAAGGTGTGAACAGTTCTCATTGTTGCAAAAACTAGGTGGGGAGAACATTCTGTTGGCAGCAACATCTTTTTCATCTCTTGACAGTTCTAGAGGGATATACTACATATCTAGTGTAGCACAGTTTAATAGAATTTCTGCTAAGATGGAAATGTTCTGTTCTGTCCAATTCTTTGGAAGTAGGTTTTTTTCATTGTGGTAAAATATACATGACAGAATTCATGATTTCAACCATTTTTAAGTGTACAGTTCTGTGGTATTAAGCACCTTTGCATTGTTGTGCAACCTTCAATTGAATTAGATTTTTAAAGTAATTTTAATGATGACCAACCTCAGTCTCAGAGAGTTTGAGTAATTTGAATATGCGTGGGTGGTAGAGTGAAGATTTGAGCTCCGTGTTTGTCCAACTACAAATTCCATACTTTTTTCTATAGCATGTATCACCTTTACCAGAAGTAACTTCCATCCTTATTTGATTATTTATTTTTATATTGAAGTATAGTCGACATATAATATTATATTTGTTTCAGGTTGTACAACATAGTGATTTAACAATTATATGCATTACTCAGTGCTCACCATGATAGATGTAGTTACTGTCTGTCACCATACAAAGTTATTACAATGTTATTGACTATATTCCCCATGCTATACTTTTTATCCCTGTGATTTATTTATTTTATAATTGGAACTTTGTACCTCTTAATCACCTTTACCCATTTTTGTATCCATTAGCCAATATGGCTATTGAGCACGACATGTTGCCAGTTTGAGGAACTTTTTAATTCAACTTAAATTTAAATTTAAACAGCAACATGTGACTAGTACCTACTGGACTGGACAGAGCAGACCTAGATGCTAGAATAAGTGGTAGCAGCAAATCCTATATAGAGAATAATAAATTAATAATTACAAAAAAAGAACAGGGCAAAACCCAAATGGATCTTTCTCGTTGGCCTTGGTCATACTCCCACTCTCAAATAGGTGGCGTTCATTTTTTAATTTACACAATGTAAACTCTGTAGTGATGAAAGTTCATCTTGATATTGAGATTCAGCATAGTCAGAGAGCACTGGATTCCTCTTCTGGACCTGCACTGTGCCACAGATTGTCCATCTGTAAAATGGTAATTAAAATCTGATTGGTGGGGCGCCTGGGTGGCTCGGTTGGGCGGCTGCCTTCGGCTCCGGTCATGATCCCAGGGTCCTGGGATCGAGCCCCGCATCGGGCTCCTTGCTCGGCGGGGAGTCTGCTTCTCCCTCTCCCTCTACCTGCTACTCTGCCTGCTCGTGTTCTCTCTCTCTGTCAAATAAATAAATAAAAAATCTTAAAAAAAAAAAAAAAGGGGCGCCTGGGTGGCTCAGTTGGTTAAGCGACTGCCTTCGGCTCAGGTCATGATCCTGGAGTCCCGGGATCGAGTCCCGCATCGGGCTCCCTGCTCAACAGGGAGTCTGCTTCTCCCTCTGACCCTCCCCCTTCTCATGCTCCCTCTCTCTCTCTCTCTCATTCTCTCTCTCAAATAAATAAATAAAATCTTTAAAAAAAAAAATAAAATCTGATTGGTATTTGTCACAAGCAGTAGTTAATGGGTCAGTTTCTAAATATTCCTTCCTGTCAAATCGTTCAGTAGTTGTTTCAGAAGCACATAACACAATCTATTCAAGTGTAGGAAGAAAAGAGTATAATTTCTTACTTTTTTTGTCTCATTAAGAATACTGTATTTCAGCTTGTTTCTGTTATATTCACGTCACATGTTAGTACATTAGCACTTTAATGTAATTAAATATAAACACGTATTGGGAGTGCTTGCTCAAGTATTTTTTCCTAATAGAGATGTACAATCAGGAAAGATAGAGAAGTCAAGTCAGTAGTGTATCCTACAAAAAGGCTATCCCTGGGCTAATGTGATTAAATGTTTATCCTAATCTCAGATATTTTGATAACATCGTTATGGAAAATATGTTTTTTTTTTTTTTTACGTCTTTTCTTTACAGTCTATTCAATAACTATATCAGCTGGTTCAATTGTTATAAGTTTCATAATTTTGTTTTGCACTCAGCGAGTTTTCCTGTTTCTTCCCATACCTGTATCTTACCTACATTTCATTTTCCTGTATCTTTATAACTCCATCTGACTATCTCTGAAAATCAGTCAGGAGCTTTAAAACTCTGCAATCTCACTTTATAACCCGCTCTGACTCTGGAAAGGGCTGCCTCGCCACTCACAGTTGCCTCCACAGTAATGTAAAATGAATAAAGTTCCGGAAACTCTAGTCTTGAGAGCATCTTCCTTACTTAGGTTCATGTATTGTTCTGATTTAGAGATGGCAATCCTGCTTCCATTGCCCCTCTCCAAATCAATTAGGTTAGACCCTGAGGGAGGGTCCCAGAATGGTTTTCAAAATTCCCCAGATGATTCTATTTTTTAAAAAAAGATTTATTTTTTTATTTGGGAGAGGGAGAGGAAAAGAATGCACATGGGGGGAGGGGCAGAGGGAGAGACTCTCAAGCAGACTCCCCGCTGAGCAGGAGCCCGCTGCAGGGCTTTATCTCAGATCCATGAGATCATGACCTGAGCTGAAATCAGGAGTCAGATGTTTAGCCGACTGAACCACCCAGGCCCATAGAGAATTCCCCAGAGACTCTCATGTGCATCTGGAGTTGAGCCCCACTGAGATGGTTGATGTTTGTTTTTTCTGAGGCCTGTTAAGCATCATCAGATATTATTTCATTGTTACATATTGGTCCACTGCATGGCCCAATCGGTGGCCACTAGTCCCTTGTGGCCATTTAAACTTAAATCAATTAAAATCAAATAATATCATAAATGTAACTCAGTTGCATGAGCCTCATTCAAATGCTCAGTAGCCGCAAGTGGCTAGTGGCTGGTTACTTTATTGCACAGCCCAGCTATACATAGAACATTTCCATCACCACAGAGAATTCCATTGAGCTGTGCTAAGGATCGGGAAACACCAAATTGGAGAAGTGAAGGAGGGAGGGTCCACTGTAACAGAAACCCGAAGTGTTCTGTGTGGTTGGTAGATGCTGTATCTTCCATTATATGTGGAATTTCATTTATGAATCCCTTAATTTTTAAATTCAGTGGAAATGAATTTTGGTTAATTTAAGTGAAAGACTGATTTACTTTGATATGACTTGCTTAGCCTCCCTTGCTCCCTTGTTAAGAGTGTCTGCGGCTGCAGTTCACTCAGTCCTGACTTGTTTTTTTGTTATGTGTGCCATTTAAAGGCAATTGAATCATAGAGGTTTGCCCTTCTGAAATCTATATTGTTTTATGGAAGAGGTGAACAGCTGCTGAAAAATAGTCCCAAGGTTTCTAATCCCACCAAAGGAAAATATGGTGTCAGGCATTGCCTTGCCCCATGACATTTGTGAAATCCAGGCAGGGACACATCTCATGCTCTAATAATACGTCAGTAGAAACATCCTCGTTTTCCACTAACAGGAATGTTAGGAGTGAGAGAATATCGAGCTTAATATCATTTTCACTTATTAAAAAGTTAAAAGCTGAAAGTAGCCATTTTACCAGCTGAGGATTTACGTACTGACTTTTGGTATGTCAGTTTGAAAATCACTTTCTCAAATAACTTGAAATTTCATTCATTGCATGATGACTCCACTCACACCACCGGATGGATTTTCAGCTGTACCTGGTATTTCCCTTCATATGCCCTTCTCCTATTTCTGACACTTTTATTAAGTCCCTCCCTGGCACATAAACAGAACACATCGGTCCATTAATGGAACTCATTATGCTCGTTTGTCTCTGCCAAGAACTATGGAAAATGATCACAATTGACTATGTAATTATAATTAATCTTTTGTAGATGTACACACTTCATTTTTAACAAGTTCATTCTGTTAAGTTTCACTCTGTTTCAAATAATGACATTCACTGGTACAAAGAAGAAATATTCAAATGACAGCTTAACTAATATCTGTGGCAGATAAGCTAGTTATTGTGTTCAATAATTTTAATCGTTAGCTCATATTATCCAGATAGTAACTCTAGGAAATTTATTCTATTAGAATACCTATGAAGATTAAGTAGAACAGCTTATTCTGATAGGACCTGATAACAATGTGACCTTTTTTCCCCTCTTCAGTTCATATATCATCAGATTTAATTTTGTTCTCCCAAAGAAGGCTGTCTTTCCCAATGTGATATTTCAGATTTTGTAAAATTGTAGTATTATGAAGAATAACATATTAAATTAGATCTTTTTACCTACTGAGCTAGATATTATAAACATCACCAAATTACCAGAAAATTCTTACAACAATCAGGTCCTTAGTTCCAAAATGATTCCTTTTAAAAAGTTGGGATAGGGCGCCTGGGTGGCTCAGTTGGTTAAGCGACTGCCTTCGGCTCAGGTCATGATCCTGGAG
>NC_138376.1:117401649-117408147 GCF_054177405.1 Leptonychotes weddellii
TTTGATTTGAATTTCCCTGATGGCTAATGATGATGAACATTTTTTCATGTGTCTGTTAGCCATTTGTATGTCTTCTTTGGAGAAGTGTCTGTTCATGTCTTCTGCCCATTTTTTGACTTGATTATTTGTTTTTTGGGTGTTGAGTTTGAGAAGTTCTTTATAGATCTTGGATATCAGCCCTTTGTCTGTAGTGTCATTTCAGATATCTTCTCCCATTCTGTGGACTGCCTCTTTGTTTTGTTGACTGTTTCCTTTGCTGTGCAGAAGTTTTTATCTTGATGAAGTCCCATAAGTTCATTTTTGCTTTTGTTTCCCTTGCGTTTGGAGATGTATCTTGAAAGAAGTTGCTGTGGCCAATGTCAAAGAGGTTACTGCCTATGTTCTCCTCTAGGACTTTGATGGATTCCTGTCTCACATTGAGGTCTTTCATCCATTTAGAATTTATTTTTGTGTATGGTGTAAGCAAATGGTCGAGTTTCATTCTTCTGTATATAGCTATCCAGTTTTCCCAGCACCATTTATTGAAGAGACTGTCTTTTTTCCATTGAATATTTTTTCCTGCTTTGTTGAAGATTATTTGACTATAGAGTTGAGGGTCCATAGCTGGGCTCTCTATTCCGTTCCATTGATCTATGTGTCTCTTTTTGTGCCAGTACCATGCTGTCTTGGTGATCACAGCTTTGCAATATCCCTGATGAATATGGATGCCAAAATTCTCAACAAGATCCTAGCTAATAGGATCCAACAGTACATTAAAAGGATTATACATCACTACCAGGTGGGATTTATCCCTGGGATGCAAGGGTGGTTCAACGTTCACAAATCAATTGGTATGATAGAAAACATTAATAAGAGGAGAGAGAAGAACCATATGGTCCTCTCAATTGATGTAGAAAAAGCATTTGACAAAAATACAGCATCCTTTCCTGATTAAAACTCTTCAGAGTGTAGGGATAGAGGGAACATTTCTCAATTTCATAAAATCCATCTATGAAAAGCCCACAGCGAATATCATTCTCAGTGGGGAAAAGCTGAGAGCCTTTCCCTTAAGATCAGGAAGACGACAAGGATGCCCACTCTTGTCACTATTGTTCAACATAGTACTAGAAGTCCTAGCAACAGCAATCGGACAACAAAAAGAAATAAAAGGTATTCAAATTGGCAAAGAAGAAGTCAAACTCTGTTTCTTCGCAGATGACATGATACTTTATGTGGAAAACCCAAAAGACTCTACCTCTAAATTACTAGAACTCATACAGCAATTCAATAATGTGGCAGGATACCAAATCAATGCACAGAAATCAGTTGCTTTCCTATACACTAACAATGTAACTGCAGAAAGAGAAATTAGGGCATCGATTCCATTTACAATAGCACTAAAACCCATAAGATACCTTGGAATAAACCTAACCAAAGAGGTGAAGGATCTATACTTTAGAAACTACAGAACACTTACGAAAGAAATTGAAGAAGACACAAAAAGATGGAAAAACATTCCATGCTCATGGATCGGAAGAATAAACATTGTTAAAATGTCTGTGCTGCCCAGAGCAATCTATACCTTCAGTGCCATCCTGATCAAAATACCAATGACATTTTTCAAAGTGCTGGAACAAACAATCCTAAAATTTGTATGGAACCAGAAAAGTCCCTGAATCACCAAGGAAATATTGAAAAAGAAAAACAAAGCTGGGGACATCACGTTGCCTGATTTCAAGCTATATTACAAGTGAAACTTTATTGAAAGGAGTAAGCCCTTTTAAGTTTCAAGAAATCGGACATGCCTCCATTTGAGGATTTTGTTAAATCGCCAGCCACTGGTGAATTAGTTTGTGATCTAGTTGTAGAATTATTGTTTGAGACTGTCCCACTGGCAGGCACTTCTTGTCCAGGAGAATGTAATTGGATGTCGGTGACTGGCAAGGCTCAGAAGACTCATCCATGACCAAATTAAAGACACCGGGGACTTTATTTGTATCTAAGTCTGCATGATTAGCAGGAGACGAAGAGACCCATGGGGAGATGGGGAGACAAACTGTTTCTTTTACAAGGTGGAGAAAGAAAATTTTAGGTCTGAGTTACAGAACAGCTAAGGAACGGGAGAAAATAGAGAACTTCACAGGCTGAACCTTGGTGTCTTATTTATTCCTCTTGGCTACAGAATGCCTGCCAGCAGGAGACTCATCACTAAGATATTACAGGGAAATGAAGCCAGGCAAGAAAAATATGTATTGCTTTTCTCCTCACCCCATAAATTTTGTTATTAATAAATCAGATTCTTACAGAACAGCCTGCCACAGCTGTCCCTAGAAACAAGGTTTTATTGGTAGAATTTTTATTAAAATGCACAGTAGTTTTAAGAGTGAATGTTATATTTTAAGTCAAAATGCATGTCATTGAGAACACATGTGGTTGTTACTTACCCTTTAGTTGATTTGGAGCTCGAATCTTAGTTTTTTTGCTGGTGTAAGGCGACATGATTTGACATGCAGTTAAAGGTGTGGTGACCTGTGATTGGTTTTCCATTCTTGGCACTCCCTACCCAGACTTTTGGGAGAGTTCCAAAACAAGGCATTCTTATTGGAGGGCTACTTCTTTGGTTGCTTCAGGTTTCACAAGGGGCATTTTTTTTTTTTTTTAAACATAGCAGCCACAGTCACAATAGGAATGATGCAATCGTTTTTTAAAATTAAATTTGAAATAAATGTCATCAAAGTGAATTATAATTTTCCAGTATGATTTGGCAAAGAGGGTGATTAATACTCTATGCACTTGGTTTACAGAAAAATTAATTTAAAAAACTGTAACATAGATGGGTTTTTTTTTTCTTGATTACAAACATAAATACATGCTAATTGCAAAGAAGAATCACTGTGTTATTTTGCAGTTTGTGTTTGTCAAGTGCTCTTCCATCAGACAACTCCAGCTCAACAGGGCAGAGACTTGGGTTACTATATACTTGTGGGCACATGCTCTGGGAGGGAAGAGGCATGACCAGGCAGGGCTGATGGCATATAAATCGAGTATTCTTCAGTGGTGGTTCTGCAGCTGCTCCCTTCCATCATTGCTGAGTCCCTAGGGTCACAGTGAATAGGAACCTTGCTCTGGGTCCTGGGATGAAGGAGAACCCTGACTGGGTTTGGATAATGTGATTGGCCACCACAGTGGGCCTTTGTTACTCCTATGCAAGTGAGTAGGTATGACTGGAGTTCTAGATTAGGAGAAAAGGGGGGAAATGTGCCCTTTGCACCCCCACGAGGAATCACTGTTCATCTGTATCCAAGTAGACTCATCAAGGACAATTAATTCACAATGGACCCTAGTGTTAAGAGAACTTGTCAGTTGATTTGAATTTGGCTGCTGGCAGATGACATCATGGGATATTATGGTTACTCCTGAATATAGCCATTTATTGAGAAGATGGTAGATAAGCTGCTGGGCTGGGAGAAGGACAGGGTTGGTAAACAGTCCAGGGGACAGTTGAGGTTAACTGGTGGTTGTGATAGTAGCATGATGGAAAAGTTGGTAATTAATTACTGTTAAAGAAAACTGAACTGGGCGCCTGGGTGGCTCAGTTGGTTAAGCGACTGCCTTCGGCTCAGGTCATGATCCTGGAGTCCCGGGATCGAGTCCCGCATCGGGCTCCCTGCTTGGCGGGGGGTCTGCTTCTCCCTCTGCCCTCTTCCCTCTCGTGCTCTCTGTCTCTCATTCTCTCTCTCTCAAAATAAATAAATAAAATCTTTAAAAAAAAAAAAAAAAAAAGAAAACTGAACTGATGAACCAACCCTATTTGTATCATATACACAACTTTCTCCCCACTACTAATAGATTTATTCCAAAGTTATAGAAGATACTGAAAACAGAACTTAACAATATGGGGAGGGGACAAAGGGATCAAACCATAAATTGGATCACAGACTAATTAGGTTATGGAGCTGGATCAGGAGATTTAATGCAGAAACACTGATTCTAACTTACTTTTATTTAGCAATTTGTTTAAGATTTCTCAGACTGAAATTGATTATGTAAAGTGAATTGTCTTACCAGAAAGACCTATTTGGAAGACTGCTATAATAAAGTTTCAACAACTGAGAGTGGCCAAGATGTTTTTAATGTATCAAATTTGTGTTATTAATATATTCAGTATGACTTTGGGTCATACCAAGACTCATTTATGTATTCAACTAACTTTAACTATTGAAGTCTAACAGATAATTAAGTCTAATAGTAAACAAGACAGATATAGTCTCTGCTCTCATGTGGTTTGCAACTGAGTAGTCTTTGCTATTTTGTTGTGGTGGTTTTACTTCTTTAATTGGGGAAGCTTATAATTTTGACTTCTGTTACGTTCAGGTGTTAGAAATGAAAATGTCATGTGCATTTCTGAGACTCAGCAATACTTAGTTTTTCTTTTCCACGTAAAGAGAAATCTAGTGTCCGATACAGTTAGGCAAAAAAAAAAAAAAAAAAAATATATATATATATATATTACACATATAGTTTTTGGAATCATGTTGTTAAATATCTGGGAGCCAGTTTTATTGCGGTAATTATTTTAGTGGTGTTAGAAGAGGGTATTAGCTCTGAAAATGATAATAACCACCCTATATTCATACATACAATATATGTTGAGGCCCACTACAGAATTGTGTTAGATTGGGAGGTTATAAAAAGTTGACTCCATGTGGAATATGTTGACTCCATCCCTGTAATCAGTTTGAGATTACACAGTCATTTAAATATTAAAGTGTTAGGGGCGCCTGGGTGGCTCAGTCGTTAAGCATCTGCCTTCGGCTCAGGTCATGATCTCAGGGTCCTGGGATGGAGCCCCGCATCGGGTTCCCTGCTCAGCAGAAAGCCTGCTTCTCCCTCTCCCACTCCCCCTGCTTGTGTTCCTGCTCTCACTATCTCTCACTCTCTCTCTCTGTCAAACAAATAAATAAAATCTTTAAAAAAAATAAATATTAAAGTGTAAATTGATATTTTAGTTGTAATTTCGGTAAATGCTGAGAAGGAGCAGCACTGGGTGCTGCATTTAGTTGATTGCTTAGCTTGGAGGATCAGAGAAAATTTCCTTGAGGAAGGGATGTTGGACTGGATTCAAAGAGATAAGTAGGAGTTAAATAGATAAGGAAAAGGAGAAGCTACATGAAAGAGGAAGAACCTTCTAGATAGATTTCTCTTTCTCTTTCTACCTCTATCTTCACTTCTCTTTCTCTATTTCTCTATCTGTATCTCTCTCTATCCTTATATTTTAGGAAAGGATAGAAAGATACAACAGGGTTAAATTTATGAGCCCAATTACAAAGCTTATTCTGCATCCTGAAGATGGAGATGAAAACTTTTTAAGCAGCAAAGGTATCATCTTTATAGTTTCCATTTATGGGCTACTGTTTCTGATGCCTTAACTTTTTCTCTTGACCAGCTTTATGGTCTTCTCCACAGACAATGCCATCACTATTATATAATTATATATATAACTGAGGTGAAATTGGCATATAATGTTATATAAATTTCAGGTGCATAATATTATAATTCACTATTTGTATATACTACAGAGTGATCACCACCATTAAGTCTCGTTACCATCTATCACCACACAGTTGGGTCCTTTCAACCCATTTGCCCACCCCCGCCTCCAACCCTCTTCCCTTCTGGTAACCACTAATTTGTTCTACTTATTTATGAGTTTGTTTTGCTTCATGTGTTCATTTGTTTTGTGTTTTAGATTCCGTATATAAGTGAAATCATACAGTATTTGTTTTTCTTTGACTTATTTCACCTAGCATAATACCTTCAGGTTCATCCATGTTGTTGCAAATGGCAAGATTTCCTTCTCTTTTATGGCTAAATAGTATTCCATTGTATATTTATGCACTTTTTGACTTCATCTATTCATCCATCAGTGAACACATAGGCTGTTGCCATATCTTCACTGTTGTAAATAAAGCTTTAATGAACACAGGGTGCATGCATATATCTTTTTGAATTAGCATTTTCTTATTCTTTGGATAAATACCCAGAAATGAAATAGCTGGATCATACAGTAGTTCTATTTTTAATTTTTTGAGGTATCTCCATCCTGTTTTCCACAGTGGCTGTATTGATTTATATTCATACCAACAGTGCACAAGTGTTCCCTTTTCTCCACATCCTTCCTAACACTTGTTTTTTCTTGTCTTTATTTTTTGAGAGGGAGAAAGGGGGGAAGGGGGGAGGGAGAGGTAGCGAGAGAATCTTAAGCAGGCTCCATGCACAGCATGGAGCCTGACACAAGACTGGATCTCATATCCCTGAGATCATGACCTGAGTCAAAATCAAGAGTCAGATGCTTAATTGACTGAGCCACCTAGGTGCCCCCATTTCTTCTCTTTTTGATAATAGTCATTCTAACAGGTATGAGGTTATCTCTCATTGAGGTTTTGATTTGTATTTCCCTGATAATTAGGGACATTGAACATCTTTCCATGTGCCTTTTGGCCATCTGTATGTCTTCTT
>NC_138376.1:117408247-117422555 GCF_054177405.1 Leptonychotes weddellii
TTTTTTTCCCCCCTTGCCTTTGAAGTCAGATAAAAAATAACTTTGCTAGGACCAATGTCAGGGAGCTTACTGCCTATGTTTTCTAGGAATTTTACACTTTCAAGTATTACATTCAAGCCATTAATCAATTTTGAGTTAATTTTTGTATATACTGTAAGACATGGTCTAGTTTTCTTCTTTTGCACGTGGCTGTCCCCTTTTCCACGTGTCATATATTGATGAGACTGTCCTTTTCTCGTTGTATATTCTTGGTTTCTTTGTCATAAAATAATTGACCATATAAGTGTGGGTTTATTTCTAAACCCTCTATTCTGTTACATTGATCTGTATGTTTTTATGTTAATACTACACTATTTGCTTATTATAGCTTTGTAGTATAGTTTGAAATCAGGAGTGTGATATCTTTGGCTTTGTTTTTCTCAAGATTGTTTTGGCTATTAAGGGTCTTTTGTGGTTCCATACAAATTTTGGAATTATTTGTTCTAGTTTTTTTTTTTTTTTTAACATTTTATTTATTTGACAGGGAGAGAGAGAGGCAGGAGAGAGGAAGCACAAGCAGGGGGAGTGGGAGAGGGAGAAGCAGGCTCCCCACTGAGCAGGGAGCCCGATGCAGGACTCCATCCCAGGACCCTGGAATCATGACCTGAGCCGAAGGCAGTTGCTTAACGGACTGAGCCACCCAGGCGCCCCTATTTGTTCTAGTTCTATGAAAAATGCCATTGGGATTTTGATAGGGATTGCATTGAATGTGTAGATTGCCTTGGGTAGTATGGACATTTTAACAATAATTAATTCTTCAATTCATGAGCATGGAATATTTTCCATTTTTTGGTGTCTTCTTCAGTTTCTTTTATCAGTGTCTTGTGGTTTTCACTGTACAGGTCTTTCATTTCCTTGGTTAAATTTATTCCTAGGAATTGATTCAATTGTAAATGGGAGTGTTTTCTTAATTTCTTTCTGATAGTTCATTATTAGTATATAGAAATACAACAGATTTCTGTATATTAATTTTGTATTCTGCACCTTTACTGTATTCATTTATTGTTCTAACAGTTTTTTACTGGAGTCTTTAGGGTTTTCTATATATGGTATCAAGTCATCTGCAAATAGTGACAGTTTTACTTCTTCCTCACCAATTTTAATGCCTTTTAATTATTTTTCTTGCCCTACTATGTGAATACAAATGGCAGGAGTGGCATCCTTATCTTATTCCTGATTTTAGAGGAAAAGATTTCAGCTTTTCAATATTGAGTATGTTAGCCTTGGGTTTGTCATGTATGGCCTGTATTATGTTGAAGTATTTTCCCTCTATACTCACTTTGTTGAGAGTTTTTACCATAAATGGATGTTGAATTTTGTTAAATGCTTTTTCTGCATCTATTGAGATGATCATATGATTTTTATTCTTCATTTTGTTAATGTGGTATATCACATTGATGGATTTGTGAATATTGAGCCACCCTTGAATCCTTGGAATAAATCCCACTTGATCATGGTGTATAATCATTTTAATGTATTGTTGAATTCAATTTGCTAATATTTTGTTGATGATTTTACATCTCTGTTCATTAGGGGTATTGGCCTATAATTTTCTTTCTTGTAGTATCCCTGTCTGGTTTTGGTATCAGGGAAATGCTGGCCTTATAAAATGAATTTGGAAGCATTCCTTCCTCTAATTTTTTGGAAGATTTTGAGAAGGGTAGGTATTAAGTAATCTTTGAATGTTTGGTGGAATTCACTAGTGAAACCATCTGGTTCTGGGCTTTTGTTTTTTGGGAGGTTTTTGATTACTGATTCAATCTCCTTGCTTGTAATCAGTCTATTCAGATTTTCTATTTTTTCATGATTCAATCTTAGAAGATTATGGAATCATATTTTGACTCAGATTCTCAGGTAGGATGATTCAGAAGTTCTCCTTCAACATAACAGCACGAGAGGCAATGACTTGTTATTCCAAACAATGAAGGGACAGAATAAAATTAATGTTTGCATTAGGTAAAAGCACTTCTTGCTCACTATTTTGCCTTTGATTTTTAAAAGTAAACTTTTTATTTTAGATTGGTTTTAGATTTACAATATTAATGCAAAGATAGTACAGAGAGTTCTTGTATACCCACACGTAGTTTCCTTTATTGTTAACATCTTACATTATATGTTTTGAGGATTTCTGGTCAGATTGTTAAATGTCCCTCAATTTGGATTTGTTTTATGTTTTCTCTTATGTTTTATGTTAGCCTGGGGTAAATCTGCTTTTAGGAGGGAGGCCACAGAGATAAACTGCCATTGTTGTCACATCGTATCAAGGGTATATACTATCAATATGAGTTATTGCTGTTGATGTTAATCCTGATCACCTGGCTTGAGGCCGTATTTGTGAGATGTGTGTACTGTAAAGTTACTCTTTTCTTTTCCTTTTCCATTCAGTCCTTTTTGGAAGGAAGGAAGTCACTATGTGCAGCTCGTACTTTAGGAGTAGGGAGTTATGCCCCCCTTCCTAAGGGTAGGGTATCTGCCTAAATTATTTGGAATTGCCTATTCTTTTCCATTAATTTATTTATTTAGTTATCAGTATAGACTCATGGATATTTATGTTTGGGGGCATAATCTCACACTGTTGTATTTATTTTTCTGTCCACATTGTTCCAGCTTTGACATTGGGAGCTCTTTCAGTTGGCTCCTGTATCCCTTTGATGTACACCTACCATTGCAGGATTTTTGTTTTGGAGCACTTTCTTTCTGTCGGTACAAGATGGTTCAGACTCATCTTTTATTTCTTGCCTCAGTCCTAGAATCAGCCATTTCTTTATGGAGTGATGATTCTCTTATTGGAAACCAAGATCTGGGCCATAGACATACTTGCTGTTACTGGGATGTTGTTATCTCTAGGCCCTCTAAGCTGACCATGCAAGGAGGTATATGTGTGTGTATTAGTCCATCTGTATACACATGTCTATAATATATTTTAAAGTTTTATTCACTTATTTGAGAGAAAGAGAGAGTGTGCATGCATGTGTGCACATGGAGTGGAGGGGGGAGGGGCAGAGGGAGAGAATGTCAAGCAGACTGGCCACTGAGCACAGAGCCCGACGTGGGACTAGATCCCACGACCCTGAGATGATGACCTGAGCCAAAATCATGAGTCAGATGCTTAACTGACTGAGCCACCCAGGCTCCCATATTTGTATATATAACTATCTGTGTCTATGTTAAGGTAAACATGAATATATACTGGGTCTCCAAATGTAACCATTATAGTAACACGGATCATTCTAGCCTCCTCTTACATATCTGTCACTTTGTACTCCAACAGTGTGATTCATGGCTCCCACCATCTGCTATTCATCTACTTAATCATTTAATTCCCTTGTACCTATATAGTGGTTTCACAATTGTTAACAATTTATCAACTGAACAGTGTTTGTGTCCAGTTCCTTTTGCCTTTAGTTTTAACTGACTCCACTCATTTCCAAATTACTTAAGTTAATACCTTATTTCTCTACCTCCTTCAGTAAAATTGGTTCATACATTTGGATTCTTTTGTAACATTCTTCATTGCACCCTGGAATCCTCAGTTTTCTAAATGGATTTTTAAAATGTGCATATGTAGGGATGCCCGGGTGGCTCAGTTGGTTAAACGGCTGCCTTTGGCTCAGGTCATGATCCAGGGTCTTGGGATCGAGTCCTGCATCGGGCTTCTTGCTATGCGGGGAGCTTGCTTCTCCCTCTGCCTGTCGCTCCCCCTGCTTGTGCTTAACTCTGTCTCTCTTTCCCTCTCTCTCTGACAAATAAATAAAATCTTAAAAAAAAAATGTGCATATGTTAAGTTTATTCTTTGTCCTGTAAAGTTTTATGGTTTTGGGAAATACTTAATGTCTTGTATTCATCATTACAGTAACATATTACTATAAAATAGTTTCTATTACTGTAACATAGAAGTTTCTCTACCTTATAAATTATCCTGTGCTTCATCCATTTGACCTCTCCCTCTTGCCTTGAGCCCCCGGTGACCTCTGATCTGTTTAGCATCTCTGTAGTTTTGTCTTTTCTAGAATGCCCTATAATTGGAATCATATAGTATGTAACTTTTTTAGACTGGCTAGTTAGCAACATGCATTTACATTTCATCTGTATCTTTTCATGGCTTGATAGCTTATTTCTTTTTATCACTGAATAGTATTCAACTGTATGGATGTACCACTGTTTTGTTTATTCCTTCACTTATGAAAGACATCTTGGTTGTTTCCAGTTTATGGAAATTATGAATGGAGCTGATATAAACATTTGAATGCAGATTTTTGTGTGGGCATTAGTTTTGAAATCATTGGGTAAATACCTAGGAGCACAGTTGTTGGACCATGTGGTAAGACTGTGTTTAGCTTCATAAGAAACTGTCAACCTGTCTTCCAAAGTAGCTGTACTGTACTATTTTGCATTCTCACCAGGAATGAATGAGAGTTTCTGCTGCTCCACATTCTTGTCAGCACTTGGTATTTGTTAGTGTTTTGGATTTTAACCGCTTTAATAGGTATATAGTGATACTTTATTGTTGTTTTAATTTGCAAATTCTGAATAACAAGCAATGTTGAGCATTTTTCATGTTTTTTTTCTTTACCAATTATATATATATATGTGAGGTGCCTTTTTAGTTCTTTTGCCCGTTAAAAGCTTTTTTGTTGTTGTTTTCTTTTTATTGGGTTTTAAGAGTTCTTTGTATATTTTCATTACAAGTCTTTTATCCAATATGTATTTTGCAAATATTTTTCCCAGTCTGTGGCTTGTCTTTTTTATTCTTTTAACAGCGTTTTTTTTTTCAGAGTAGAATTTAAAATTTTAATTTTAATGCAAGTCCAGCTTACTAATTTCCTTTTTTAATAGGTTGTGTTATTGGTGTTGTGTTTAAAAACCACCAAACTCAAGATCATTAGAATTTTTTCTGTTTTCTTCAAAAAGTTTTAGTTTCTCATTATCATTTAGGTCAGTGATCCACTTGAATTAATTTTTGTGTAAGGTGTAAGGTTTGTGGTTAGACTCTTTTATATGTGGATACCTAATTGTTCCAACAAAATTTGGTGAAAAGACTATCTTTTCTCCATTTAATTTCCTTCTCTCCTTTGTCAAAGATAAGTTGACTATATTTGTGTGGTTCTATTTCTGGACTCATTCTTCTGGTCCCCTGGGCTACTAGTGTATTCTTTCACCAATACCACACTGTCTTTATTAGTGTAGCCTTTATAGTAAGTCTTGAAATCAAATAGTGACAGTCCCCCAATTTCTAAAGTATTTCAGTTCTCTTTTAGTATTAAACGCCATTCTGGGTCTTTTGCCTTTTCATTTAAACTTTAGAATCGGTTTGTCGATTTCTGCAAAATAGGTTGCTGGGATTTTGATTGGGATTGCACTGAATCTGTAGTTCAAGTTGGGAAGAATTGACATTTCATAGTACTGAATACTATGAACATAAACAATATTGAACTTCCGATTCATGACCATTTCAGTTTTTTAGATCGTCTTTTATTTTTCCATCAGTGTTTTTGTTTTCTACGTAGAGGTCCTGTGTATAGTTTGTACATAGTTTATACCTTAGTGTTTCATTTCATATACTATTGTAGGTGGTATTATTTTTAAAATTTCAAGTTCCAGTTGTTCATTGTTGATATAAAGGAAAGCAGTTGACTCTTGTATATTGACCTTGTATCGTTTAACCGTGGTGTAATCACTTCTTAGTTCTGGGGGGGTGGGGTTTGTTTTGTTTCGTTTTGTTTTGTTTGTTTTTGTTTTTTGTCAATTCATTGGAATTTTCTGCATATGTAATCATGTCATCTGTGAATATAGACCGTTTTATTTCTTCCTTTACAATCTGTATACCTTTAATTTATTTTTCTTGTTTTATTCCAATAAGATTTTCAGGGTGATGTTGAATAGGGAGTGACAGAGGACATTCTTGCCTTGTTCCTGATTTTAGGGGGAAAGCATCCAGCTTTTAATCATTAAGGAGATGTTAGCTGTAGATTTTTTGTGTTTTGTTTTGTTTTGTTGATATATGTCTTTTAATAAATTGAAGTTATTACCTATTGCTACTTTACTGAGAGTTTTTTTTAAGTCATGAATGGGTATTCAGTTTTGTCAAATGCTTTTTGTGTGTCAATTAATATGGTCATATGACTTCTCCTGTGTTTTCTCTATTGTAGTGGTGGATTAATAGTGATTTCTTCTCAATTGTTGAACTTGCCCTTACATACCTGGAAAAAATCCCAGTTGGTCACGGTGTATAATTCCTTTTATGCATTCTGGATTTGACTTCATGACATTTGTTGAGGATTTTTGTGCCAGTGCTCAGCGGAGATATTAGTCTGTAGTTTTTCTTTCTTGTAATGTCTTTATCTGATTTTGGTATCAGAGTAGTGCCAGACTCATGGAATAAATTAGAAAGTGCTTTCTCTGCTTTTGTTTTCTGAAAGAGACCATAGAGAATTGACATGGTTTCATTCTTAAATAGTTATTTTAGAAACAACTCATTAAACCACCTGTGCCTGGTGAATTTTTGGGAAGATTATTAATTATCAAATCAATTTATTTTATTGATTAAGGATATTCAAGTTATTTGTATCTCCTGTTACAAGTTTTGGTAGTTTGTGTCTTTCAAGGAACTAGTATATTTCATCTAAATTATCAGATTTGTGGGCATAGAGTTGCTCATGATATTTCTTTATTAACCTTTTAATGTCCTTGGGGCCACTAATGGTGACTCTTCTTTCATTTGTGATACTGGTAATTTATGTCTTCTTTCTTTTATCTTAATTATCCTGGTTAGAAGTTTATCAATTTTGTTGATCTTTTCAAAGAACCAGTTTTTGTCTCATAATTTTCTTTGTTGTGCTCCCATTTTCAATTTAATTAATTTCTGCTCTGATTTTTATTATTTCTCTTCTGCTTGCTTTAGGCTTGATCTTCTTTCTCTAGTTTCCTAAGGTGGAAGCTGGGGTTATTGATATACATTTCTTATCTAATGTGTGAATGTAATGCTTTAAGTTTTCTTCTTTAATGCTATGAGTATTGCTTTTCCTACATGCCACATATGGTGGTAAGTTTTATTTTCATTTTCATTTAGTTAAAAATTCTTAAAAATTTCTATTGAGACTTCTTCCTTGAGCCATATGTTCTTTAGAAGTATGTTGTTTAATATCCAAATATTTGGGAATGTTCCAGGTATCTTTCTATTATTGATTCTTAGTTTACTTCAGTACTTTTTAGTTTATTTAATGATTTGTATTATTTTTCTTTTTAATATTTGTTAAGGGTGTTTTTATGGCCCAGAATGTGCTCTATCTTGGAACTTGAGAATAATGTGTATTCATCTGTTGTTTGATGGAGTATTCTATAAATATTAGCTAGATTAAGTTGATTGATAGTGTTGTTGAGGTCAACTTTATCTATATTGATTTTCTGTCTACTTAAACTATCAGTTATTGACAGGGAGATGATGAAGTTTCTTTCTAGCTCTAATAGCAGATTTGTGTGTTTTCAGTTTTAACCATATTGCCTCCCACCAGAAACATCTTTAAAAAACCGGATAAAAATATTTGAAACAACTGTTTATAAACCTTCGATATCAGGCAGTGTGGGACATTGCCTCTTGAAAAAGAGAAATTAAGGGGCGCCTGGGTGGCTCAGTCGTTGGGCGTCTGCCTTCGGCTCAGGTCATGATCCCAGGGTCCTGGGATCGAGCCCCGCATCGGGCTCCCTGCTCCGCGGGAAGCCTGCTTCTCCGTCTCCCACTCCCCCTGCTTGTGTTCCTGCTCTCACTGTCTCTCTCTCTGTCAAATAAATAAAATCTTTAAAAAAAAAAAAAAAAAAAAAAAGAAAAAGAGAAATTAAATGAAGTGAGTCTACACTTGCTCCAGCTTCCTGGCTGGAGAGAGTTCCAGGCCATAGCTCAGGGAGGGGGAACTCAGGTGTAACTAAACATAGAAGGGAGCACATGATCATTGTTCAATGAATGGCACAGGAAAGAAAAGTTACAAGAATGGGGGAAGTAGGGCCACTAGACTGGGGTGCATACAGGATTGACTATGGGTGAAATGAAGTTTTACTTGGGTTTTGGAGGCCAATATAAGAGGGGTAGAAAGAGCAAAGATAGTTGGAAAGTATTATATAAAAATTGGTACAGATCCAATCCTGTTTCATAAAAATAAAGGTTTGTGGAGGGAAATTGTAAAGATAGCCTTGAAAAGTACCTTGGGACTATTTGTGGAAATTCATGAGTCTTAATGTAATGTTTGATTTAACTCAGTGGGTCAGTGAATGTAAAATAAAATCAGTATGTAAAATAAAATCAGTATGTAAAATAAAATCAGTAAACCCCCTTAGAAATAAGATTTTTCCCTAATCCCAATACAACACACACACACACACACACACACACACACTCACACTCAAACATAGCTGCTTTAGACAAAGGGGAAAAATGGGATGACCAGAAGCCCCAACTACACCACCTCTGATACTTCCTCAGAACTGCTAAGTTTTCAGAGCATAGTTAAAGAATGCCTGCTGTAAAGTAAGGAAATCTTTGAGAGACTAAGACAGACAATAACAGGGTGAAATGGGTGTGTAATGAAGATGAACCAACTGCCAGGGAATTGGATTGGAAGGGAGATTGAAGGTAGGCAAGGAAACACATTAGGAGCTACTGCATTGATTTAGGCAAGAAGGGATAGGGGCATGAACTAGGATGGCAGTAAAGACAGAAAGAGGCTCAAGGAGGAAATACATGAGGGAATACTAGGTTGTGGTGATTTGTTGGATGTGAAAGAAGGAAGGGGTAGAGCATTAAGTTGCTCTGAAAAAACTGGATAATTTATAGTCCCTTGACCTGGTACACTTAGGGGTCATGACAATATTAATAATAGTTTATGGTTACATAATTCACTTAGGCTCAAATCTCTGAGCTAGGGCATGCTAGTTATTCTTTCAATTTCAATTATGCCTGCCATTCAATTATGCCTGGATTTCAATTATGCATGCCATTCCTATGCCCCATCACTCTCTGTAATTAAGAACTGGCTGTATGTCCCATAGCCACATGGCCTGTGATCATTGGTTCTGATCTGTGATTCCCGTTTAACCTAGGTTAAAATAGAAGTCGAAATTGGGTCAGTTTTTTTTACTTTCTCCCACTCAATTCCAATTTGATTTTTTTTAACTACTATAAAATATTTGTGCAATATTGTTACTGGTAAATGACACTGATATATCACTGGTAATGTGACAATTACTACTTACAAGTGGAAAAGGGTTTCTTCCTCATTGAGCTGTGTCCTAGGATCCTACTACATGCAGTTGGACAAATAAAATGTATGATTTTCTGTTTTCATTCTGTTTGTACATTTTTAAAAGATTTTATTTATTTGAAAGAGAGAGACAGAGAGAGAGAGAAAGGGGAGGGCAGGGAGGATCAGAGGGAGAGGGTGAGGCAGGCTTCTCACTGAGCAGAGACCCCGACACTGGGTTGGATCCCATGCCCCCGGGATCATGACCTGAGCCGAAAGCAGACACTCAACCTACTGAACCCTGTTTGTCCCCTGTTTGTACATTTTGTGGGGACTTTGGCATTTGAAAAATATAGTACATTTAGGGGTAAATTAGAGAAAATATTTGTTAATGCTAATTGAATCCACCTTTACCTATTGGACTATTTGATGATTTTATAAATATTCAACTCTCTCCTTGATCTTTCTGATTGTGTCTCATTGTTCTACATGCTAAACCTGTGCCCATTTTTGTCTTGTGTTCAACAACCTAGATCATATATTTGTGAGACTCAACTCATTCTGAGTAGACTACTTCTAAATTTCTCCAAGAAAGGAAGTTTCGCAATTTGGCTTAAATGTAACTTCTCTTGGAGAAGCTTTCTTTGTCTCCTCTTCCTTGACTCACCTCCTCCCTTCCATTGTGTTTTGGGCAGTTTGTTCGTTCATTCATTCATTCATTCATTCATCCATCCAGTGAGTACTGAATGATTCTTGATTGATGTCTTTCTCCCTCCAACCTGAAAACTTAATGGAGGGTAACATAATCTATCTTTGTTTACACTGTATCATCTGTGAATATACATTATAAGTAGTGAACACATTTTTACCAAATGAACAAATACTTTGATAAATTTGATAATTGCTGCTATTAGTACCTAAATTGAGTCTAAAATCCTTTTTTGGAAATCATATCATCTGTACTATGACTGCTGGGGCCTTTTAAAGTGGGTGGTAATACTGTGTTTTGTTTTGTTGTGTTAACCTTCTATTCCATTGTCTTTACTTTTGAAATCTTTAAAAAATAAATTACATTTATAATAGAAAGCATAGTCCTTATTTTTAGGAAGTAAAATGCTTATGTGTCGTTGTGATCAGGTAACTCCTGATTTCATCTTAGGAAAAACAATATAATTTTTAACCATTTTTTCTTTAGTCATATCCCTTGCTTTTATCTTTCCATGTAGATTGGATATTAAAAGATTTTCATTGCTGCTACAGATTTCCTATAAGATCTGTTCACATTCCCAATCTTTTTCTAAAGTTGTAGAGTAGGGAATAAAGAATATTTGAATAATACAGTAACACTGAAGAACAATGTACTTTTTTTAATCCCAGTCCCCACCCAAAATAGGTAAACTTTAATCACAGTTCATCCTTTCAAAATTCTGACCTCAAAATTTCCTAAGAAATGTGACCCTAAAGGAAGTTTTTGCTTTTGATTCCCCCCACCCCCCATTTTTCGTTCTAAGACTAGTGGTCTTACATCACAAATGGAAGACCTTAGAGTCATACAGTCTTGAGAAGGTATATTGAAGGTCACCTAGTGCAAATGCTCACTGGATAATTGAATCCCTCCAGTAACATCCCCATAAAGTCTTCGTGTAGCTTATTATTGGGAATCTCCAGTGATCCAAGTATCTTTTCCCATGGCAGCAGATTCTATCTTTATTGTCAACTTTGACTGTTGCAAACTGCTTCCTCATATTGAACTCTACTCATAGTTTCCACATATTTCTTCTGTGTTACCATTTGGGCTCATAAAGAGCAAGTTGAACCCATCTCTCACTTAGTTTGGGCTGCTATAACTGAAATACAATAGATTGCGTGGCTTAAACAACAAATGTTTATTTTTCACAGTTCTGGAGATTGAGGAGTCCAAGATCAAGGTGCCAGCAGATCTGCTGTCTGAATAAGGTCTGCTTCCTGGCTTGAGAGAGCTGTCTTCTTGTATCCTCTCATGGTAGAGAGAGCAAGCTCCTACTAGCTCTCTGGCCTCTTAGAAAGGCACTAATCCCATTCATGAGGGCTGTACTCTCATGACCTAATTACCTACCAAGGACTCCACCTCCAAGTACCATCACTTTGGGATTAGATTTCAACATACGAATTTTTGGGGACACAAACATTCAGACCATAACACCATCTTTACAGGATAGCCCAGTTGAGGGTGACACTCATGTTTCCTCCAAGTCTTCTTTTCTCTACGATAACCCCTCTTAGTTCCTCAGTTGATCTCCATGTGACTTGATTTCACGTCTCCCACTATCCTAGTTACTCTAATTTTAAAAAGTTTATTTTGCTTATATAGGAAGCATCCAGCAATGGGTGTGATAACTCCAGGTCTGCACGAATGAGCTGAGAGTAGAGAGTATCATCTTTCTTAATTCAGATGCTCTTATCTCATTAGTGCTCCTGGCAATGAATTAGTTGAAGTGCCTAAGGACAGTGGCAGGTCAGATACATCTGTTCTCATCCAACTTATATTATTTCTGGATATTTTTAGACTCGTCAACTTTGTTGATAATTGATTAAATTTTAAAACTGTTAACTGGAAAAACATCTTCATTTTAGAGGCAGGATCTGGAATCATACTTAATAGAGAATGGTCTTGGACAAGTTCATTAACCTTCTTACGGAGCTGTTTCCCAGTATTTAAAGATTATTGTGAGGACTAAATTAGTTGTAAAGTGCTTTTATGTAAATGTATATAAAGTGCTTAAAATATATGGTGAATGCTGAGTGTGTATTAGTGATAATAATCTTTACTATTATTACTTATTCCAAGAGTTCTGAGAAATGCTTATTTTAATCCTGAATAAATAGGAAGGGTCTGTGACTTTGTTATATTTTGAAGGCATTGTCTAATATATTTAATCTAGACCTATAAGAATAAAAGTTACACATAAAAAATTCACAACCACACATTTGTCCACAAATTCTTTGACAAATCAGAACAGAATAGAACAAAGTTCTGACATTAGTTATTCATTTGCTATAGAGTGGGAGAACAGGTAATATATTACAAAGTGTATTCTTCTCATGTCTTTAATATTAAAAATAATTGTGTTAGCTTTTTACCAAAATGATTATTTTTTCATATAAATCTTTATTTTTTTTAAAGATTTTATTTATTTGAGAGAGAGAGAGAGAGTGCACAAGCAGGGGGGAGAGGCAGAGCAAGAAGGAGAAGCAGACTCCCCGCTGAGCAGGAAGCCCTACCTTGCAGGGCTTGATCCCAGGACCCTGGGATCATGACCTGAGCCGAAGGCAGACGCTTAACTGACTGAGTCACCCAGGCACCCTGAGATGAATATTTTTGAAAATATGGGAGCTTCTGTTAATTTTTGTCTTTTTAAGATATTTGTTTCTGCTGATATATTTCAGCACCAGAGCATGGCCTTTTCCAGGTTAAGATGCTGAGCTAAAACCTCAAAGAATCACTGCAAAAGAGATTGGATTCCCCTTCTCTCTATAATTTAGTTAGTGAGAACCACAGCTGGGTAAGCCTTTGGGGGGCAATTATTTTCAACCGTTTTAAAGCTTTTATATTAGGGAAACAGAAATACATTTGTGAAAATCTTAGAACCAAGTAACCAACTTGACCGTCTTAGGTCAAGTACTAAGTAAGTTGATAAGGTACAGCTTAGCCACAAAGACTTGCTGAGCACCTGTGGAATCCAGAGGTTGTCAGATACATTTCGGATAAGTCATTCCCTTTCAGTGTCTTCCATTAAGAGGCCTACTTGGACGATTAGGATGGTAGGAAGTGCTTCTTTCATTGCCTTTTAAATTTACTGTTAAAAGAATATTCATAGCAGAAACAGTCTTTGATGCTAAGCCATATTTCAAGAACAAGTAATTATTATACTTCTGTTCTTTTTAAAGCATCTGTGACATGCGCACACATACACACACACAACACACACACACACACAAACAGTTTGTCAGAATCAGCTTTTACTGGCTCACAAAAGTCCACTGTTAACTTCCCAGGAGTTCTGTAAACCACTTGATATCAGACAAGTAGCCTGGAATTTACTACAGTGGGAGTATTTACTCCATGGAAATCGGGGAATGCTATACATCAAAGCCCTTTTTTCTTCTTAGGCAGCTGGCTGGTAAACACTTACTAGTACACCGTGCCTCAAAATATTTATGTAAATAAAGGCTATTACCTTTGAAATTGGTTTTAGTAGGAAAGTTTACATGAGAAAAAGAAATAAACTGGGTATTTTTTTCTTTTTTTTTTCTGTGTTCTCAGGGATACGGAAAGACCGAAGAGGAGGGAGAATGTTGAAACACAAGCGCCAGAGAGATGATGGGGAGGGCAGGAATGAAGTGGGGTCCTCCGGAGATGTGAGGGCTTCCAGCCTTTGGCCAAGCCCACTCTTGATTAAGCATACTAAGAAGAACAGCCCAGCCTTGTCCCTGACAGCCGATCAGATGGTTAGTGCCTTGCTGGAGGCTGAGCCCCCCATAATCTATTCCGACTACGATCCTTCCAGACCCTTCAGTGAGGCTTCGATGATGGGCTTGCTGACCAACCTTGCTGACAGGGAGCTGGTTCACATGATCAACTGGGCAAAGAGGGTGCCAGGTAAGAACACTAAGCTCAACATTTATTTTGAGAGTCAATAACTACTCATGACCTGGTTGTGCTGGCATGGGAGAAGTAGGGAGAAACAACAGCTTGCTATCGAATTGGTTTCAAGGTTACTTCTGCATTTGTTCATTTTTACTATCAACATACTATCATTCTCCTGGAAATTAGGAGATAATGTTTTAAAATCAAAATCTAGGGCGCCTGGGTGGCTCAGTTGGTTAAGCGACTGCCTTCGGCTCAGGTCATGATCCTGGAGTCCCTGGATCCAGTCCCGCATCGGGCTCCCTGCTCGGCGGGGAGCCTGCTTCTCCCTCTGACCCTCCCCCCTCTCATGTGCTCTCTGTCTCTCTCATTCTCTCTGTCTCAAATAAATAAATAAAATCTTTAAAAAAAA
>NC_138376.1:117423055-117479059 GCF_054177405.1 Leptonychotes weddellii
CTTAGCAGGATACCCTCTAGGTCCATCCATATTGTCTCAAATGGCATGATCTCAACCTTTTTTATGGCTGTGTAATATTCTATTATATATATATACACACCACATCTTTTTCCTTTTATCTATCAGTGGACTCTTGGGTTGCATCCATATCTTGGATATTGTAAATAATGTTGCAATAAACATAGGGTGCACATATCTTTTTGAGTTAGTGTTTTCATTTTTGGGTAGGAGTAAATACCCAAGTCAAATTATTGGGTCATATGGTATTTCTATTTTTAATTTTTTAAAAATTAATTAATTAATTTTTGAGAGAGAGAGAGCACATGCATGGGGGGAGGGGAAGAGGGAGAGGGAGAAACTCTAAGCAGACTCTGCGCTGAGTGCAGAGCCCAGTGGGGGGCTGGATCTTACCATATGCCAACCATGACCTGAGCCAAAACCAAGAGTCAGATGCTTGACTAACTGTGCCACCCAGGTGCCCCTCTATTTTTAATTTTTTAAGGAACCTCCATAGTTTTCCACAGTGGCTGCACTAATTACATTTCCACCAACAGTGCTTGAGGGTTCCTTTTTCTCCACATCCTTTCTAATACTTTTTATTTCTTGTCATTTTGATTTTAGCTCTTCCAACAGGTGTAAGATGATATCTCATTGTGGTTTTTATTTGCATTTCCATGATGATTAGTGATGCTGAGCATCTTTTCATGTGTCTGTTGGCTGTCTGTATGGATTCTTTGGAAAAAGGTCTATCAGGTCCTCTGCCCATTTTTTAATCAGATTGTTTGTTTTTTTGGTGTTGAATTGTATAAGTTCTTTATATATTTTGGATATTAACCCCCTATTGGACATACCATTTGCAAATATTTTCTCCCATTCAGTAGGTTGTCTTTTTGTTTTGTGGATAGTTTCCTTTACCATGCAAAAGCTTGAGGTAGTTCCAATAGTTTATTTTTGTTTTGGCTTCCCTTGCCTTAGGAGACATACCTAGAAAGATACTGCTATGGCTGATGTCAGAGAAATTACTGCCTATGTTCTCTTCTAGGATTTTTATGGTTTCAGGTCATACATTCAGGACTTAATCCATTTTGGTTTATTTTTGTATATGATGTTAGAAAGTGGTTCAGTTTCACTCTGAAAGTAATTGTCCAGTTTTCCCAGCACCATATATTATTGAAGAGACTGTCTTTTCCTCATAGTATGTTCTTGCTTCCTTTGTCATAGATTAATTAATCATATAAATGTGTGTTTATTTCTGGGCTCTCTATTCTGTTCCATTGATCTTTGTGTTTATTTCTGTGTCAGTACCATACTGTTTTGATTACTACAGCTTTGTAGTAGATCTTGAAATCCAGGGTTGTGATACCTTCAGCTTTGTTCTTCTTTCTCAGGATTGCTTTGGCTATTTGGGGTCTTCTGTGGTTCCATACAAATTTTACTATTATTTGTTCTAGTTATGTGAAAAATACTGTTGGTATTTTGGCAAGGGTTGCATTGAATCTGTAGATTGCCTTGGGTAATATGAACATTTTAACAATATTAATTCTTCCAATCCACGAGCATGAAATATCTTTCCATTTGTTTGTGTCATCTTTAGTTTCTTTATTAGTGTTTTATAGTTTTTGGAGTACAAGTCTTTCACCTCTTTGGTTAAGTTTATTCCTAGGTATACTCTTCTTTTGGTGCATTTGCAATGGCATTTAAAAAAAAGTTCTCTTTCTGCTACTTTGTTGTTACTTTATAGAAACATTACTGATTTTTGGATATTAATTTTGTATCCTGCTACTTTACTGAATTCATTTATTATTGCTAATAGTTTTTTGGTGGAGTCTTTAGGATTTTCTATGTAAAGTATTATGTCATCTGTCTTCAATAGGCCTTTCAATTAAAGTCTTCTTTCTACAGGTCATGAAATTTTCTTCTACTGTGTTTTGGCTTCCCTCTTCCCCTTTATTGTCTCTATTCTTTCCTTCTTGAAAGCCTTTTTGATAGGTACTGGATTTCCTATCACTATCTTTTTTTAAAATTCTTTATTTAAATTCAATATAGTTAACATATACTGTACTACTCGTTTCAGGTGTAGAGTTTAGTGATTTATCAATTGCATACAACACCCAGTGCTCATTATATCAAATGCCCTCCTTAATGCCCATCACCCAATTACCCCTTCCCCCCACCCA
Source organism: Leptonychotes weddellii (assembly GCF_054177405.1). NCBI lineage: Eukaryota > Metazoa > Chordata > Mammalia > Carnivora > Phocidae > Leptonychotes > Leptonychotes weddellii. Next base: position 117,425,233 of record NC_138376.1, read on the forward strand.
CCTCCCCTCCAGCAACCCTTAGTTTGTTTCCTAGAGTTCAGTGTCTCTTATGGTTTGTCTCTCTCTCAATTTTCGTCTTATTTTATTTTTCCTTCCATTCTCCTATGTTCATCTGTTTGCTTCTTAAATTCCACATATGGGGAGAAGATATTTGCAAATGTCTTATCAAATAAAGGGCTAGTATCCTATCACTATCTTTCATATCTTTGAGATTATCTTATAGTTTCCTATCTTTGTTTTTTTTTACACTACATTTAGAATACTCTTCACTTTAGGACACATCTATTAAATCTTTAGTTATATCAATTTTATTATTAAATCTATCTTTGCATTTAAAATTTTACATTTTGATAACCATATTTTTAGTTTTTAGGAATGTGTTAATTGTATTCTACTTTTTCCTGAAACCCTATGTTTATATCCCACAATACTTAGGAAGAACTCACTCTTATCTATAGCTGATTAGGAGTACACTCAGAGTACAGAATGTCATGGGGCAAACATTTTATTACTGTCCTCAGGTCCCCCCTGATGCTCAGAATTATCACCTCCCTCATCATCCTTCCTATATCTTCTACTCTACCTCCACCATCACCCCTGAGTTCCAGCGTCATTTTGCTATCACTCTTTGTAGTGGGATCAGCAAACTTGTGTTTCATGTTGTTGTCACTCAAATCTGCATTGTTCATCTTGTGTTGCATGCCTTTATTTAGAATGAGGTCAGAAAAATAAAGGTTGTAAAAGATGAAGAATCCATTCCCACCATACTCCTTTTTCATTGAAATCTTCTCCTATTTTACAGATACGGTAACCTGTTGTAGATCTGAGGATGGAGAAGAGAATTATTAAAGTATTCTTGTATTCCCAGAATGATCTCTATTTTTTTTTTATGGCTCATTAATTCTCTTTGTTCATCTTATGTTCTTTCTTTCTTGCTCTTGGTTTTCTTCAAATATCCAATGGTCCATTGTGTTCTGTTTGTAGTGTTTGCATTTATTAGTAAGAGTCAGGGTTGGTCCAGGTAGCTGGTCATTGATTTCACTGTAACTGTGGGAATCTGTTTCCCTGACATGCCTCTCCTCACACTGGGCGAGCTGATCTAGTTCTGGGTCAGTGGATGGAGCATTTCCTCCTGCTGGCATACATCCAGGCTGATGGGTGAGAGCAAGCAGAAAGATGGTCTGGAACAATGTCAAGTTAGAGAAGACTTCCTCTGTGCATGGTTCTGGTCAGAGCTGCCTTCCTAATTTATTTTTTTCTTTTTTCAGTATACAGTTAAAATCTAGAGTTTCTTAGTCTCTCTCTGGCATCAAAATCTCTGGCAGGAAACTTCTTCATTCAGACCACTCACATTTTTAACACACAGACCCTAAGGCTTTGGGTGCAGGCTTAAAGGCCCAGGTTTATTGGGTGACAGGGAGAAGAACATAGTTTTCCAAGCTTTTCTGAATTCAGTTCTTTACTGAACTACCCTGATAATTGCTCCAGGGTGCTTTGCATTTGTGTACTTCCAGCTTCTAAGAAGAACCTCTGGTGTGTATGGATTTCCTCTGCTCTAATTTCTGTGCTAGTCCAACCTCAGGAAGGAAGGGATACAACGTGCTTGTGCTCCGACCCTTTCCTGAACCAGAAGCCCTTCTGAATTATTTTATTTTATTATTATTTTTTTAAAGATTTTATTTATTTATTTGAGAGAGAGAATGAAAGACAGAGAGCATGAGAGGGAAGAGAGTCAGAGGGAGAAGCAGACCCCCTGCTGAGCAGGGAGCCCGATGCGGGACTCGATCCCGGGACTCCAGGATCATAACCCAAGCTGAAGGCAGTTGCTTAACCAACTGAGCCACCAAGGCGCCCCCTTCTGAATTATTTTAAATAAGATTTTATATTTTTACAGACTCACAGACTTTATTGTTGCAGATTATTAGGTTTGGGTCCAGAGTCAATAAAAAATCAGCCTTACTTTTCATGTGCAAGGTAAGAGCAGACCAAAATGAAGTTTTATATTCCAAAATGCTTTGAGATGTTCTTTGAGATTTTCTAAATGAGCCATTCAGATATACAACAGACATGAGCTCCTGAATGTGTGTGCAAGTGTGCGGGCATGTGTGTGTGCGTGTGCACGCGCACACACACACCGCAGTTTTCCATGTCTCCTGTCATCTAACAATTACAGCAGACGCAGGCAGTAATTTTGCCATTTGCAGTGCCAGTGGCTGTGGTAGAACTCTGTGCAGGAATCAGCCATGTCAGTAATAGGAGTAAAGTACTGAGTCAGAAGGAAATGACTTTGCCTCCCACTTACCTGTTCTCTTGTAGCAGACAACTCCCTCAAATGCAGTGGGGGCAGCTTCAGTTGACTTGCTTAGCCTGTGCCCACTGTGAACCACAAACACCGAAAACATTTTGTCATTTCAGGATTCCGGAGCTCCATGAAATTAAACTCACTGTTTCTCCCCACGCCCCGAATGCTGTTATAATGCTTCTTTGTTAGTGGTACTTTCCCTCCCTGCTTGATCTTCCTCTTTAAACATACCCAAATGGGGGCGCCTGGGTGGCTCAGTCGTTAAGCGTCTGCCTTCGGCTCAGGTCATGATCTCGGGGTCCTGGGATCGGGCCCCGCATCGGGCTCCCTGCTCCGCGGGAAGCCTGCTTCTCACTCTCCCCCCTGCTTGTGTTCCCTCTCTCGCTGTCTCTCTCTCTCTCTCAAATAAATAAATAAAATCTTTAAAAAAAAAAAAAATAAACATACCCAAATGTTTTCCCTAACTTCAAATTAATTTATTCATTGTCACCCCTGGGGTCCCCTCCTTTCTAGTGACACTGCTATTATTCAATTCCTGTGGTCCTGAACTCTGGTGCTAGTCTCTCTGCTGGGCTTAAGCCTTCTAGTTGCTTCTCCTTCCCATCATTTATACCCTGTGTCTCCAGAGAGGCCCTTCCAGTCAGTGTGTGGCTCTGATGATGACTAGATTAGACACTTTCCTGTTTGATTCCCTCTCTGTCCTCTATCTGCTTACCACAGTGACCAGCATTCAGTAAATAGGGTTAGTCAAGGTTCGTGAAACATAGCCAGCAGAAAATGGAGGTCAAAGAAAGCTTGCTTTCTGTCACTACCCCTTCCCTGCACCTCCTCCACCATGGCTTCCAGCATCTCAGTCCTTCCGTCGTGACATGCATGGCCCAAAGACACTCACAAATGAGAAGCCCTCCCATGAGCATACCCAAATTTCCTGAAAACAGACGAGAATTTGTAGGGAAGCAAATCCCTTCAAGGTTTCTTCTTTCTGGGCCCCGTGAAGATAAGCCTCGTGATGGGGCAGTCACAGCCCTGGTACTCATGGGAAGTTGTCCCCTTTCTTTCCCACCCCAGAAAGAAGATCCAAGTTAATGAAAGAAATATTGTGACAGGGAGTGCCTTGGATTGCCTTCAATTTATATTTTAAAGGGAATTATTCCCAATTTATTATTAGTAACAGACTACACAGAAACACTGGATGGTTGACCAGGGAACCCTGCACTTAGAAGAACCGAAGCCTCTGCTTCTTGGCATGACAGCCAGCCTCTTGTCTTGGGGTACCAGCACTTTTTGTTCTCCTCACACTCTGAGCTCCTGCCCAACAGGTTGACTTCCTGTTCTGCTGAACTCACTGTTATCCTTTTCCTGTGTCTTTTTCCACTTTACTCTCTGCCCCCACAGTGCTTTTCAAATCCTCTAAGGCACACTTAAATGCTACTTTTTCTATGATGTTCCTCACCCCTTTCCCAATAAAAATCTTGGTTCCATCTAGCTGTTTGTTTGCATTTTTGTTATATTATGATTCAACTATACCAGAGCTTTTGTGGATATGCCTTATTTCTTCCAGACTTGGTATATTTCATTCATTTTTTACTCCATATAGTGCTTAGCATAGTACCTTGTACACCATAGATAATGAATAGATGCTCGTTGACTGGATTTGTATTAAATTGGCATCATTTATTTGTCCTGGCTAGTAAAGGTTCTAATCTGTGGGAAGACATTGATAACTAAAATTTAAATGTAGCTAATCTCCTGCCTGGAAAAACAGATGTTAATAACACCATAAAATTATCTCATTTATTTTTTATTTTTTTTAAAGATGTTATTTATTTATTTGACAGGGAGACACAGCGAGAGAGGGAACACAAGCGGGGGTGGGGTGGGAGAGGGAGAAGCAGGGAGCCCGATGCGGGGCTCGATCCCGGGACCCTGGGACCATGACCTGAACCGAAGGCAGACGCTTAACGACTGAGCCACCCAGGCGCCCCTAAAATTATCTCATTTAATCCTTACAATGACTCTCTGAGTAGGCATTTATTTTCATTTTACTGAAGAGGAAACAGGCGTAGAGAAGTTAAATAATTTGTCAAGATGACACAACTGCTTTAAAGTAGCAGCACCACTGTGTTCTGTGTTCAAAACGTCTGCTGGTTTATTAGTTCCTGAATTGTAAACAAGCTAAAGAATACAACTGGATTTTCAGCCTACTCCCGTTTTTTATAATTTGGCTTACCATCCTGCAGGGTCAACAATGGTAGATGATCTTGCTCTTGAAGAATACCAGGGAACTGCCCTGAGTGGCTCCCCATACTCAGTGCTTAGCATACACAAAGCTGTTACTACACATTTCCCGAGCACCTACTGTGTTCCCAGCCTCACATGTCCCCTGGTCTCCTGCCCTCCTCCAGTATGTTAGAGGCAGGCGCTGAGAAAGTCATCATGTGAAGTACCATAACTTTCCAGATGCTTTGGGAAACAAGACTCAATTTTATAGGAGGGCCAATGAATGCATCTTGGTAGAAAGTGAAGCTTTGCATCCTGTAAATACTCAGTGAATGTTTCTTGAATAGAGACAGGACTGGAAGAACACATCTCCCTGGCTTTCTTGATTCACAGATGGCTCCAAGACCCTTCCTGTTTCTGTAATTCCCTTTACCTCTTGTCAGATACCTAGCAGTGTTGTTAGTTTTGCTTTCTTTCCGTTTTCATCATTGATTTAAAGCAGAGGTTGGCAAACTTTTTCTGTAAAGGGCCAGATAGTATATAGTTTAGGATTTGTGGGCCACTCAGCCTCTGCCATACCTACTCAACTGCCACAGACATGAAAGCAGCTACAGTTGATATGTAAATGAATGGGTATGATTGTGTTCAAATAAAACTTTATTGAAAAAAATGAGGAGTCAGTCTGGGCTGTAGTTTTCTGACCCCTGATTTAAAGCAAAGACAAGGGCGCCTGGGTGGCTCAGTTGGTTAAACGACTGCCTTCGGCTCAGGTCATGATCCTGGAGTCCCGGGATCGAGTCCCGCATCCGGCTCCCTGCTCAGCAGGGAGTCTGCTTCTCCCTCTGACCCTCCACCCCTCATGCTCTCTCTATCTCATTCTCTCTCTCAAATAAATAAATAAAATCTTAAAAAAAAAAAAAAAGCAAAGACAAAATGTGCTGTGCTTATTAGATGTCACTGTGTTTGATTCTGTGTTTTCTATATTTTTCTAAAACTTACTGGGCAGGAAATGACTAGGTTGATGACACAACCATCTAGTTTAGTAGTTGAGTAATAATGGCTAACACTTATTGAGTGTTTGCTACATGTCAGGCACTTTGCTAAGCACTTTACGTGCTTTATATGACTTATAAAGCAACTACTATTATTATCTCCATGTAAAATGAGGAAAGTGAGTCACGGAGAACTTGAATAGCCTGCCAGAGTTCACATGTCACTGATGAATTGATACAGGTGGTTTAATTGCAGGATCCATGAGCCCCTGTACTGATAATAATGATACTGAACTGAGAGGGAAAAGCATGGTACTTGTAATCAGAAATATGTGTTCGTATCCCAGCTCCATGCTATGGCAAAGTATATTAGCACCAAGCCTCAGTTTCCCCACCAATAATAAGGGAATAATAATATAACTTGACCCTTCAACCTTAGAGATTGCCTAGAGATAAAAGGGTATATGAATGTGCTTTACAAATTATAAAGAAGATACCCTTGTTAGTTTTTAGTCTGTCACTTAGATATATCTTAGTTTTTTTTATGTGAAATAAAAACTTAAGAACAATAGTGAAATTACTGAAACTCTAAGATTTGTAAAAGTGTCAATACCTAAAGCCACCTTCACTCATTTCCTCCTTGATCTCTCTCTGCTCTACAGCACTAACCTTTCCTGGGTGTTTGTTGTATTATATCCAGGCCCATCTCTCCTGTAAAGAAAAGGTGTCCTAGTCATTCTTTTTCTCCTTTGCTCTGCTGAGCAAGATTAAACTTTTTAAAAAGGGTTTTTCCTGGATCACTTGCCCTGGGTGGACATGGGGTGGGTAGAGATGAGACTAAAGGGCAGATAAAGCATAGTTAGGTTTCTATGGAGTTCAAATGTGTTAACTTAATTTAACTAAATATGGTTAAAGTTCAACTTGGCTGGCATGGTTTTAAGGCACCCACTCCCCAATCCTGTCCATCCCCTCCGCACAGCGTCTGGCCAGATGTTAGCAACATACTCACAGAGGTCAGTGGTGTACATCTCCCCATCTGAAAGGAAACAAAAAGGATGGAGATATTCTTGAATCTTGCTCCTTTTCCACCCAGGCAGTTCCTTTACAATATTGTGCTTAATAAACTCCTCTTTATTTTTAACTCAGCTCTCTTTTATTATCTCTTTAGATAACAAAAGTCTGTATCAATTTAATATTAGTCAGGATTCCCTAGAGAAACTAACCAATAGGCTTTCTCTCTCTCTTTCTACCATCTGTCTGTCTATCTATCTATCTATCTATCTATCTATCTATCTATCTATCATCATCTATCTATCTTTATTTTTAAGGAACTGGTCATGTGATTGTGGGTGTCAGCAACTCCAAAATCTGTGGGGCAGGCCAGCAGACTGGAAACTCAGGCGGGGCTCCTGTGTTGCACTTCTGTAGGTTACCCTCTTCTTTCTTGTTCTTTCCCATTTCATTAAATGAAAATTTAAAATTTAAAAATATGGGAAGAACAAGAAAGAAGAGGGTAGCCCACAGAAGTGTGATTGCCTGTTCTTTAATAGTATCATAACTATTTTCACATACGGCTCAGAGATTGTTTTGCTTATGTTAGATTTTGGCCAAGTTAGAGAATTATTCAGATTAGTTGAAAAATAAAAAAAAAATAGTCCATCCATCAGTTACATTTAGGTGGGGAAGGGGAGTTTAAAAAATACTGTCAGATATTTAAAAATTTCAGTGACTTGATTTAATCAACTGCGTGTTTTTCTACCATACCTATATGCACTTCCACCCCCATCCCCTATTTGAATCCTTGCTTTTAATAATCATAAATTTGGAGGATCATTTAATGGCTGGAAAGTTGGAGGGTTGAGTTCAACTATGTGGTTGAAAATTAAGACAATACTAATGAATACTTCATAAAGTTCCCTGAATAATAAGCTGGTAACATTACATTTGAATTTATCCATTTTTAGATTTTTTTTGTTTTGCCTAGCATTTATACATTTATGCCATAATATAACCTTCCTGAATTCTGATTGAGCTGGTCTTAAAAGCAAATTTATTTCTTTAAACGTTCTAGCACCACATCAATTTAAAAGTTTCTTCAGATTTTATAAGGCATGAAAGTTATTCATATGAATTTACATAAATATTTTAATGTATGTTTAGTAATGGTTGCAGTGAAGCTGTCTGTGGTTGTGTCCTGTACTAAAAAAACAACTTTTGCATTAAATACCAACATTTTAAAGCTCTTTGCTAAAAGTTTCAATGAAGTGTTTCTTCATTGGTATTGATATCATGGGACAATTTCTCTTAGTAAAAGTAACACAATATGCTACACTATTTTGAACACAATTCAGGCTTTTTGTAAGCATTCAAATTATGTGTCCTTTCTGAGTAAATAAATACTTTTGCTGCACCAAAACTAAATATTGACTTGATTAAATATGATATCTGTGAGGAGTAGGATTAGGAGATTTTAACTCTCATTTTGTATTTTCTACACTGTTTGAATGTATATTTCTATGGGCATAACAACTCTAACAATGACTCCAACAATAGTAGCTAAAGATTTGCCTTTCTAAATACACAGTTGAGCAGAAAAATAAAAGACAGTAATTTGAGATATAAAATTATGTAATTATCCCAGATGACTTTTTGGGAAATGAAAATTCCCTCTTTTTACATAACTTCAGACAATTATAAAACTTATTTTATAATTTTACTTCTCCCTTTTTGATTTGGTTGCCTTTTATTTCTTTTTCTTGCCTGATTGTTCTGGCTAGGACTTCTACTACTATGTTGCATAGGATTGGTGAGAGTGGGCACCCTTGTTCCTGATGTTAGAAGAAATGCTTTCAACCTTTCACTGCTATTATATTGGCTGTAGGTTTTCCATATATGGTGTTTATTATGTTGAGGTATGCTCCTTCTCCAGTTTGTGGAGAGTTTTTGTCATGAGATATTGTTGAATTTTGTGAAAGGCTTTTAATGCATCTACTGAGATGATCATATGGTTTTTACCTTTCATTCTACTACTGTGTGTATTAGATTTATTGATTTGTGTATAATGAACCATCCTTGTATCCCAAAGATAAATCCCACTTGGTCATGGTGTATGATCCTTTTAATGATTTCTCAAATTCACTTTGCTAGTATTTTTAAAAAATGTTTGCATATATATTCATCGGGGATTTTTAAAAAGATTTATTTATTTATTTGAGAGAGAGACAGAGATAGTGAGAAAGAGCACAAATGGGAGGAGAGGGAGAAGCAGGCTCCCCACTGAGCAGGGAGCCCAATGTAGGGCTGGATCCGAGGACCCTGGGATCATGACCTGAGCTGAAGGCAGACGCTTAACCGACTGAGCCAGCGGGGCGCCCCTCATCAGGGACATCGACCTGTAGTTTTCTTTTCTTGTAATGTCCTTATCTCGCTTTAGTACCAGGGTAATGCTGGCCTCATAACATGAGTTTGGAAGCATTCCCTCTTCTTCAATTTTTGGAAGAGTTTGAGAAGAATTGGTGTTAATTCTTTCTTAAATGTTTGGTGGAATTCACTAATGAAGCCATCTGGTGTGTTGGGAGGTTTTTGGTTACTGATTGACTCTCCTTACTTGTTATTGATACCTTTTTGGTTTTCAGGACCTTTCGGAACTTTTTTGGTTTAACAAGTGCTACTTATCTGGAAAGTACAGTGAAGTATCCCATAAGAATAGTATTTCTTGTGATGTTTCATTGTGTCTTGATTTGGATTAATTGAGAAATACCCATAAAAGTAATAACTCTCTTACATTTAGCTGTTATTCCCTATTCAGATAAATACAACATAGAACTAACAAAATTTAAAAGGCAAAATTTTAGCCCTTGATAGAAAGTAAATTATCTCTATATTAAACATCCTCACCTAATATCTTAAATATTTAACCTTTTTATAGTGCTCTCCCCTTTACTTGGGTACTCCTTTAACAGTATAAAGTTTTGACAGTTCTTTCCCTTTTAACACTCACAGAAACTCCAAAATTTCTGTATGTATCTATGTATGAAATATATGTAACTATATAAATATACAGTTAAAAATGAAATCTACCACTGAAAATAGTAAGGGAATTTTGAATTGAGGCTTTTTGAAGCCCTTAAGAATTTATTTAGAGACTTCCTTTGTTGGTAGTATGTTGACTAGATATCCTGGGTAATCCATTGGAAACAACTATAATTGCTGGATTACATGTTAAATAATATCTTTCAAAATGCATCACTGAGCTGGCTAGGAAGTATGACATTATACAGAACAGAAGAAAGTGAAATCAGGGAAATTCTGGGAAATAAGAGAGCCTGGAGATATTTATGAAACCGATGTCTTCAATTTTCCACTTTGACCTACACATAGTCCAGTAGGAGATTCCTACATAAATCTGGGGCTCCAAAAATACCCTTGGTGTTAGGATGAACGAGAAGTCAACTTTCTGTATGGAAAGGAAGAGTAACAAAACTTGTCTGATACAACCTTAGTTCGGCATAGTGGAAAGGAAAATATCTTTCTTGTGAAATGATAACCACAAGTTGGCCCTCATGTGAGCTTGCACCTATGATTGATGTTATCATGTAGTCTAAAAAAAAAAAAAAAAAAGGCACAGCCAGACTTTGTGCTTTAATGTAGACCCAGGTTGATAGTGACCATAGGGCACGGGGAAAAGGAAATACAAATCTTCACTGGGTAATAAGATTTCAACTTGGGCCTCAAAGATTACCCACTAAAAAAGTTTCAAAGATTATGTGCCCACAGACAGAAATCACCAATTACCCTTCCCAAAAGCAAATTATCATGAGCAAAACTGCAGGAAAAAAAAAGAGACAGTAGAACCAGATTCAGAAACTTCAGATATTGGAGATTTAGACACATAATGCAAAAGATGTATGTTAAATATGTTTAAGAAGCAAAAGGGGGATTAAATATTTCAGCAAGTAGTAAGAAGGTATAAAAATGATGAAACAGATTAGAAAACAGAACCAAATTGAGTACCTGGGAATAAAAAGTATAATCATTATAGTGAAAAAAAATCATTAGATGAGTTACACAGTAGAATGGATATAGCAGAAGAAAGTTTAGTGAACTGGAAAACATATCCAGACAGTTGATCAGGAATAAAGCTTCGGGAAATAGGTAGATGGCAAGTATGAACTTCAATTTAAGATACATGGAAGACAGAATATGAAGGTGTAATAAATTCTAAACAGGGTTAAAGAGGAGATGGCAAAAAGAATGGAAAAACACAACATTCAAAAAACATAATGGCTGAGAATCATCCAGAAATGTTGAAACACACCAGTGCTCTGGTTTTAGAAGCCTACAGTTTGCAAGCAGAAAAAGTAAAAAAGGAACCCACACCAAAACTCCTCTTAGTGCTTGACAGAACATCAAAGATGTGGAGCTTATCTTAAATGCAGCCAGAGAAAAAAGACGAAGAACCTCAAAGAGGCAGTTAGATGATTGATTTCTGAAGGATAACAATGAAAAATGAGAAGCTGGTCAGATGATATTTTAGATATCCTGAGAAAACACATTCCCCAACTTAGAATTGAGTACATAGTAAAATCATCTTTCCAGAATGAAAGTGATAGGACACTATCAGATGGAAACAGTTTCCTACAGAAACAATCACCAAAGGAAATTTTGGAAGGTATATTTTAGGCCAAAGAAATAAGATTCCTTAAAGGATGTTTGATTATGCAAGGAGGAATGGTGAGTAAAATTTGTGAAATATGTGAGTAAATAAAAATAAGGTTTGTCTAGTGACACAGTGTCTAGCTTGAAGATTAAATAATTAAGTAGATCTAGAATATGGGACAATAATAGTATAGAAGTTGGGAAGGGGATGATGAGACTTGAAGGGTTCTATGAACCTTGCATCCCTGGTGTCAACTTTGTGTCCAGATTTCCTCTTACGGGGACAGCAGTCTGATTGGATCAGTGCTCACTCTAATGGCTTCATTTCAACCTAATCACCACTTTAAAAGGTTTATCTCCAAATGCAGTCATATTCTGAGATACCGGGGGTCAGGACTTAAACATATAGATTTGACAGAGACATCATTCAGCCCATAATCATTATAAATGCAACTTTCGTAATAAAATCCCATTTTCTGGAACAGGCAGAGACCAAAGTTATTTCGGAGGATTGAACTTGTCTATTTAATTTAAAATCATTTTGGAAGAAAGTGGACATTAAACATGCTAGATCCTGTCCTTTATGATTTAATTAATGTCTTGACGTGTTTAAAAAGCTCACTAAAATAAATAATAGGCTCGTAATCATAACTCAGTTTCCTGCTTCTTTAATGTTATAGAGCTAGAACTATTTCTATAAAAATTAAATCATAGGGGTGCCTAGGTGACTCAGTCAGTTGAGCGTCTGCCTTTGGCTCAGATCATGATCTTGGTGTCCTGAGATTAAGCCCCATGTCAGGCTTCCTGCTCAGCAGGGAGTCTGCTTCTCCCTTTCCTTCTGCCCCTACCCTCTGCTCTTGTTCTCTCTCAAATAAAGAAATAAAATCTTTTAAAAAAATCATTAAAAAATCATAAAAAAATCTTTAATTTACTTTCAAGAATGTATGGTAACTCAAATTAGGAAAGCAGAGGGTAGAACCTGCTTTAATGAATAAATAAAAATGGTTGACAATGAAAAATTAATTACATGTAGTTCTTCTAAAATTCTTGAAAATAATTTGCTTTAACCAGAGTAAATATTCCTCCTCTTCACTATTGTTTGTAGTACTGCTTTTCTTGATTAATCTGGCTTTTTTTTAGATGATGGAACATAAATCTTGGACACATTTGCCTTCTACATGCCAATAGCATGTGGAATTAGAATTTAATGAGCTTTTAGTATTGTGATCTCAACAGACATGAGCTTTGCTATTGTTTTTTTAATGGGAAGTATTTTATTTTATCATATAGTGGATTGTATAAGAACTTTAAAAATAATCAGAGGGACAGATTTCCCAAATTGTATAATGCTATTGCCTAGTTAATTGCACATAATTTTTTTTTGTGACAGACACTTTATTCAATACGTGCTTGCCTGAACTTGAAAGATTCACACAACACACTCTGATTTGTCACAATTTGGAAAGGGATCTTAAGAAAAAATAGCCTTTAGTTGGTTGGTAAGTGATGGGTTTTCTTGGAACACATCGCTTGCTAATTTTACTAGACAAGAAAATAAATTCAAATGGTCAGCTACATTCCAATTTGTATTCTTCCTCTAAAGTCCTCCCCTTTGCATTCTTGGATTTTGACACTCCTACACACCAGTTAAAGCACTTGTTAGAATGTTCAAAAGAAATTGTTGCAATTAATTTCCTGGTTTCTTCTTTCTTTGATGTGTCACTATAATGCTTTGAGTAATTTTCAGTGCCTGGCGTCTGTTCAAGGACGATTTTTTGACTTTGAGGGGAGGGAGAAGCAATGAAGGAGTGAATGTATATTTTTTCTTAAATAAAAGATAGAACCTATTTTTGTCTAAATATTCTAAAACACTTTTCTAGATAGGTGATGAAAAATAGATAACTAATTGGCACAGTTAACTACTCTTAAGATCCTTTCTCTTTGGGGTAGCCATTAAGGACAGAATTTGACCAGCGGTTTGTAATATCCAACATGTCTAGGCTATCTTGCCCAGAAGAAATTCAGATAGATGAGCCTTGTAAACTGGAGCCATCTGAAGTTTTAAAATGGCTGCAGGTGTCTTAGTAGGAGACTAATTTTATTTTCTAATGATTAGAAAGAATGACCAGACCATGAACTCTAGGGTTATGCTTCTTTTCTCATGTCCTGCACAGAATGTTCTGAGCAGTTTCTATTTGTAGTTGAACAGCAGATCTGGTCTTCCTGTTCACTCTTTACTTGCATTTTAAGGCTTAGAAGTATTTGATCTTGCCTTGCTTCTTTATAAACTTGTTTTATTTTTTTCCTATATTGCCATTCCCAAAGTAATGACTAATTTTCAGTAGTGGGTAAGAAGGGAAAGAAATGATAAAACTAGTGATCTGGAGGAGTTTCTTATTCATGGTCTTATTCACCTTTTAATAAGCATCACCTAGCACAAAGACTGGCACCCAACAGGCATTTGGCTGAATTTTGTGGACTGAATTGGATTTGTTCTTAGAGTAAACAACAATAAGGAAAATAGTATTACAGAACTTTCAATCTAAGGGAAGTATCAAGAGTGAAGTTCTATATTCTCCTTCTTAAAACCTGAGGTTTTTTTCTTGTAAAACAAATCCACATTTAAACATAAGCATTTCTTAGTGACAGATCAAGGCTAATAGAATGGACTTGTGAACTATGTGTAGAATTTCTATTAAAAAGTCTGTTGTGAAATATAAACCCAAGAATATAAGATTATCCTAATTGTTCACATAAAGTTATTGGTGCTTTAGTTTGAGCACTTTCAACTATACTGACTTTAAAAATTCAGATATGTGCAATCTCTTAATATTCCTTATGTCCTTGGTAGACATTGTTCTCTGCCCACCTGCTTTCCCAGCAGCCTGTCTGTTATTGGGCTAAACTCCTTAAAAAAATTTTTTTTAAGGGCACCTGGGTGGCTCAGTCGTTAAGCGTCTGCCTTCGGCTCAGGTCATGATCCCAGCGTCCTGGGATCGAGCCCCACATCGGGCTCTCTGCTCTGTGGGAAGCCTGCTTCTCCCTCTCCCATTCCCCCTGCTTGTGTTCCCTCTCTCGCTGTGTCTCTCTCTGTCAAATAAATAAATAAAAAATCTTTAAAAAAAAAAAAAAATTTTTTTTTAAGTATAGTTGACACACAATGTTATATTAGTTTCAGGTGTAGGCTCTTTATGTTCATAATGAACATCTTTTCCTCCAAAGAGTCCTATGTCTTGGGTCAAATGTAAATACCAAACGAAGGAGTTCTGCAATGTTTCCAGACAAATCAGATGTGTTTTCATTCTCTATGTTAAACTTGACTTTAACATCGTATAGGTTTTTTTATATGTTACAAATATATTTGCATAGATAATTCCATTTTATTTATTCACTCTGTGTCTAACTCAGTAAAAATTCATTGCCTGCCTATTGTACACAAGTTGGTGAAGACACAGATGTGGTTAAGGCCGGGTCTGTGTCCTGGAGGAGTTCACAGTGGAATGGGAGGCTGACACAAAGATACGTAGCAAAAGAAGAGGTGAGAGCCGGGATCCCAAAGCCATGGAGACCTGGTTCAAGTCCCACTGTAACTGTGCTCCTGGCCATGTTAATGACTTCTCTTTAGCAGCCTGTTTCCTTACTGGTAAAACAGATTTAACATATAAAATGCTTATCTTATTGAATAGCATTGGAAAGTGTTCACAAAATGTCTACAACAGGGCTTGTCCAATAGAAATAGAACTCAGGCTACATGTGTAGCTTAAAGTTTTTTACTAGCCACATTAAGATGGTAAAAACAAATAGGTGAAATTAATTTTTTTTTTTAATTTCACTGTCCCTCCTTGGTAACTAAACTTTGTTTCCTGAATCTATGAGTCTGTTTCTGTTTTGTTTGTTCATTTGTTTTGTTTTACAGATTCCACGTGTAAGTGAAATCATATGATACTTGTCTTTCTCTATGTGACTTATTTCATTTAGCATACTACCCCTTAGGTCCATTCATGTTGTCAAAAATGGCAAGATCTCATTCTTTTTTTATGGTTGAGTAATACTCCATTGTATATAAACACTACATCTTTATCCATTCATTTATCTATGGACACTTAGGTTCATATATTGGTTATTGTAAATAATGCTTCAGAGAACATAGGGGTGCATATATCTCTTTGAATTTTTTTTTCATTTTCTTTGGATAAATACCCAGAAGTAGGATTGCTAGATTGCATAGTAGTTCCATTTTTAATTTTTTGAGGAATTTTCATACTGTTTTCCATAATGGCTCCACCAATTTACATTCCCACCAACAGGGGAATGTGCAAGGGTTCTGTTTTCTCCACATCCTCACCAACACTTGTTAGTGCTTGTGGTTTTGATGATAGCCAATCTGACAGGTGTGAGATGATACCTTTTTGTGGTTCAGGTGAAATTGCTTAACGATATATTTTATTTAATCCAATGTATCCAAAATATTGGCATTTCAACATGTAATCAATATAAAATATTAATCAGTTACTTTGCATATTCTGAGGAGATAAGAAAGGAATCAATGAAGTGGATCTTGAAAACCCGGTAGGAATTTATCAAGTAGAGAGGAAGAGAGAAGACTCTCTAATTTGATCTCTTGAAAGCATGTGGAGTAGCAGTAGTAGACTCTAATTATTTCATAGCAACTTACTGAATGCACGGGCTGCATGGCTAGGTGCTTGGGCTAGGTGCTTGGACTTCAGTTAGAGAGATATGGTCAGGTGCATGGGCTAGGTGCTTGGACTTCAGTTAGAGAGATATGGTCCTTGAGCTCAAGTAGCTTAGAGTGTAAATATCATTTATGGTCCTATTTTTCAGAGACGTGGATATGAGTAGGATGTGGGGTGTGCCAAAATCCTGTTGCTTCTGTAGCTCAGATATCTAGCTTGTCACCTTCACGATTTCCTTGTGAATTAAGACTTTTTTTGTGTTGTAAACAAATTCACTTTGCTTATTCTTTTCCAGTGGAAAGAAAAACTACTTGTTTTTTTTGTGTTTTTTCTTTGTTTGTTTGTTTATTATTGCTTGTGATTGACAAAGATGACATGGCCCATACTGAAAGTTTTCTGTTGCATTCTATTGCGTCATTTGCTTGTCAGCATTTCACCTGTCAACCAAAATTGGGCTAAATTCCATTCATGTCTTTGGCTCTTTTACTTGAATACCTGGGACAATGGTTAGAGTGGCTGCTCTTCTGTCACCTATTTGGGATGTTAGACCTGTTCACTAGACAGATAGATGATTTAGATTCAGCCGCTAAGACCCTTGTAGAGTCCTCAGTATATTGCTTATTTTGCAGTCCTGAGTCCCTAGTAAAATCAAGTGAACTCCCAAACTTGCAGATTTCTATTCAGTTGACTTAGTGTAGATTTTGCCCCTCGCTTTGTTTTTAATTCTTTTTTTTTTTTTAAAGATTTTATATATTTGACAGAGAGAGCACAAGCAGAGGGGGAGAGAGGGAGAAGCAAGTTCCTTGCCGAGCAAGGAGCCCCATGTGGGACTCGATGCCAGGACCCTGGGATCATGACCTGGGCTGAAGGCAGCCACTTACCCGACTGAGCCACCCAGGCCTCCCTCCCCTTGCTTTGTTTTTACCAACTCTCCCTCAAGATGAGGGGGAAAAAAAGAAGAAACAAACTGAAAAACAAAATGGAACAAAAGAAAAACAGACAAGGACAGTTTGGTATATCTAGAAAGATGCTCAAGATTATTGTTGACAAGGTAATTGTTTACTCTTTACAATATTCAGTAAAGGAGACTTTTGCTACTGTCTTTGATTGTTTTTTGGTATCTCATGAGCCTCGTAGTCACAGGAAGCCTTTCCTCAAATCGAATCTCTATGTCTCTTTTTTCACTGCATGTCTTCAATAAGGCTACTTCCCATCAGTCTTAAAGTCTCTCCTCTTCTGAGAAATATGGGTGAAGGTGAAATTGATGGCTCTTTGTAGAAGTCTAGGAAGGCTGTTCAAACCCAAGTGAACATATCTAAGCAAGATTCAATCTGAGAACCCAAATACTAGAAATAACAAATTTGGTGAACAATTTTGGCACTTTAGGCTAAAATCAACAGTTATGGCACCTACATGTACAACTGCAGAATTTCTTATAGAAAGTGATTTTTACCTCTGTTATGATATCCTAGCTGTGCTTAAGTAGACAGTCTGGCTCCAGTACTTGCAGTCTACCCTGAGTTGTATAATCTGAGCACTGGTGAGCTACTATTTGCATGTATTATTTCTGTTTCTGTTTCTTCATCTCAGAACTGGGGATGACTTTCCTTATTAAATAAACCACATCATTTCTTATAGCCATATGCTGTGTTTGTATCATCCTTGTATCTGTAAAGTAATCTATACCCAAAGTTGAAATCTCAGAAAATTTTAACAAATATTTAGAAAACCCAATTTTTTCTTCTATTTTATTTTTTTATTATTTTTAAAAATGATTTTATTCACTTATTTGACAGAGAGAGAGAGAGCGCAAGCAGGGGGAACAGGAGAGGGAGAAGCAGACTCCCCAGTGAGCGGGGAGCCTGGTACGGAGCTCAATCCCAGGACTCTGGGGTCATGACCTGGGCTGAAGGTAGATGCTTAACTGACTGAGCCACCCAGGCGCTCTGTTCTTCTATTTTAAATGTTATCCTACTTTAGCTTTAGCTTGTATACTTTATGACCGTAGAGGAAACAGTCCATCTTTGAAAATGAGCATGATCTATAGATAATGTCATCAGTGGATCTTCTGAAGGAGTTTTCCTATCCAAATATAGGCCTTATACTCTGTTAAGCAGGGCAACAATTCTAAGCTTTATATTGGGGCACGAGCTTGCCCTCAGGCATTAGACATAGTGAGTTAATTCTCTTGGTCAAGTTTTCCTTGTATCAATTTTCAAGTGTGTTTTTTACACGTGTGGTGTGGTGGGATGAGGAGAGTAAATGTTATAGTCAAATTGCTGATGAGAATGTGTATAATATGAAAATTTGGTGCCCTTACTTGCCTTCATAATAGGGCCAGGATTGTGGTGAGATTGGTGAGGCACTCAAACTTGGGGACAAAATTTAAGGAGGAGTCAGAACACTCAATATTCAAGACAAATAGTATTTTAATACAGTATTTTAAAACATCAAAAGTAATGCAAAACTATATGATGAACAAAATGTTGAAATTTTAAATAAAGACATCATTCTTTTCCTTTATGTTGTAACACACCACTACATAGTGGTGAACCAAGTTCTTGCTTTCCTCACTCCCCATTTAACCATTTAGGTTCATTTAGATTTCTAGATCTTCTGCAGCCATATCTTCTAAATCCAATTCCACATCTGTACCAATGCACTGAATTTTTGCCTATTATGGTCCCTTAGGAGAATGATGTTTTAAAGGAAAATGCTAAGCAAAAAGCCCATTTCACATTAGCTCCATACTATTGTGGTGTATTAATTTCTTGGGATCTATGACTTGATTTTCTGTGATGACACAGAAAATACTGATTGACTTCTGGGTTACTCTGACATGTGGAGAAATTGAATCACTGTTTAGTGCAGCCTGAACTTCTTTATCCATATATGAATTATTTCTCAGAAGGAAGCATTTCTTCTGTAGAATTGTGTTTGAGTTTCATTTTTATTTCTTAGAAGACAGGAGTTGGAAATTTAAAAAGAATTCAACTCCAGGAACATTTATTAGAAATAATTTTTGAATCTCACCTGCTAGGTGCTGTGAGGGACAAAACAATATGTAGTTTCTGCCCTCAAGGGGCTAGAGTATATGATTAGAAATGAAAGAAGTGGTAGAGAAATGTTAAGAGAGTGTAGAGAAAAGGAAGAAAGTCATGAATTACCTTGGAAAGAAAATTTCACAGAAGATTGGTCCTCAACAGGTGTTTGGAAGATAGATCAGCTTTGTCTAGATGGCACAAGGGGCAAGGAGCAGATAGGAAAAGAACAATGAGGTGGATATGATACTGTGAATAAAAGTGCCTCCTCTGCTTCATGCCCTATGACTCTGCATCTCACCTATGTTTCTGCAGCACTAAGGCACATGAAGTGCCCCACACAGACCCAGTGCCTTCTCTCCCCCCAGGCTGCCCCGTTACACAACTGTGCTCTCTGTTGTTCTTCCCATTCACCTTGTCCCCACCACCATCTCTTTCCAAACATCTTCAAACTCCTGGTTTATTTCCTTTTTAATCTTGTGAGGCTGACATGAACAGATAGTCACCTCATCCAGGGGAACTTTCCCTGACTCCAGGCTGAGTCTGCCTTGGCCTTCCATGAAGTGGGATACATACTCCTATTAGTGCATCTACCATTTTGTTTAAGGTCGTCTGGTCACCCTGGCTATATAGTGAACTCTCTGAGAGCAAAGATTGTGTCTCATTCATTTTTTGTTATGCTTATTTTTTATTGTGATAAATATATATTACATTCGATTTAATATTTCAGCCATTTTAAGTGTACAACTCAGTGACATTAAGTACACTCATCTCATTGTGCAGCCATAACCACTGTCCATTTCCAGAACTTTTCTTCATCACAGACAAACTGTGAACCCATTAAACAATAACTCCCCACTTTCCCTCTCTCCTCACAGTTCCTAGTAAACTCTAATTTACTGTTTCTATGAGTTTGACGACTCTAGGTACTTTATATAAGTGAATCATACAATATTTATCCTTTTTTGCCTGGCTTATTTCACTTGGCATGTTTTCAAGTTTTGTCTACGTTGTCTGATTCAATTTTTTTTTAAATTTTTTTATTGTTATGTTAATCCCCATACATTACATCATTAGTTTTAGATGTAGTGTTCCATGATTCATTGTCTGTGCATAACACCCAGTGCTCCATGCAGAACGTGCCCTCCTCAATACCCATCACCAGGCTAACCCATCCTCCCACCCCCCTCCCCTCTAGAACCCTCAGTTTGTTTTTCAGAGTCCATCGTCTCTCATGGTTTGTCTACCCCTCCTATTTCCCCCCCTTTCTGATTCATTTTTAAATCTCCATTCATAGTGCCTCACACATGGAAGGTAAAAAAATGTTTTTTGAATGAAAGTAGAAGAGCAGAAAGAAATAGCTTGCCATATTCTAGAGACACACGAGAGGCTTTTCTGAGGACAAGGACTGTAGCTTAGAGTTTGGAAGATTGGGGCAGGTGAGGTTGGCGAGGTAGACAGGGCAAAAATGGGAAGGTATTGAATTTCTTGAAGTATTTGAATTTGATTCAGTAAGTAATGGTGGGTCACTGAAAATTTTTGAGGAGGTAAATGTCTTAGATTTTCCTGGGTACACTTATTCCTATTGTAAGAATGATTGTTCTTATGGCTTATGTGAGGGACACTGTCTCATCCCAGTGAATTATTTATTTACCTGGTTATTTACCTGGTGGTAAAGAAGTGGTAGAGAAGAGAAGCAGATTGAAAAGGGAGTAGAGCCTGAAATAATGGGGAGTGCCTAGTTTTTCATAAACATGTCTGATATATACTATATGTTATTTAGTATTTCTAGTGTCCACACAAGGGCACATTGTATTGTACAATTAAGCATACTTAGCTTGCTAATTTTAGTGATTTTGCTTCATTGCAAAATATTGGTTTGAGGAGAAGAGTTTCTCCTCACTCACACATTTTAAAAATGAAATTATGAAGAGGAAAAGGAACTTTCCATGAGGTGAACAGTACTCCATAATATAAATGAGTTAATATATTTTTAGGTGGTTAATTTGCAAATTTGATAATCTGGCTCTTCTACAATCTAAGTATATACATATACACACTGTGTGTGTGTGTGTGTGTGTGTGTGTGTGTATAATTGTGCTGGGAAACTACCCATCTAAAAGTGAGAGGGGCGCCTGGGTGGCTCAGTTGGTTAAGCGACTGCCTTCGGCTCAGGTCATGATCCTGGAGTCCTAGGATCGAGTCCCACATCGGGCTCCCCGCTCCGTGGGGAGTCTGCTTCTCCCTCTGACCCTTCCCCTCTCTTGCTCTCACTCTCTCTCTCTCTCATTCTCTCTCTCTCAAATAAGTAAAATCTTAAAAAAATAAAAATAAAAAAAATTAAAAAAAATAAAAGTGAGAGAACCATCTTGAACTTCATTGAACTAATAAAACCACACTCAATTGCAAAGTGCTACTGACATATTACCCAAAAGGACACCCAACACCTTTGTGTTATAGCCAGCAAGGTATGGAACAAGATGTGTTGATCTAATATTTTCTTCTCTTCTCTGGGTCAGACCTGGTGTAGAGCAAGTGAATGGAACCTACCCCCTTCTCACAAGTCATAGCTTCCTGACTGTTACAAAAGTCATTCCACAAGGGAAACAAGCCAAGGAAAGGACATATGATTTGTTCCTGAGTTCCCAGGTCCTTGTTGAGAGGTTTCTTTTTTAGTTCTCTGGTTTTGACCCCATTTCCTGCCATATGATTCTTGATATACACAGAACTTAGAAATTTACAACTTGCATTATTATCCTGTATCTCAACTGAACCTTTCAACAATCTGGCAGAGAGTAGAGTGGGTGTTATTATCCCCGTTGCATAGGTAAGGAAATTGAGGTTTAGAAAGGTTTAGTGGTAGGGGTGCCTGGGTGACTCAGTTGGTTAAGCAACTGACTCTTGATTTCTGCACAAGTCACTATCTCGGGGCTATGAGATCAAGCTCTGTGTTGGGCTCCCCACTCAGTGGGGAGTCTGCTTGAGAGTCTCTCTCTCCTGCTTGAGAGCCTGCTCTCTCCCTCTCTCAAATAAATAAATAAAATCTTAAAAAAAAATAAAGGTTGAGTGGTTTGCCCAAAGCCACACAGCTACCTGATAGAGAAGCTAGGATATGTACCCTTGTCTTACATTAGACCATATTGTCACTTAATTTGGTACTTATTTTTTCTTTATAGATGAAAGAGTATTAGAAATTTGGTACTAGGTCTCTCTTGAAATTTTATACTGCAAAATAATGATAATGATAAAGTGAATAACTTCTATAATGCTAATTCTATGCTAGACATTATTCTAAATGCTTTATATGGAGTAATTTATTTAATCTTTCCAACAACTATATGAGGTAGTCACTATTATTATCAGTTTTTAAAAATGGAGAAACTGAGACACAGAGATATTGAATAAATTGTCTAAGGTCGCAGAGGCAGTCTGATTAGTGGAAAAAATATGAGAGTATTCAGCTTGAATCCAGATGTTCTGTGTGATATGGTTCACACCAAATATCTTCCTCTCTATAGGCCTCCCATTCTGAAAGAGAAAGTGGCTCTGGCTTACTGGTCTGCCTACCTATTTGCTTTTCTTAGTTTATCTACTCATCCATCCATCTACCCATCCATTCATCCACTGAAGATTTATTGAGCACTTATGTGCCAGAAAATATGCTAGAGTTACAAAAGCGAATTGTACACAATTCTTCTAGGGGCATGAACTCATATTTGAGAAAAATTTCATATGGGAAGTGATGCTTGAAGTGAGATTATGACTTAAAAATGTATATTTAATATTTGATGAGGGTATTTTTAAGTTCAACATTATAATTCTAAATACATTGTGTTTTTAATTTCTGTTTTCCAGTTATACGTTTTTTTGGTCAAATCTTCAAAAATTAAATTATCAGTATTATTGTTACTTTATTTTGTTTATTTCACATGAATGGCAAGAGTTTAGAGGAAATTGATTACCCTATAGGCAAAAATACCAAACTGATTCTGTCACCTTGAATCATAATGAAGCTGTTCTAAAAGCTTCATATTTATTTATTGGTTCATTTACTCATCATGGTAACCCTATAAGGCAGGTGCTTTTTATTTATTTTTTATTTATTCATTTATTTTTTGTTTGTTTCAAGTTTTTATTTAAATTCCAGTTAGTTAATGAATAGTTTAATATTGGTTTCAGGCGTAGAATTTAGCGATTTATCACTTATATCTAACAGTCAGTGCTCAGCATGGCTGGTGTGGAGCCCAGCAGGCACTGCAGTACTCTTGTGGGGAAGGAGGGCAGATAGCCCACTAGTGGACTGCATGATCTGCGGATCCCCTGGGACACATTGGGAGAGATGGTTCCCCCTTCTTGGAGGGCATCTGGAAGTGGTGGCATTGCCTTTCTGGGAACAAAAGAGCCATCAGGCACTATTACCATCCTCTACCCTTCAACATAGGCACAGAGAAACCTGCTGAGGGCGACTAAACTGGACACTGGCTCTTTGCTGTGCTTTACTCCAAAATCCACCCCTTGGTGCTTTGGTAAGACTGTCTTTCTGGGATAAACCGACATCAGTCCCAGAATAGCGTGACCCTCCCACCAGAGGACCAGCGTGGGTCCCTGCCATGCCGGGTCCCTAAAGTCTGGAGTTTTAAAACTCAGCCAGCCTTCCTGGGATAGAAAACAGGTGCACTGCACTGCCAGGCAGGCAGATGGCCCGGACAGTCAGGGTGAAGGTAGGAATCTGAGGGATGCCTGAAACACATGAGGGGAGATTGTTTGATTTTCTGGGAGCTGGTTTCTGGACAGTGATGGGTGTGAACTCCCCTCTCCAGGAGAAGGGAGGGAATTGGTGCCATTTCTCTCCTCTGCCCCTCAGCATAAACCAACCTCATTAAGCAGCACAACACCAACTGTGGTGGCCTAAACCACTTATGCCAAGCCCCCTCCCCCCTCTACCCTGTGCTCTGCTGGTGCTGCTTTTCTTGGGCAAGTGTGGCCTGAGAACCAGAGCAGCAGTCCCCTCCCCCAGAAGAGCAGCAGGCCCCTCCCCCCTGCATGCACCACCTCTACTGACTATAGAGTTCTGCAAAGCTACAGCTCTAGTGGAGATAGCATCAGGTCTCTTTTAACAAGCAGACCAGAGCTCACCTAGTTAAAACTCACCACACTCTGGCCAAAGTCCAAGCACCCCCATTGCAGGCAAAGAGAAACTCTCTAGAGGACTGATCTGAGGAGAAAAGCAGCCAAAACATAGCAGCAGAATGCACACAGCATACACCAGAGACACTTTCTTAAGCACCAGGCCCTGGATAGTATATGACTTTTTTATAAAGCCATTACTCTCAGGAGCAGGAAACATAAGCAGCTTTCCTAATACATAGAAGAAGACAGAGACCTGGACAAAATGCCAAGACAGAGGAATTCATCCCAAAAGAAAGAACAAGGAAAGGTCACTGTCAAGGATCTAATTGAAACAGATATAAGTAATGGGCTTGATCCAGAATTTAATAATTTTTTTTTTAAGATTTTATTTATTTATTCATGAGAGACAGAGAGAGAGAGAGAGAGAGGCAGAGGGAGAAGCAGGCTCCCAAGGAGCAGGGAGCCCGATGCGGGACTCGATCCCAGGACGCTGGGATCATGACCTGAGCCGAAGGCAGACGCTTAACCATCTGAGCCACCCAGGCGCCTGCTTGATCCAGAATTTAAAGCCACAATGATAAGGAAACTAACTGGGCTTGAGGAAAGCATAGAAGACACCAGGGAGCCCCTTACCACAGAGATAAAAGACTTAAAAACTAGTCAGGCTGAAATAAAAAATGCTGTAACCAAGATGTGAAATTGACTGGATGTAAGCACAGTGAGGATGGAAGAAGCAGAGGAATGAATAAGTGATATAGAAGATAAAATTATGGAAAATAATGAAGCTGAAAAGAAGAGGGAAAGAAAAATATTAGATCATGAATATAGATTTAGGGAACTCAGTGACTTCATAAAGCATAATAACATTGGTATCATGGGAATCCCAGAAGAAGAAGAGAGGGGAAAAAGGGCAGAAGGTTTATAGGAGGAAATTATAGCTGAAAATTTCCCTAATCTGGGGAAGAAAACAGATATCCAAATCCAGGAGGCACAGAGAACTCCTTCAAAATCAACAAGAGCAGGCCAACACCAAGATATATCGTAGTTAAATTTGCAAAATATAGAGATAAAAAATTCCGAAAAGCAGCAAGAAAAAAGAAGTCCCTAACTTACAAGGGAAGACAAGGTTAGCAGCAGATCTTTCCACAGAAACTTGGCAAGCCAGAAGGGAGTGGCATGCTATATTCAATGTGCTGAGTGGGAAAAATATGCAGCCAAGAATACTCTTTCTATCCAGCAAGGCTGTCATTCAGGATAGAAGGAGAGATAAGAGTTTCCCAGACAAACAAAAACTAAAGGAGTTCATGGCCACTAAAGCCATGCAAGCAGTATTGAAAAGGATGCTCTGAATGGGAAAGAAAGACCAAAAGTGACAAAGACTAGGAAGAAACAGAGAAAATCTCCAGAAACAATGACTTAACAAGTAATACAATGACAATAAATTCATATCTATCAAATTCATATCTATCATGAAAATGGACTAAATGCTCCAATCAAAAGATATAAGGTGTCGGATAAAAAACAAGATCCATTTATATGCTGCCTATAAGAGACTCATTTTGGACCTAAAGACAATTGCAGATTGAAAGTGAGGGGATAGAGAACCATTTATCATGTTAATGGATATCAAAATAAAGCCAGAGTAGCCAGACTTATATCAGACAAACTAGATTTTTAATCGAAAGACTGTAACAAGAGATGAAGAAGGGCACTATATCATAATGAAGGGGTCTATACAACAAGAAGATCTAACAATTGTAAATATTTATGCTCCCAACTTGGGAGCACACAAATATATAAAACATAAAGGATCTCATTGATAATAGTACAATAATAGTAGGGGACTTTAACACCCCACTTACATCAATGGACAGATCATCTAAGCAGAAAATCAGAAAGGAAACAATGGCTTTGAGTGACACACTGAACCAGATGGATTTAGTAGTTATATTCAGAACATTTCATCCTAAAGCAGCAAAATACACATTCTTTTCCAAGGGCACATAGGACATTCTCCAGAATAGATCATATACTGGGTCACAAGTCAGGCCTCAACAAGTACAAAAAAATTGAGATCATACTATGCATATTTTCCAACCACAACACTATGAAACTTGAAGTCAACCATAAGAAAAAAATTGGAAGGACCACAAATACATGGAAATTTAAGAACATCCTACTAAACGATGAATGGGTCAACCAGGAAATTAAAGAAGAAATAAAAAAAATACATGGAAATAAATGAGAATGAAAATGTGATGGTCTAAAACCTTTGGGATGCAGCAAAAGCAGTCATAAGAGGGAAGTACATAGCGATGCAGGCCTACCTCAAAAAGCAAGAAAAATCTCAAATAAACACCCTAATCTTACACCTACGGGAGCTAGAAAAAGAAAAAGAAATGAAGCCTAAAGCCAACAGGAGAAGGGAAATAATAAAAATTAGAGCAGAAATAAATGATATAGAAACAATAATAACAAAGAAACATTAGAACAGATCAATGAAACCAGGAGCTGATTATTTGAAAGAATTAATACAATTGGTAAACCCCTAGCCAGACTTATCAAAAAGAAAAGAGAAAGTACCCAAATAAATAAAATCACGAATTAGAGAGGAAAGATCACTGCCAATACCGCAGAAATACAAACAATTACAGGAGAATTTTGTGAAAAATTATATGCCAACAAATTGGGCAATCTGGAAGAAATAGATAAATTCCTAGAAACATACAAACTACCAAAACTGAAACAGGAAGAAATAGAAAACTTGAACAGACCAATAGCCAGCAAAGAAATTGAATCAGTATTCGAAAATCTCCCAAGAAACAAAAGTCCAGGACCAGATGGCTTCCCAGGGGAATTCTGTGAAACATTTAAAGAAGAGTTAATACCTATTCTTCTCAAACTGTTCCAAAAAATAGAAATGAAAGGAAGACTTCCAAACTCATTCTATGAAGCCAGCATTACCTTGATTCCAAAACCAAACAAAGACCCCACTATAAAAGAGAATTACAGGTCAATATCCCTGATGAACATGGATGCAAAAATTCTCCACAAAATACTAGCAAATTAAATCTAACAGTATATTAAAAGGATCATTTACCACAATCAAGTGGGATTTATTCCTGGGCTACAAGGGTGGTTCAGTATTTGCAAATCAATCAACATGATACACCACATTAATAAAATAAAGGATGAGAACCGTATGATCCTCTAAATAGATGCAGAAAAAGCATTTGACAAAGTACAGCATCCATTTTTTTTGGGGGGGGGGCGGGGAGAGAGCAAGCACTTGAGCAGGGAGAGGGGCAGAGGGAGAGAAGAATCTTTCAAGCAGACTCTCCATTGAATGAGGAACCCACCATGAGTCTCAGTCCCACAACCGGTGAGATCATGACCTGAGCCGAAATCAAGAGTTGGACACTTAACAGACTGAGCTACCCAGGCCCCCTACGGCATCCATTCTTTTTTTTTTTTTTTTTTTAGATTTTATTTATTTATTTGACAGCGAGAGCAGGAACACAAGCAGGGGGATTGGGAGAGGGAGAAGCGGGCTTCCTGCCGAGCAGGGAGCCCGATGTGGGACTCGATCCCAGGACTCTGGGATCATGACCTGAGCCGAAGGCAGACGCCCAACGACTGAGCCACCCAGGCGCCCTACAGCATCCATTCTTGATAAAAACCCTCAACAAAGTAGGGATAGAGGGAACATACCTCAACATCATAAAACTGGGTGTTGCATGTAAGGATGAATCACTAAATTCTGCTCTTGAAATTAATATAACACTGTATGTTAACTAACTGGAATTTAAATAAAAACTTGAAATAAAAAAAAAAACACCCATTGCTCATCACAACAAGTGCCCTCCTTAATACCGGTCACACATTTAATTCATCTGCTCACCCACCCCCTCCAGCAACCCTCAGTTTGTTCTCTATAGGTAAGAGTCTCTTTTATGGTTTATCTCTCTTTATTATTTTTCCCCTATGTTCATCTGTTTCCTTTCTTAAATTCCACATATGAGTGAAATCATATGGTATTTGTCTTTCCCCGACTGACTTATTTCACTTAGCATAAAACACTCTAGCTTCATCCATGTCATTGCAAATGGCAAGATTTCATTCTTTTTGGTGTCTGAGTAATATTCCATTGTATGTATCTATATCTATATATCTATATCTATCTATATCTATCATATATATATACACATACACACACATATATACCACATCTTCTTTATTCATTCATCAGTCAATGGACATTTGGGCTCTTTCACTGGGCATTTTGCTGTTGCTGATAATACTACTGTAAACGTCAGGGTGCATGTATCCCTTCGAATCAGTATTTTTGTATCCTTTGGGTAAATACCTCAGTGTAATTGCTAGGTCGTAGGGTAGTTCTATTTTTAACTTTTTGAGGAACCTCCATACTATTTTCCAGAGTGGCTGCACCAGTTTGCATTCCCACCAACAGGGTGAGAGGGTTCCCCTTTCTCCACATCCTTGCCAACATCTGTCGTTTCCTGTGCTGTTGATTTTAGCCATTCTGACAGGTGTGAGGAGGTATCTCATCATGGTTTTGGTTTGTATTTCCCTGGTGATGAGTGATGTTGAGCATCTTTTCATGTATCTGTTAGCCATCAGAATGTCTTCTTCGGAAAAATGACTGTTCATGTCTTCTTGGGGCAGGTGCTTTTTAAATCTCCCTTTTGGATGAAAAAACTGAGACACAGAGAATTTAAGTAGCTTTCTCAAAGTGTCTCCACTATGACATGGCTGAGCTGGGAGTAAGCCAAGGCCATCTATTTGGAAGGTCACACTCTTAAGTAATCACGGTACGCCACACTGAATATTGCAACCACTCCACTGCAGTTTCCTGTGAGAAAAGACCTTGCCTATCAAGAACATTCATATCTTTTCATGATCGACTTGTTTTCTCAGTCACTATGGAATGTATGGAGCAATGTCCTTATTTTCCTATAAAAAGTCCCCTACTATTATTGTACTATTACCAATGAGATCCTTTAAAAGACAGTGACTTCACAACTGTCAGCTGTGGTTGTCATAGTGGTTACCACAGAATCTCTTTTTTTTTTTAAAGATTTTATTTATTTATTTGAGAGAGAGAGAACGAGAGAGAGCACATGAGAGGGGGGAGAGTCAGAGGGAGAAGCAGACTCCCTGCCGAGCAGGGAGCCCGATGTGGGACTCGATCCAGGGACTCCAGGATCATGACCTGAGCCGAAGGCAGTCGCTTAACCAACTGAGCCACCCAGGCGCCCTACCACAGAATCTCATTCAAACTTTGTAGCAAGGCATTGAGACTCTCCTCAACATGGCTACACGCCACACAGGCAAATATTGTATTCTCTTAGTGCACACCCTCTGCTTTATCTGGAGCAATCACCTTCTTGTCATCTAGATGTAGAAGTTATGCTCATGCCCAAATACAAGTCTATGCTTGCATCTTTGTCCATAAAAATGCACACCTCCTCTGTCCTGCTGTTTTCACTTATGTCATTGTGTTTTCATTATGTCTCCATCGTGTCTGATGGGACACACCAAACCCCTCTGCCTTAGTACACCTGTCTCCACTGAATTTCTTATTCTCTAAAACTCTTTAATCTTGTAGGTTGTGCTTCTGGATTGAGTGCCAAGTCTTGTAGTGCCTTGCTTTGAGTTTTATAATATGAGACTACGATCTATAGCTCTTTCTATATCATTTGTTTCTAGCAATAGAGTAATAAGCATAAATATACATATATAGAAGGCAAAATTAGAACTTGGGGACCCTATATAACATGCAAAATTAATTAGTGTGCAATAGTTTCAGTCCCTAACACAATGCCTTGAATATAATAGGCCTTCAATAAATATTTGATGGATGACATTTTTTTGTTGTTGTTATATTAGTTTGAACAAATCCCTAAGAGTTGCACTCAGAGTAAAGTACAGAGAAGCTGATCTTTTGGGTCATTTCAAATAGGTAGAGAGCCATTCGCCACCTATTAAGGACAAAAGAGATTTGATGACAAAAGGGTTTCCAGACCATCCAAAAGTGCTATTCTAATATTTGTTCACAGCTAGCAAAATGGGGTCATAGGAACCTTTCATAAGCAGATGCTGTCTCTCCCTATATAAATGCTCTTCCTAGTCTTGGCCAAAACAAAAACAAAATGGCAAAATAAAACAAAAATAAAATGTGAAGAGCATCTCACTGTTTATTGTTTTGCCCAAAACCTGGTTGATAGGACTAGATTTGATCAGTTTTGGGGGGGGAAATCAGTATTGATATATACCTGGGTCTTGACTTTTCTTATACTTATTTATTGTTTCATCCATTCAGTTAACATATAATTTACTAATCAACTCCTAAATGAAGGGATCTGTGGTAGATCATTCAAGATATAGAAATTAGGCATTAGGTAACTGTACACACAAACCCTTGTGCTCAGCATACATCATTTCTTGTTCTATAGCAGGCTTAGGGAATTTAAGATGCTTTTTACACTTAAAATTTTAAAAGAATGGTTTTTTTTTTTCAGCCTCAGTCCTGGGATTGCAAAATGAGACAGAAGACACAAAGTATGCCAGAGGGTTAACATTATAGTTGTAGGAACTTGAGGAGGACAAGTATAACCCATTACAACTGTTAATACTGATGCGTCAGGATAAAACTATGCCCTGAGAAATAATGTGCAGAGTAGCTATGATTGCTGGAAGCTGATGGATCCAAGAACCTGAGTTATTTTTCAACAAACCATTGTGCCACTTTCTGCCTCTTTCTAGACACTGACTATGTTTGTAGCAGGGCAAAAGTGATTTGAAATTTTTTTAGAGTTCAAAATTTAAATCATGTTCACTTTGCTGAAACTCCATTGGATGACGGAGTAGCAGAAGAGAAAACCATGCAAATAAAAGAAATGGAGTAAAAGGGAATGGAAAAGCTTTAGAGATGCCATCATCCCAAAAAGATTAGAAAACTAGCCACTGAGAGCCAAGGGCAGGGAAAGAGCACTTGGAAGTGTCCCTGAAGCCTTCCAGAAGTGGTCAGAGCATTCCTCGCCCTTCTCGTCATTTGTTAGGATTTTGTTATTAGGAAAATTACTTACTTTCGATCTATTTCTTTTAGATATTTCCATGTAGGGAGGACTTTTCTTTGTCTCTTTATCTTTGTTATTTCTCTGAAGTATGCCAGTTTGGGGAGGATGTTAAATGTTTAGGTAAAATTTATGTGTAAGTATGCCGTTTACATACAAAGGTAATGAGACCCAGCTTAAGAGATGATGCCATTAGGTTATTATAGTTGCCAATAAAATCAGCATGAGTTTGTTTCTTTTTCAGCTCCCTACAAATATTCACTCAGAATCTTTTCGAATATCAGTATTGTGAAAAACACAGTTTTGAATTCTTTGGGGAGAGCAAAGATGAGTGAGTCTGCATCTTCCTCTCTAGTAAGTCCACAATTAGAACTGACCCACTAAGTTATACATCGGAGGGGTAGTGTATCTTCCAGAACTGGAGAAAGGCTGAGAAAAAGAATCAGAGATCTTTTTCAAGCAACCAACAAATCACATTTTTCTGAAAGCATGTCATTAATCATACACCGTCTTGCAGACTCCAGATAGAGTCAGTATAACTGGTCTGTGTAAGTAAGTGTAATCAATTCCCATATGATCTAGGATTCTCCATGTATTTATGATTAAGATCGGTTTTCTTCCTATCAGCTCACATTCAGAAGTGTAGGTGTTTTTCACATTCTTCTTCTCTCCAAAGTAGAATACTTTCACAGAGCTGTATGCCTTTGAGATGATTTGGCTTTGCTATCAATTTCTAGTCTTACAATTTGACTTTTATTGGTATCTAAGATGCCTTGGAAATAATACATAGAAGTTCTTTGAAGTGAACTGCATGGACAGTTCTTACTTTATCCATTATGACCACCCCTCATAATGGTCATGTCGAAGCTAATGGTAGAGTGGGTGTCCTACTCCTCCTGGCCAGTCCTCAGCTAGCCATATATGGTCAGGCACCAGACAAAACCCCACATATCTGACAAATCTTTATGAGAGATTTGAAAGGTGAGAAGTGTATCTTTTTGAGGTTTTACCTGTCTATTTCATGCATAGCTCCTTATTAACAGGTTTGCTATCTCTTAAGAGTAAATAAAATATTTTTTTGACGTCTCAAAGTCATTTTAGAATTCATTAAATTAATAATCTCTTTATTTTAGGACTTGCCATTTCTCTTCAGTCTTCAAGTCCTGATGTATTTTCACAGACATTCTTTAGTTAAGTAAGGATATTAATAATTTCTCTTAATAGCTTATGAAGTGAGTCATTGAAAGTGAGTCATTAAGGCCAACTCCTGTGTGTGCTCTTAAATAGCAGTTTAACTGCTATTGTTTTACTAGGTCTGTATTACAACATTTTCCCCCCAAGATCTCCTTGTCTCATACGTAGACAGCATTCCCAAGAGTTAATAATATTCTCTTTCTTTTTCAATAGTTTTATGAGAGCATTCCAAGAAAAGTGGAGGAAAGGGCGAGGAGACCCCTATTGTAATGTGATGTGCGTGAAAATACCAGCAGCCCTTGATTACCTGGGAAGTCACTGATTTCCATCCTTCCCCTGTGAGGGGTTCTTAACTTGGCATCCATAGACACACCAAGTTCTTAAAAAGAACTGGGTTTCAGTATAATTGGTTTTATCCTGTGATTTTTAAATATTTTATTTCATGAATTCAGAACCTTATTCTGAGAAGGGGTCCATAGACGTCAGACTTCCAAATTGAACAAAGATGTTTAAGAACTCTGTCATAACTGTATATGAAGCTATGCATTGTAGATGGTGAAACTCATGGTCAGGGTATGGGAAGAAAATTTGTCATCTGCATAATATTTGGCACTTTTATTATTAAAAAGGAACTAGAGTGGGACGCCTGGGTGGCTTGGTCGATACAGCATGCGACTCTTGATCTTGGGTTTAGAGCCCCATGTTGGATGTAGAGATTACTTAAAAAAATAAAATCTTTGGAAAAAAAACCAAAAAGGAACTAAAGCAATGGGAGCAACCATTTATTTGTTGACCACCAGTATTTTCTAAGCAATATGAGAGGTTCTTTATATACTTTTAAGTTGTCATCATAACATATTACAGGGCTATTATTATCATTCTGACTTTCTAGATAAAGTAACTGTGAAGCCCAGGGCAATTCATTCATTCAAAAAATATTCACAGATCATACATCAAGAGAGGCACTGTGCTAGGCACCAGAGATGAAATAATTCACCCAAGGTCATGTACCTAGTAAGTGGCAAATCCATTGTCAGCAAAACCCATTACCTCTCCCCTCACACCCTGCATCTTCGTAACTCATTCTACATTTGAAACATTAAAAGTCCTATTGAAAAACATGGAACTCTAAGAAGGTAGCCAACAGACATTTTTCTCTTTATACAAATGTGAAACATAATTAGGTCTTCCTGGAACGTGGTACTTCTGCTCATGCTTTTCTTCACTCCAGCATTGCCTGAGCAAACTGGAACCCAGTCAATGACTTCTTGGATTAAGCCCATTCTCTTCTTGGACCATCACTAATCTTGTCATCATGAGAGAGAATAAGAATATATGTTGTTTCAGTGATGGCACCTGTATGTCCTCATATCCAAGAAAAGATATCTATTCCTCTGCCTTGCCAAATATTCCTAAACTTTGCTTCTAATGTGGTATGTGTGCTATTGGTTTGTTTGTGTGTGTGTGTTGGGAGGAGGTTGTTTTGTTTTTTTAATGATCTTAAGATTTTCTTATTTGTAGTCTGAAATACTTAGAACAAGAGATTTTGCAAGCTTGAAGACAAAGTATATTTTCACTGCTAAATGTAAGATAGGTTCATGCTGATAAGCACAATTTCTGTGAATCAAAGGAACCACCTTCATGTCCATTTCCAATTCTGGCTTAATTGCTCTTTCTGTATTGGAAGCTGATTTGAGAAGCTGACTATAGCACTAGAGATATTGAAAGTGTGATGAGGAATTTTAGGCCATTGTTCCCTAGAGAATTTCCTAACTGCTTCATAGGTGGTAGGAAGAGAAAGACCAGATAGATAGATAGATAGATAGATAGATAGATAGATAGATAGATGATAGAGAAAGTTCTTCCCTTTGGTTTTTTGACAATGTAATGTAGGTTGGAAATCTGACTAATCCAAAATTATGGATATTCTCTTTAATTTTAATTTATAAAAATAAAGACAACTTCTGTTTAAGAAGAAAAAAATAATTCTGTTCCACATTCTTTTATTTCCAAGAACTCAAAATAGACAAAGTAATTTTAAGTTTTATTTTCTTCAAATTTTATTCCATGCTGTCATCTTGCTTGCCAGCTTTGTGAGAAAAAACTGTCCCAGTGGCTCTCCTTGCTCCCCTCCGGGGAGGGCATGTCCAGCTCCAAGGCTGGCACCCATCGGGGCCGCTCAGCGACATTCAGCTCCCCTCAAAGAGGAAGCTGGTGCAAGGTCGGCTGCGAGGCATGAAGTGACATCATTGCTAAGGCGAGGCTGCATTTGCCACTTAAGTGTGCCTTCAGAAGGCCAGTGGGGAGGGAGAACACAAACTCAGGCTTCCAGCTGCATGAGGCTGCTCAGAGCTGGGACCCTGTATCCCCTCAGGACCCCCTCTGGATTCAAGAGGAGGAACGTAGGTGATCTTCTGAAGTTAATCTCCTATTTGGAGAAAGTAGAAGTGTTGCATCACCCAAAGTGGGAATGATCAAGAGATAATGTATTTTATGCCATTTATGAATTCTTATTATTGAAGGTATTTTGACAAAAAGCCACAGATGCGGCCAGAGTTGATCCTTTTCAGAATCAGTGGATAGCAGATGTTTATTTTTCCTTTTTTGAACTTCTATTTAACGGCGTTGGATGCAATAAGTACAAAGAAAGGATAGCACATGCCAGACCCATGCTGTATTATTATTATTATTATTTACTTTAGAAATAGTCTCTGAACGAAAAAGATTTTATTTTTTAAGTTAAAGTAACAAAGTCATTGTTTTCAGTATGAAAAAAATGGTTATTATTTTGATGCATTGGCATTTTTCATCACATCTTTGCCTCTTTTCTCTCTGCATACCCCTTCTAAGTGGTACCTCCCATCCCCAATGATTTCAGTTTTTACCTCTTTCCTGATCATATCCAATCTGTGACTTGAGGCTGCCCCAGGCCTCTTGGCTTTATAGCCTTACTTCAGCAATCTACTAGACTTTTCTCCATCCTTGCTCCTCAGGAAGTTTAGATGAAACATATTCAAGCTGGTGCTCACTGCCTTCCCCATGAGCCTTCTCTTCCTTATGTATGCCCATCACCATGGCCAATCACACCGGCCAGACACTTTAGAGATCCTTGACTCCTCCCCCTCTTTTCATCCCTCATTTGTTAAATTCAGTTAATTCTCCTTCCTTGATATCTCAGCAATTAGTCTCTATTCATTCTCCTTGCCGTCACCCTAGCTAAGACTCCTATTTTTAAAATGTTTCAGTGGTATCTCTTTGCCTCAAGGCTGAAGCCAGAACTTCTGAGCACCCCCTGGCTCCTTCTTCCTTCTACAGCCACATTTCTGACCACTCTTTCCTCCCGCTAAGTTCTATATCCCTGCATGTCTGGTGTAGGGACAGTTTCAGGGTCATGCCATACCTCTGGTCCCTCTGTCGCATTGCCTCCTTTTCCATCAAGTATTCTATGGAGATGTGAATTAG
This sequence comes from Leptonychotes weddellii, assembly GCF_054177405.1. NCBI lineage: Eukaryota > Metazoa > Chordata > Mammalia > Carnivora > Phocidae > Leptonychotes > Leptonychotes weddellii. Next base: position 117,461,023 of record NC_138376.1, read on the forward strand.
AAATCTGAGGAAGTCTTACATCTCTGGATTAGGTGCCAGTCCTGTGTGCAGTGAATCCTGGATAGTCTTCCAATGTGGTCTTAGATACTCTTTTCCAATCATTTTTTAATTGGACTGTTCTTCTCTCTTAGCTTTGATGTCAGAGACCAAGACATTAAATTTTTTTTGTCCCTAACATCAATATATGCTTGACACATAGTAGGTGTTCCAAAGAATGAAGCGATTAATTTTTCTGTAATTAATTCATGCTTTTAAGTACTCCGATGAGTACTGTATTTAGGAATGTTACTAAATACTTTTCTTTTTCTTTGTAGGAAAAAATACATTGGGTATTTTTTATTTTTTAATTTTTTTAAATTTTATTTTATTATGTATGTTAGTCACCATGCAATACATCATTAGTTTTTGATACAGTGATCCATGATTCATTGTTTTCGTATAACACCCAGTGCTCCATGCTTCACTCTTTTGCTCCTTAAAAAATTGGGTCTACACATAGATTATACTGAATTTTTAGGATGTAAGTGACATTATATTCAAAAGGACAATTTTCCGGTTAAAGGGAAAGATACATTAATATTTTGTTCTATGATCATATTTAGACTGATTTTTAGTTAGATTGGAGAGTCCAACAGCGGTTTCCCAAATATTCTACTTGCCAGTCCAGTGCATTCTCTCTCTTTCTCTCTTTTGGTCTCTCTCTCTCTCACAATTCCTCTTGCTCTTGCGTTCCTCCTATTTCCACAGCAACTGTCTCAGTCCTCCACTATGTTCAGTCCTCCACTATGCTCTTCTAACATCCTACCCTGTCACTTCCTTATTCTTCTCACCTCTGCTTCACTGAGAAACTGGAGATCTTCTTCCAGGAAGTCCTTCAAATTGCAAAAGATAATTCATTTGCACTCATTTTATCTCATTCATTTATTTACCTATTCCCCCCTGTTTATTTGAAAAATACTTATTTAAGGGCTTTTTCTCAGCCAGGTATGACATTAAGTACTGCAGGTATAATGTCATCAGGACATAGTTTTTGTGCTCAGTCTGTTTCCAGTCCCATGAGAGAGATGAATTTGCAAATAAGCACTGATACAGAGAAGAGCTACTGTAGGAATAAGAACTTAATCTTGTTGCTGAGAGAGTTGAAGTCATTAAATAAGAGTGTACTGGGAAGAAGGGACAGCATATGTTGTAGCCTAAGGAATCACCTTTTCTTTCTTTCTTTTTTTTAAAGATTTTATTTATTTATTTGACATAGAGACACAGCCAGAGAGGGAACACAAGTAGGCGGAGTGGGAGAGGGAGAAGCAGGCTTCCCGCTGAGCAGGGAGCCTGATGCGGAGCTCGATCCCAGGACCCTGGGATCATGACCAGAGCCCAAGGCAGACGCTTAACGACTGAGCCACCCAGGCGCCCCAGGAATCCCACCTTTTCTCTAGCTTCAGAGATTAAAGGTGCCCACTGCTCAGATATTTTCCTTATGTTGGCACTCAACACATGTCATTACTGTATTATGACATTTTTTTGATTCTTTTATAGACTATGACCTTGTTGTCCCATCTCTGTATTCACAATACCCAGCCTCATGCCGGTTTATATATATTGGAGATGCTCAATAGTATTTAGTGCATGTTGAGCATGATCATGTAAGAGGTACAGTGTTTACAGTTTGTTATCGTTGTGGGTTAAATTGCATCTCCCCAAAAGATATGTTGAAGTCCTAAGCTCTAGTACCTGTGAATGTGACCTTACTTAGAAGTAGTCTTTACAGATGTAATCAAGTTAAAATGAGATCATATTCAGTTAGTGTGGGCCCTAATCCAATACGACTGGAGTCTTTATAAAAAGAGAACAGATACAAAGACACACAGAGAACATCACATGATGATGGAGGCGGAGATTGGAATGATGAATCTGTAAGCCAAGGAATGCCAAGGATTGCCAGCAACACCAGAAGCTAAGAGAAAGACATAGAACAGAGTCTTCCCTAGCATCTTTGGAGAAAGCATGGCCCAGCTGACTTTTGATTTCAGACTTCTGGCCTCCAGAACTGTTGTTTCCTGATTTCTGTTTTTTGTTTTTTTTAAGCTCCCCAGTTTGTGGTACTTTGTTATAGCAGCTCTACAAAACTAATACAGTTACTATTTATTTTTATTAGGAAATATTGCTGTAGTTCCTGTTGTAATCCATAGGGAGTCAACATTGTTGATGGAACCCAATACCAAGCCAAGGGCTGTGTTGAACTAAGAAATGAAATAGTTCTTGCTTTGAAGGTAATTAGCATTTAGAGAATCTCTCTTATAGGTTCTCCTAGCTACCCACCTTATTTTTAGCCTGGTTATGTAATGGCTTAGAAAGATCTGCTGTGGTTATAAAAGGATCCATCATGGGTTAAAGGAAAATAGTCTCTGGCTCTCTAATTTCTTTATGGGCTCTCTCTACAGTGGTTTAATTAAGGTCAGTGATAACTGACTTCAGATCTGGGATGGAGGCTGAAGTGATTCTTTTTCCTTTATTTTGTTGTTTGTTCTCTTTGGGGCTGAAATTTGTGTAGGTTAATGGCAAGAATGTGAGAGGAGGGGAGCTGTGAGGAAGACTGAAAGGGAGGAAGCACACTTTTCTAAATAAATCCCCCATGTGCTTGTGAGACTCTCAGGTCCCCACTGACCTCAGACTTGGGACTGCCTATCCGTTCTTGAAATGGGGTCCTGTGCCTTATCCTCTGGTTTCTCAGAGGCAGTGTTGTTATATGATTTGCTACTCAGCATTTCTGTTATTTCTTGGTGATTTTGCCTTGGAAGACTCCCATTTTAATATTCTGAATTTAAGTAAAAACAATGAGAGAATAAGCCTCTTTTTTGCTCCTAATTCATTCTAGAACTGGATGTCCTTGGGTCATCAGCAATAATGGGTGTTCCTCTAGCAAATGTGTGTATGTGTGTGTGTGTGTATGTCAGAAAACACTCCCTAAGACTGTAAGATAATCATCAATTTTGGTTTCACTGAGGGGCTTAGGCAGGGAGCAGGTAGGAGGAGGAAATCATCATTGTCCATTTGTTTAGGGGACTTGCTTAAAAAGAATGGTCTGCTTCCCTCTCAGTGTTTGTGTTGACGTTTGTAGTGTTTCCCGGGAACATACAGTTATCTGGAAAACTCAGACTGATGACAATAGTATTTGAAATGCCTCTGTAGGTCTGCTTCTAGGTAGATAGGAAAAAATGTATGTTCCAAGGTACAAGTGCTTGTTGACTTTTCAAACACAGCCAATCCATGCTCTTCCTGAGCGAACCCAGCGCCGCTCCACAGTGCTGGCCTTCCTGTGCATTTGCCAAGCACGTCAAAGGACAAGCTTAAGTACTTTACTTTATAGTTTATTAATTCTTTCCTTCTTTAGTTTGCAACCTACTCTCAGAAACTGGAAAATAATTTCTTTTACTTTTTTCCCCCTTCTTCATTTAAGCCGAAATTGATTTTTTTCCTGAGCTGGGAAGGAAAAAAAATTAAGTTGTAGTTAATACCATTGCCCTTGCTGAATAAAAATAAAAGACTAGTTTACCTTCAAGTTGTGCTGTATCAGAGTAAAGAGCTTTTCTGTCTCTCCAAGGAGGATTTTGACATGAGAGAGTACAAAAAATGTATACTGTCAATAGAGAATAATTGTAGCCAATACAAGAAGTAATAGAATTGTTTATTTGGTGGACGGAGGGAATGGTTTTTTTGTGTGTGCTTCAAAAATTGGGAAGCTAGGAGACACTCTTAAATCCATAAGCTTCTCCAGAACTCTTCTCAAATGCTTATTGTCATGACAACCATCTCTTCATAAACCAAGGCTCTGAGTGTAATACAGATGGGGTTGGTAACAAGATAGAGTTGCCATCTGCTTTGTTTTCTCTGAGGGACATTTTTTTTGATCCCCAAGTCTAATCCTGATATCTGAAAGTCTTGACTTATTTTTCTTTTTGGAGTCAGATATAGTTGTGAGATTAATTCTTTTCTCCTAACAAACCACTTCCTTATCTGTCATCACATAACATATTTTTTGTTGAATAGAAAGAAAAAAAGGGGGATAGTTATGTGTGTGTGGAAACAAACATATATTTTAATGATTTATTCCTCTATCTACTTGGCAAAGTCTGATATGAGGTACCTTGTAATTCAGTAGTACAGTCAGAAGTAAGGCAGTCATTTTCCCAGGAAACAGGTAAAATTATTATTGCCTTTGGATATTGTATTTATGTCTGTGCTTCCTGACATAGGGCTTCAAACAGTCTGTAGTAAGCCCTGTTGTTCTTACTTTCCACCAAAAGGAACACATCAATTCTCTAGGAGAAGAAAACCTTTTCTTATTATTAAATTTAGAGAGAAATTTGAAGAATAAATGAATGCTTATATGAGGGACATAGCCCAATAGCTTCATCTGTCCCTTTCCCAAAGATGCAATGACATATTCAAAACTGAGAACATAATTTTAAAAAAAAAAATATTCACAATTTCACAATGCTGTGATCAGAATTAAGATCTATCCAGCCTTAGAAAAATAAGAAAATATGTATCTGGCCATTTAAAACTGTGTCATCAACAAAACTGCTAAATAAAAGTTCAGGGAAATATTTTATGAAGCTCCTATTTAAGGTCAAGAATAATTTCCTTCTTTGTGTTATAACTATTTTACATATGATACAATATATAATTCTAAACCTTAAGATCTTGAGGTGCTTTTCGATGTAGCTCTACTTTTTTTGCTAATCAGAGAAGTTCTATAATTACCTCTCCAGATAGACACAATTTATTTCCATATACTTTTTTCATATCCTATGTGTTGATGTGTAAAACATAATCAAATATTGGCAGGTAAGTAAAATGTAACCATAAGCTATGGCACACACAAATCCATACCTAGAAGTGTTTATGATGACGAAACAATAAATCTGGCCTAAAGTCCAGGGGGCACCTGGCTGGCTCAGCCAGTAGAACATGCATCTCTTAATCTCAGGGTCCTGAGTTCAAGCCCCACACTGGACATAGAACCTACTGTAAAAAAAAAAAAAATCTAGCCTAATGTCCAGAGCAGGGAAAAAAATGCTAGAAAATTTTTGAAGTGTGAATACATTTCCATGGGTAAGTCTAATAATTTTTCAAAGGAGCGTTATAATGGGTGTATATGGTGTGGGGGATGGTGGTTAAAGCCCAACAATGGTTGGGGTACCTGGGTGGCTTGGTCAATTAAGTGTCTGACCCTTGATTCCGGCTCAGGTCATGATCTCAGGGTCCTGGGATTGAGCCCTATGCTCAGCAGGGAGTCTGCTTGAGATTTTCTCTCTCCCTCTGCCCCCCCCCACCCCCGCCCTGTGCACATGCTTTCTCTCTCTCAAATAAATCTTTAAAAAAAAACCCAACCATAGTTGAATTGGTAATGATGTCATAAATGTCTTCATTATATTATGTCAAAACATGGTACCCTTGTCAGGCTACAGAGTCAAGATTGGAAAGTTTGTGGATATATATAGATATCATGACCTCATCATCTGTAATTCTTTCAAACTATAGTCATCTTAATAAGGGGCATTCGAGATATACACCATTCATTTAAAAAGCACTACTTTTGTTTACTTTAAAAACTCTGCCCTGAATTCTTCAACCTCAACTCAAATTAATTGGCTATCAACTATGCTAAATGTGACATATTTTTAAAATATCAAATTTGTCACATTCAGTTCTTCACTTACCACTGGTTTTTATTGCTGAGTATTGCCTCGAGAACACTGTTTTATTTCCCAAGGGAGGTCGTCACCACAGGGCAAGTTTTGTTCTATCTCAAGGCAAATAAGGAGCAGCAAACACAGTGTGGAAGTCTGCTGAGTTTAGTAGAAAACCATTGACCATTTATTGGGGTGTACAAATACAGCTGCATTCTGGATTTGCTAAACATCTTGAAATGCTTTGAGTGTAATAAAACCCCAGATGTGCTTTCTTTTCTCATTTCTTTGCATATGTATTTTAGGAGAAATATAATCCACATGCTCTTGTTCCCTCCACTTTTAAATCATGAAAACGTTGTTTTTAAGAGCTGTTTGATGTCCAGGAAGTCTTTTATCCTTTTTATTAGGTTATTTTTGTATATAAATAAAAAGAAAAATATAAACAGAAAACACAACATGACTTAGGGCAAACACAAAGTGCCCAATTTAAGTTTGAAGCTCTAAATCTAAAATATTTTGAAATAAAACATTTCTCTTGGTGCTTTGCAAAAGTCATGTTCCCTTCTATTAGGAAGAAGTTCCAGGCCTATTGGGATGAATAGGAAGGAGAACGAATATTCACTGAGTAGGACTCTGGTACTCTGGGACATCTGCCAACTCCTTAATTTTTACAATAACCCAAAGTGGTAGGTCAGTCCATCTGCATTTTACAGATGGGAAGAGCTTTCAGAGATCTTAAGTAACTGGCTGTAGGCCGCAGAAGAACTTCAAGCCAGGTCTACTTGACTTTTCAGCTCATACTCTTTTCATTATTTCTCTCCTCTTCATTCCGTTGGGAGGATGGGAGGGGGGTGTACCCTCCCCATAATAAAAAAAATCCCATGTTGGAAATACCTCGTAATTGGGCCTGAGAATTGAGGGCTGTTGTAGCCTCAAGAAAGTGTCAGCTCGGTATTGGCAAGGTGAATGTCTATTAGTATGGTGGTTGCATAAGAATGTTGGATAAGTGATATTGTACCGGGGGGCGGCCTCTGCACACTTCCCTTTATTATAGCAGAGGAAAGCCGGAATACACACAGACATAGTGATGTAGGGCAGGCTGGGGAGGAGGCCCATGTTCTTGCATTGTCATTCAATATTTCTAAACGACTGATAATCTGTTGCCATTTATTTTACTTTGTAACAGTGCTATGTATTTGGTAAGAGTGGTGGATGAAATTGTTTAAATGGGTTCAGCTCATTTCTTAAAACTTTTTCAGTACTTGTATATTATTGGATATGCTTAAAGAGTTATAGAATGGAAATCACAGTATTAATGGGTCTCTCTATAATGGGACTGCATAAAAAGAGGATCTAAGATTTTATTTGGAGGCAGGAGGTCATATCATGGGGTACATGTCCATAGTATGCTATCAAGTGACGATTTTCTGGAGAAAAAAGAAAAAATATTACAAATGGAGGGCATGAAGACTGCTCAGCATTTGAACTGGGATCTAGGTTCCTCTGGTATTATCCGTTCTGTAGGCTTTCTCCCAGAAATCCCCAATTTTGTTCAGCTTGTAGCTGTCTTTATGCTATAGTCTCATGTTCCATTCTTCTGCTCCCCCCTTTCTTCTCCTCCTCATCTCCTTCTTCCCCTCCTCCTCCTCCTCCTTCTCATTCTTCTTCATCTTCTCCTTCTTCACTGAGTCTTTGGCATCCAGAGGAAGAGATGAATTATTTAAATCTTCTCCCATTGAGTTAAAGCAATACAAAAAGCATTTAATAGGCAATTTCATAAGTGACATTTTGGAGAACATTGGGGTCATCATATGACTGAGAACATGATTAATTTTTTCTGAAGGTCAGGAAACTAGTATTTTTTCCAGTGGATTTACTAAGGGAACCAACCACCTGGTTTCTAGTTGCTTTTTTTCTTCCACAAGGTTTCTTCCTCACTTTGCCTCTCTATAGATTTATCCCATGGAAATAAGAAATATAATTACCATAGTGCTTATTTTTCCTCATGCTTATCCTGAAGAGCCACTGTGATTTACCTTTTACCCCACTGCAGTGCAGAACTTCACAAGCATTCATATTATAATAGTCATTTTGCCTAAGAATCTCAGCACACTTTTCAATGTCATTTCTAAGAGCCACGTCATACCCCATAAGGGAGGGTGAGGCTTGAAGGATTTCCTGTGTGCCAAGGCAAATTAAGTAATTTGTCTGGCAGGCTCCAACAGAGTGGGGGAAGAGGGTTTAGGGTCTCATGAGGCCCAAGGGAAAGAGGAGGACATGCCATGAGGTTCTTTCACAGTTAAAACTAAGATAAAAATCTTGGAGGAAAAACAGTTATTTTATAATGGAGGACAGAAGGCAGGAATGTATTTATGCGGTGATGAAGCTAGAGATAATGAGTCAGTTGTATGCATAAGGGGTTATTTCTCTGTGAAAGAGACCTCCCTCAACTTCATTAGATCCCTGCCCACCTAGTGGATGGGGAGTAGGAGGTGAGACATTTCTGTCTTCCAGGATATTCCATCTCTAGATACTCTATTACTCGATCTGTGAATGTGGGCTAGAGGAAAAGACCCATGTTTGCTTTCTTTTAAAATTCTATTTTATAAAATGAGATTTCCTTATATCTGATCTCCTTTGGTCTCAATAAACTCTTGTTACTACTTTTTAGGTATGCATTCTGTCCCACTGGTGTGGATTCCACAGGCCCAGGGCCCCTTGTCACTGTCCCTGTCACTAAGATGTGAATCCCCAAGTGATGGGAGGTGAATCGTCTCTCACTATGTCACCTGTAAGAATATCTGTCACTGATGCCTCTATTCGTATCCCATAAATGCTTCTCCCTCCCATCTTCATTTTGGCAACACTTTCAAGTGTTCGAGAAAGGCCTTATGGAATACCTTTATGTTATTATAGCAGATCCAGTTGAAACTGCACATTGGATCATTCCTCTTGTTTATAAGGAAAAAGCTAAGGATTGAAACTTGATGTCTATTGATAGATAATATAATTTTGTTTGGGATTTAGTACCTTATTGATCTCCACTGGCTATGAATTTAGAGTCTTTAATGGACAGTCTTTAGTGGCCTTCACATTCATCAGGAAAGGTTGATTGATAGTCATCTTTGCGCCTCCACTGCCATCCCTGCCCCAGGAACTTGCAAAGGGCACTATGCAAGAGATATAATAACCCTGTCTGAAGGCAATGTGCACAGCTGGGAAAGATAACTAAAGAGACTATTTCTTTTTGAGAGATCTACATCATCTCAACAGAAGGCCCAGGCAATTTTGCTAGACCCAGACTGAAAACTATTGCTAACAGACATACTTCAGACAGATTTCATAATCACCAGACTTGTGTGGTACAAATGGTTATGGTGAGCTTCTGAGGCACCCAAGAGACCACTAAAAGTGTCAGACTTAAATAGCACTGAGGTTTTGTTTTTTTTTTTTTAAGATTTTCTTTGTTTATTTGACAGAGAGAGACACAGGGAGAGAGGGAGCACAAGCAGGGGGAGTGGGAGAGGGAGAAGCAGGCTTCCCGTGGAGCAGGGACCCCGATTCGGGGCTCAATCCCAGGACCTGGGATCATGACCTGAGCCGAAGGCAGCCGCTTAATGACTGAGCCACCCAGGTGCCCTGCACTAAAGTTTTGAAGCGAGAATTAAAAAGTATGATTCAGTTTAATATGTAAGGTTACTACCAGAAAATACTCCTTTGGTTTTCCAAAATTGAATGGTTGTGTGACCAGCTGTGGTTCTCTCAAAAGGTACTCCCCAATCTCATCCTGTGTGAGTGTTTGAGGTTTCTGGAGGGTATTGAATAACATGGTGTACGTGTCATCATGGATGACATTATCACATGATTGTATTTTTTCCCATATAAAACAGTGAATGTCATGAAAGAAGACATCACTTTTTTAAAAGATTTATTTATTTTAGAGACAGAGAGAGAGTGGGCGAGAGAGAGTGTCGGGGGGAGGGGGAGAGGGAGAGAGAGAGTCTCAAGCAGACTCCATGCTGAGTGTGGAGTCCAACACAGGACTCAATCTCACGACCCTGAGATCATGACTTGAGCAGAAACCAAGGGTTGGTCGCTCAACCCACTGTGCCACCCAGGCATCCCAGAAGACATCACTTTTGAATGTTAGTATTTCTGAAAGTGAGCTTAATTGACAGTGTCCATTTACATTGCTATTCTGAGGCTTTACCCAAAAGATCGGGGTAAAATCTTAGAGAATTAAAACTTCCTTGAGAGCTTTCCTTTTAAGTACTGCTCACTGGAGTCAATTTATCCCATTAGACACTGGGTATTGAGAAAAAGAAACATTTCCTATTGCCTCAGGCACTGTTTCTTCCAGAACAAGGTTAGTCCATTTTAACCCAGTGTACTCCAGAGGTAAATATCTGTAGGTTGTACAGATACCTGTTCCTTTTTCTATCAAGGAGGCCTGAAACCCAGTCACTGTGTTTTAATATTTTGGGTTTTGTTTCTTTTTTAATGAACAGAGCTACCCATTTTTTCTCCGCTTGCAAGCCCTGCTTTAAATGAGTGAAACTCACTTTTTCCAATACCTGTTCTGAGAAAGTCTACACTGTTATGGTCCTTGGAACGGTTGATTGATGTAGGAGAAGGTGCGAGAAGTATTGGTTTTAAAAAGCAGAATTTAATAGAATCATGCATCTGGTGCTTCAGATGAATATGCAGCCTAGCAGAATTTACATATAAATGCGTAACTAACATCAATACAATGTATGATAATGATCTGGTAGAAGCACATGAAAAGATGTGCAACATCATTAGTTATTAGGGAAATGCAAATTAAAACCACAGAGCCAGTGTGATACCTCTGTACATCTACTAGAATATCTATAATTAAAAAGAAATTCTACCCCTGAAACTAATAATACATTATATGTTAACTAAATTGAATTTAAATAAAAAAATTTTTTTAAATGATAAAAAAAAATAAGACTGACCATACCAAGTATCGGTGAGGATGTGGAGCAACTAGTGCTCTCATCTATTGTTGGTGGGAATATAAAATGGACAACTTAGCAGTTTCTTAAAAAGCAAAATATATGCCTACTGTATGATCCAGCCATTGGACTCTTAAGTATTTACCCCCCGAAAATGAAAGCCTATGTTCATACAAAAAATTAGTACATAGATTGCTCATAAAAGCTTTATTTGTAATAGCCCCAAACAACCCAAATGTCCAATGAAAGGATCAGCAAATTGTATTTATTTATTGTATATTTCCATACAATGGAATACCACTCAGCGATAAAAAGAATCAACTATTCATACATGGAAGACCATGGGTAAGTCTCAAAATAATTATGTTGATTTACAAAAGTCAGAAAGATGACTCTTAGGAATTAAATTAAAATAGTAACAATGGGACTATAGAAAGGAGAGGAAGAATTTTAGTGTTACTTCAAAGATAGAATTTGTGAGGTTTGATTAGGGAATGATGACTCCCAGGGGGCATAGACTCTGAGGTCTTTCTCTAGTTGGGGTTTCTCTATATGGTTAGTCACCTACTTAGCAGTAAGGATGGCCCATCCATGTATCAGAAATGATCAGCTAATTGTTTAGTACTTCAAAACTGTAGTAAGGGCTCAATAAGTTGGCCATTTTCCTCCTCCTCCTCTGCTTCTTCTTCTTCCTCCTCATCCTTCTTCTTCTTCCTCCTCTCCCTTTTCCCCTTCTCCTCCTCTTGCTTATTGTTGTTGTTATTATTATTATCATTAGGCATCTGCCATATTGTCAGTAATGATTAGGAAAAACTTTAATCTCCTATTAAAGCCTTTATCAAACAAGGGCACATTAGTATTTATTACTAGAAGTAATTATAGTGTCACCTTTATTCATCTGACTCATTCTCCCCCAAGTTATTTATTTACACATGCTATTTCATTAGACTTTCTTTTACATGGTGTGAAAAAAAAAGAGCATGGCTTAGTGATGAAACAAAGAAATAGAAATTTAGTGACTTTGCTCTTGCCTGTGCTCTAATTCCTGTTTGGTTTAAGGCAAACAGTTTAAATTTCTTATACCTAAATATCTGCAACTGAATCAGAAATGAAATATAGTAATCACATAGGGCTATTAGAGATGTCTAAGTAAAAAACAATGTCTAAGATAATAAGTTTTAACACTAAGTATAGAACTTTATAAAAAGCCAAGTGGGTTGTATAAATTAGTATATTTCTATAGATGTGACACTCAGGCACCAAGAAACTTACTGCTACCTTAATGTTCATTGATATACTAGATTTAGAAATAGTTACTTAACTTTCCTATCCAGTGTGCTTCCATTACATGCCATACCATCTAATAGGAAATAGATGCCTCGTTGCATTCATTTCATTGGTAATGACGACTTTTCATTTTAAGTCAGCAGGGTTTTCTTGTCTTGTTTTAGGCTTTGTCGATTTGAGCCTCCATGATCAAGTCCACCTTCTGGAATGTGCCTGGCTAGAGATCCTGATGATTGGACTTGTCTGGCGCTCCATGGAGCACCCAGGGAAGCTCCTATTTGCTCCTAACTTGCTCCTGGACAGGTAAGTGACCTGACTGTAGCTTGGGGGAAGCATATCCTTTATAATCACCAGTTTATTCCTAAAACTCTTTTATTTGGTACTCTGTGAAGCACCCAAGAACTTTATGAGATATATTTACTTTACGAAGGGGTGAATGTGGGAGATATAGTCTAGTGAAGTTCACAGAAAGTTAAGGACAACTTTCTGCTGGATGATGCTAGGCATCATAATAGAGCATCCTCAGAGAAGTTCTGTTATTTCTAATATACACATATATAATTTGTATATCGTATATACATATACATATAAAATGTATGTTTGTATATATATACACATATATACACATATATACATCTATATAACTATGGACTCTAATTTTCTAACTCTACCTTCATCTTATATTAAAAAAATGAATAACCTCCCTTTAATTAAGGTCTCTTTTGGCCCACATACATCCAAACCACAATAGCCTCTTCATTTCCTTCTCCAATTTTCCTATCAGCTAAAGGAGGAAATTTGACCAGCATTCTGAAGGCCACTCCCAGTTCTATCAATTCATAAAAGTTACTTGTTCATTTACAGAAGTGAAGATTTTTGTTTTCAAATGTGCAACCTTATTTAATGTGTTTTATTTGGGTTGACGCTTTACATCCATGATGTCCTTTAAACATCACAGCATGCCTGGGAAGCCCACCATTCACACCTGACCAGAAAGAAGCTAAGTTTCAGAGCCATTCTGCTACTCGCAAACAGCATCAAACTAGCCAATGGTGGAGCCAAGTTTGGAATTCAAAATCTATCTGGCTCAATACTCATACTGCCTGTCCTGTGCACATGTTCTTCATCCTCTTTCTGGGTCAGTGATGCCTCTCTTGGTTTCCAGGCATACCTAGTATTTGTGGGCCACATAACAATTTGAATGGGAAAAGACCATCTTCTAGCTGTTTCTCGCAAACTTCCTTTGCCTTTGCTCAGCAGTCTAAGGCTGCCAAGGTGGCTATGATGCATCCTTCCACATTCCTTCACTTTGGAGCGCCCCACTACCTCCCCATCTCCTGTCCCTCTCCAGGCCCCCTGACCTCTGGCAAGCCCTAGTGGAGCAGAGTGACAGCAAAATTTATTTAAGTACTAGAGAATTGTACAGGTGTTGCTTACTATTTCGTCATTTTGTGTTAGATAGCTTTTGAAAAACAGTGATGATACTGTTCAAGGAGCAGATTTTGCTGTTCGTGGAATAGATTCCCATATTAGAGTTTGGCAAAATTTTCGAGGATGGCTATGAGTCTTGTTCTTTAGAACTTCGCTCGCACTGTATTCTGTGTCTTTTAGAGGTGTCTCTACTGTTCTCCTTTCCTTCTCTCCCTTCCCCTTGTTTCTCTTGCCATTTTCCCCCTTCCACACCTCTTCTTCTTTGTTTTCCTTTGTTTCTTCCTTCCTTCTTTTCTTCTCATCCACCTCTTCCCCCCCCTCCTCCTCCTCCAACTTCTTCTTTCTTGTGTTACAGCTGTGTGGTTCTGTGACCAAGTTATAACAGATTTGCAGACCACATACAATCCTTCCCTGCTACAGACTGGAATGTATCTTCAATGCTTAATTTTTTAGGATGTTCGTTCATTACTGATCTTCTCCATGATTCCCCATTTCATTCATATCTATCTTTCTGAGTACACACTTTTTGAAAACAGTCATCATGTCATGGCATTTTAAATATAAAAGGGTTGGGGCACCTGGCTGGCTCAGTCAGTAGAGCGTGCAACTCTTGATCTTGGGGTTATGAATGCGGGTCCCATGTTGGGGGTAGAGTTGACTTAAAAAATAAATGTGAAATGATTTGTGACATTACTCCACCCCAAAGAACTCATTTTGCTAATGAGGTATTGATATTGCCTAGGATTTTGTCCACCACCTGCTTCTCTTCCTTTCCCACATACTTTCATTGTAGGTAATGTTCTCTCAAGTCTCTTACTGCAGTGTGAATGAGTGAAATTTCTCATTTCCCTCTGTTCCTACTTTCTTCAATTCTCGATTGGAAGTTCTCACTTCCTTTAGACTAGGATTTCTCAGTGTCTGTGCTACTGACATTTTTAGCAGGTTCATTCTTTCTTGTGGTGACTGTTCCATACATTTTAGGATGTTTAGCAGGACCCTTGAACCCTACGTACTAGAGGCTCATAACACCCCTCCTCCCCAGTGATAACAACCCCAAATGTCTCTGGACATTTCTAAACATGCCCAGTGTGTGGCAGGAGGGGAGGTGCAAAATTGACCCTGGTTGAGAACAACTCTTCTAGACTTTTCTACTTCAGTGCCCTGTAAGCTCTTCAGACTCACCATATCCCTCCCTTGAATATATTATCTGCCTTATCCATTTTGTTCCTTTTCTTTTTTTTTTTTTACTATTTTTTTCTTAAGACTTTATTTATTTATTTGACAGAGAGAGACACAGCGAGAGAGGGAACACAAGCAGGGGGAGCGGGAGAGGGAGAAGCAGGCTTCCCGCTGAGCAGGGAGCCCGATGCGGGGCTCGATCCCAGGACCCTGGGATCATGACCTGAGCCCAAGGCAGACGCTTAACGACTGAGCCACCCAGGCGCCCCTTGTTCCTTTTCTTTATTCTCTTTGTTTGTGACATCAACATTCACCTGGACACTGAAGCTATAAAGTTTAAGTTAATCATGGATTTCACACACACCACCCCCCACTAGGTTATCCGGCTATCAAGTCATTTCTGAACCATTTCTTAAATCCATATCTCCCCTTGGTCTCCATCCCTCTGCCCCCATGTGCCCTCTGCACAGGTCCTCACTGTCCCTTCTCCAGATTATTGCCTCTCCACTACCGTCTGTCTCTCTTGGCCACCACCCTTCTTTCTTTCAGTCTGGCCCCCACAGTGTTGCCCCCGATTTCTTTAAGGCACAGTTGTGATCCCAACGCTTCCTGACTCAGCTTCAATTGGCTCTTTCTGTTCCTTAGAAGACACTGTCTAGACTTCTTATCTTGATAATTATGACTCTCTATTATGACTCTCTAAACACAAACATCTGCAGAACAGTCAAATGCTGTAAATGAGGAAGGCCAGTGGGTGTGAGTCCAAAAGGCAGTGCCGAGGATTAGGTGAAGTTGGTGAGCTCTTGTCCAGGCTAAAAACACCTGGGTACTGAATTCAGCCCGAGGGGCATAAACGTAACTACACATTTCAAGTTTTTCTGAAAGGCTGCCTTTAGGATTCCTTGTCAGCAATATATCCGTTCTTTATGGCTTATTTCAGATGTACTCTTCCATTAAACCCTTCTTTACACTCTCCCCTCTGTAGGCGAAGGGGGCCTTTCCTTGGTCTGAGTTCTTGCGTGTGGTCTGCTCTCAGTCCCCTTCTGCCATGCAGACATTGTGATTGTGTGTCTTCTCTTCCTCACCTGCTCGTAAGCTTCTTGTGGGCAGCAACCAGAGCTTGTTCATCTTTTTGTTACTTCCAATGCACAAAGTCTTCTATGACTCCCAGTAAGTCTTTGTTAATCTTGTTTGTTAATCTCACTGGCTGAGGTCAGCCGGGTGGTTTGTGGCAGTCAGTAGAATCTACATCTGATGGTCATTTCAGCTATCCTTGGCATCCAACTCACTCACTTCTTATTCATTGTTACTCATCAATTCCTGGCTTGGTCCCTTAAAGACTTTGCAGAAATTAAAATCCGTCTGTTTTGAAAAGATTTTTAAAATTACTAAATGTGCTTGGCTTAGGTTTACACTTCTGCTTCTACTCCACAAACCTGTTCTGCAGCTTCTGAATTCCAAACAGGGATAAGCTTCTTCTTATTTTTTCCCATAACTAAAGCCACTATCGAGTAAACTGCTCAAGATCTTAATGCATTTAAGGACACTCAGGCACATTTTACTAATTAGAAAAGTATATAAATAAGTGTAAATTATATAAATAATATAAAATAAAAAATAAAAAATTTGATTTATAATATAAAATTTTCTACACTTTCCTAATTAACATGCACCCAAATATTAGGAAATTTCAATATTATTAAATTACCCTTTGTATTGGAGGGATGACTCCCTTTGATGACATTGATCTGTGCATACCAGTAAAAATATGTGCTCAGCAGCCCGTTTGAAGTTCCATCTACCTGCAAGATGGTTTTGAGTGATAGCTGAGAATAACTGTTTATGTTTTTACCTTGCAGGCTTCTAGCCCTTTTGATAACATCCAACTCTCTGATTAGCATAAATCACTCTGCCCTCCCTGTTGCTCTTTTCCCATCAGATTGTACACAGTAAACATTTTTTTGTAACAAACCATAGAAATCCCTAAGTTTCAAAGCTTAACTGACAACTGGTAAGCACAAAATGAGCATTAGCGTCCTCCTTTTAATTTTAGCTCAGGCTCTGTGACACAACCTTTGAAAAGTCAGCCACCTCCACTGGCTGTTTACCTCTATGATAGAAACAGGGAAAAGAGAGAGCCAAGAGTCCCACGGAGTCCCGTCACCCACGGATTACCAATGCTAACTGGAGACGGGGCTTATCTGCGATTGATGACAATGATGTCCCGTTCTCTCAAACCTTGTGCCTTGCAAGACCATCAGGAGGATAAAATTTGTCCCAGTCATGCCTTGTAATTACTCAGATGTTAGAACTGGCACACGGGGTTTAGTGATTACAGGAATATAGAACCTGCTGGGTTGCCATCCCACATTTGTGAATGGAGGACATAGTTCCTATCTTGAGTTTATTTAAAAAGAGTTATTGCCTGATTTACTCCCTGATGACAACCCATGGTATCTTGATTCTGGTAGTTCAGAGCTTTCCTGGTAGTCATATGCTCGAAGGCTAATTTTACCCTTGGTCTGCTTAGCCTACCCACACTTTCCAGTTCTTCCCTGTGTCCTGCAGCAATGAGTTCCAAGCACTTCATGCAGTCATCTCTTCCTGTGAAAACCAAGAAATAAAGGTTATTATAAGGTATAAATAAAGAACCCAGTAATTTCTCATGCTGTGTGTGTGTGTGTGTTTTACAAGAGGAAAGTTAAAGATAATAAGAATGCCTGTGAAAGTAATCAGGAAATGGAGAGAACTATTTTCCATTCTAGCACCTAATCCTCTGGTGTGTTTTGGCACCAGAAAACACAAAATATGTCCTCTGTGTCAACTAGGAATGCGTCTCTTCGTTTAGTCCTGCTTGAGTGCTCCCGTTGGAAAAATATAGACTGAAAATGTTCAACATATATCATTCCAGGTGGGGTCTCTTTGCTCTTGCAGGAGTACAGTTTGCTATGGCAGGAAGGCAGATGTCATGTTAGAGGAAACAATGTAAATTGCGTGTTCAGGAAGACTATCCAGTTTCCAAGGGACAGTCTAATTCTGTTTTGCTGGCGCCATCAGTGCTAACAAATTCTGAAAAATATTTGTGGATTTCTCAGTGAAGCCAAAGCACTCTGTTTTGAGTCCTATTCACTCTCAGAGAAACAACTATTCGTCCATTTGAAAAGCAGGGCTTAATTCGACAAGTAGAATATTCCTTTCATACAGTATCTGGCCAGAGAGTTGTTGATCTAGCTCTTTCCCTTGCTCCCACATCAGGAGGCTCTGCCTGTAGGAAATAGTATCGAACAGCAGAAAGTTCTACTTGTAGGCATGGAATAGGAATGAGTTCTCTTCCTTAAGAGAAAAACAGGTTGCTGCACCAGAGAAAGCATTTGGCCTCTTCTACTAAATAGCAGACTGTTTCCAGATGATACATTCATTTTAAATGGAAAAGAAAAAGTCATTTTCTAGAAGCAAGAACATTTC
>NC_138376.1:117479159-117525728 GCF_054177405.1 Leptonychotes weddellii
AACCATGAGAGACTATGGACTCTAAGAAACAAACTGAGGGTTCTAGAGGGGAGGGGGGTGGGGGGATGGGTTAGCCTGGTGATGGGTATTAAAGAGGGCACGTACTGAATGGAGCACCGGGTGTTATATGCAAACAATGCATCATGGAACACTATATCAAAAACTAACGATGTAATGTATGGTGATTAACCTAACATAATAAAATAAAAGGAAAAAAGAAAAAAATAATCACTGGAAAAAAATGTAGCTTTTTTTTCCCGTGTAAAGCTTGTTGTAAATTCTTTGTAGATTCTTTATTTGGAAGAGTAAAAAATAAAGTTCTGAAATAAGTTGATGAATTCAGAATGTGATCTGTCTAAAGGTTTCTTGGGTATGGAGAGAGGGACCTCTCTATATTATTCCCTTTGCAGATTTTTCCTCTCTAAAAAATGTGTGCTGCATGGAAGGGGGGCATTATAGTACCTGGGGAAGCAGGTGCAGTGGGAGGGGTGGGGGACAAGTGATCCACCCATCAGAAAAGTCAGTCCTGAACCGGAGACACTTTTCGTCACTCTGGGAATTCTGCTGGATTCCCTCTATAACTTTCCAGGTGGGCTTTGGTTTGTGTAACTGTTTGCTTCATTCATATCTCAAGAAATGTGTTCATAACCTTTTTTTCACTCTACTTTATAGAATTGGATAAAAAAAGAAAAGAAAGGAAGGCAAAATTTATTTAACTTCTTTAAATGAGTACAGTACTGCGGTGGGTTGTCTTCTATGCTATATCTCATTAATTGTATGAGCATACAGAAGATTTATATTCTGACTCTGGATCCATTGGTTCTTTCCGGTTCCGAGTCCTTAATTACTCAACGGCAGATGCCAGTTGACTGATTTGTAAAAGTCTTTCATTGAGCATTCTGATAAATCCTGGGAATATGAAATTGTAAACAGTACAGGAGAAAAATTGAGGCCAAAAAAGGGAGAAATTAGCAACCTGCTGTTATTACTGCTTACCTGTCATTGAAAATGAATCAAAATATTTATTTGACTAAAAACCAATTGCATTATATGCTTTAAATGGAGCAATTCTATGACATGTGAATTTTATCTCATGAAAGATATTAAACACACACACACACATACTGGCATTTCAGGAAAAGTCATTTTGGCCATCAAGTCATGAAGGCATTTGTAGGGGTTCTATTGAAAAAAGGCAAAAAAAAAAACAACAAAAAACTAACCGTTGAAACCAAGGTTTCTCCTTAAAAACAAAAGCAACTAAGTAGCACTGTATAATAAACCTTGCTAAGCTACAAGTCTTTAACTTCTCTAGAGGAATAAGCCTGTAAACAGTGAGGATCCACTGAACATAAAACTGCTCCAGAGGAAAAGGCAGAATTTCAACCCAAGAATTAATCCTGTGTAGGAGGTTAATTTGACTTCTTACATTTTTACATACCATATTATTTTTGTATTTACCATTTACTATTAACAATTAAACATCAGCTTAATGGACTTAAGTATAATCAAAATAGTATTTTTGACAGTTTAATTTTAAAGTATCTTAATGTTACTTAAGGCGTACATGCTACATAGGGATAACCAAATAATCCCCTTCAGATCTGCTTTTGGCACAGGTACGTCTCCGTAGTCGGCATCGGAAAGATTTTCACGCATTTTAGCGAGTCCCATTAAAATCCAATGATAAAGGAGGACGACAACTCAAGTCTGTGTAAGTTAGGATTCAGTGTAAGTCAACTCAATAGATATTTATGGAGAACCACCATGTCTCTGGGCTTCTGCATGATACAGGAGGATATGAAAAAAAAAAAGAGGTTTAAGAAGCAGACCTGTCCTCAGGGAATTTACTGTCTACTGGTAGAGTAAAGTGGTATACAAATGAATGCAAGCAAAAGCAAGACCTAAGCAGGGCCCCACTGCACTCCAGTTCATTCATGTCTAGTGTTATTTTCCTCCATCAATTTCTAATGGTTATAGATTCAGAGTAAAAATCAGCCCTTGGTTTACACTTGCATTTATATACCGATTCACTCTTGACATTCCCATGCTGGCATAAATATACTTACTATACATTTATCCTGCCTAAAAGTACACTCTGATTATAGATAACTCTAAAGGTGAGAACATTCCACGTGTTGGTCCTTTTGGAGCTGTTAGGAGGGCAGCAAGAGATTTTGGCAAAGGTTTATCAAGGTCAATGATCACAGATTATACATCTTTGAAATATTACTTATGTCAGGGTATTAGTACTACTTGGATATTTTCCTATTGATGACAGCTCTTAATTTTATGAGTACATTGAGGTTTGGCTTCAGGATAAAAGAAATTACTATGTTCGTTTTCATTTCCTGTTATCAAAATTGTCTTTATTATTAGTGTCATGGTTATATGACCTTATGATCTATGATTAAGTTCCAGTTTTTTTTGGTGTTGTTGACTTCTTGTGGGCTCCTAATACAAAGAAAAAGGATGAAGTCTCTGTTCTGAAGCTTCTAGTGGCATTTTAAGTCATTAAATATTCTTATTTGTTATTTTACCTGTATTTTCATTTCATCAAATGGAAGAGAGATGGAAAAAGCATACCATTGGTATTTTCTTTGATTTTTATACCATAGTAGAGAATTAGTTTCTTAACCTGTTTACATGATTTACCACTCTTCATTGCCACTGATTCTAAGATCCATCATGACTTTATCATTGGAAAATAAGATGCAACAAGCATGATACGATGATAAAGAAAGGTTACTTACTGCATACTCCTGAGAGGAAAGAGCTTCTCCTGTATCTTCCAGGTTTGGTCAGGATGAGCAGTTGAGGCTGCAGCTGGATCCACCTCAGCCTCTGAGGAGAGCAGAGCCTGAGCAAACCCTTACTTCAGTGTGAGTGTGGTGTAGAGCGCCCGGATGAAGAAGGTTTCGAGATCTGTGGTCTTGGCCATTGAAGGGATGACAGTGCTATGCACAGGAGTTAGAAAGACTCGTGAAAGAGTAGGTATTGGGGATATCTGATGAGCTTTTCTTTATACATGTTGAGTTTAAGGTATAGAAAGGATATACTAAAGGCTGTATTCAGCAGGAAGTTGGATGTCAGAAGAGAGATGGAGATAGAAGATTCAAGTCATCTCCATAGTTAAAAGTGTGGGGTGGGGCGCCTGGGTGGCTCAGTTGGTTAAGCAACTGCCTTCGGCTCAGGTCATGATCCTGGAGTCCCGGGATCGAGTCCCACATCGGGCTCCCTGCTCAGCGGGGGGTCTGCTTCTCCCTCTGACCCTCTTACCTCTCGTGCTCTCTGTCTCTCATTCTCTCTCTCAAATAAATAAAATCTTTAAAAAAAAAAAGTAGAAGTGTGGGGTGAATATGATAAGCAGACAAGACAGTGGAGGAGATGTCTTAAGGGCTGAGGAAAGACCTCTTAAAAGTCTGACCTTTAGGAGTTGTAAGGAGAAGAGAATCCCGCCTGCCAGCCTGGGGCTAAGGCAGAGTTGTTTGAGAACAGTAGCACAGTCTCTGATTCCAAGGGAGGGATGGATGAATTATGCTAAATACTGCAGAGAGATGTGTAGGAGCAAGGGGAGGGCACTAAGCATTTATTAATTGGGGATCACAGTTGTCCCTAAAGAGGACATTTTTAGTAAAGAGGTAGGAAAACAACAACAACAACAACAACCAGAGTATCAATGTGTTAAGTGAAAGTATAATGTATAAAAGAGAAGATGGGCAGGAAAAATTAGGGAAAGGAAATGTAAACTAGCTTTTGAAATGTTTGGTGGTAAAAAGCCATGGAGCTCTAGTTGCTGATAGCAACAGCAAAGGGAGCTGCTGTCCTAGCTCCATCCAGTAATGTCCCATGAGAATTCTTTACTGGCTAGTTGTCATTGTGCTTTTCCACCAGCCATGTATGAAAGGGCTTGTTTTTCCACAGCTTCTCCAGTAGAAGACGTTGTCAAACTTTTGGATTTTTGCCAATCTGATAGGTAAGAAGTATCTCCTGATGGTTTTAATTACATTTCCTTTTACTTTTGAATGGAATCGAGCATCTTATTTATGTTTAAAGGCCCTTTCATTTATTCTTTGGTGAATTGTGTATTCATATTTTTGTCCATTTTTGTACCAGCTTGTCTTTTTCTATTCCTTGATTTTTAGGAACTGTAGGTATGTTAGAGATAGACTAGCTTTTCTCAGTATAAGTTGCCAAAATCTTTTCTCAGTTTCTCATTTGCATTTCAACTGTTTATGGAGGTTTTTGGTGTGCAAAATGCTTTTGGAAGTTAAGTTTTATGGCAAAAATATATTAATCTTTCACATTATTGGAATGGCTTCCCTGCCCCCAAGTTACAATTATATTCACTTCTGCTTGCTTTTAGTACTTTTTACTCTTATGTCTTGGATCCATCCATTTGAAATTTATCTTGATATACAGTAAGAAATAAAGACTGATTTTTATATTTTTCCAGATGGCTTTTCAGTATTGCCAGCACCATTTATGAAAAAATTATTTTCTCAAGTGATTTGAGATGCATCCTTAATTACACGCTCAATTCCTTCATAAACTTAAGTCCTTCTATGAAATTTTACTTATCTTCTAAGGTTTATCTACTTATGAATCAATATCCCATAGCTTTATTTATGGCAGCTCCAAATCGGGTTTTAATTCTGACCAGGCTCTATCTCCAATGCTGCTTGCGGATTTTTCAGGGGTTTACAGGTGATTCTTCCTGGTTTCTTTTTATGGGTGATCTTTAGTATTAACTTGTTTAACTCCATAAGAAAACTTGATAATTTTATTAAGATCATATTATGTATAAGTTGGCTTAAGAAGTATTAATGTCTTTATGAGGTTGAATCTTCCTATGAACAAGGTGTGCCTCTTCATTTGTTCAGATTATTTTCGTGTGTCTTTCAGAAGTGTTTTCAAGTATCCTTATATATATTTTGCATGTATTTTTAAGATTATGCCTAGCTATTATATATATAATGTTAATATAAATAAATATACATATTGTTTACACATAAGTAGATAGTTGATATTACATGTTATTTTTGTACACTACTTTACTGAATTCACTTATTGTTTAGGGTAGTTGTTCTATTAATTTCCATAGGCTTTCCTAATACATAATCGTATCATCTGCAAATAGGTTGTTTTACCTCTTCCTTTCTATCCCTAAGAATCGAAGTGTTTTTTCTTATCTAGATGTGTTAAATAATACCTCTAATACCTTGTAAAAATAATGGCAAAGTAAACATTTCTTTTTTCCTATACATTCCTATTACAAGAGTTTCTATGGATTTCTGTGTTATTAGGTGTTTTTATAAGGAATGAAGGTTATTGTTTTTGCATTGAAATTTATAAGAAAGTTTGGTATGAAATTTTCTCTTTGGGTAGTCTTTACTAGTTTTTGTTATTAGTGTTACACATGCCCCACAAAACGAGTTTGGAAGTTTTCTTTTCTATGCTCTGAAAAGTTTAAGTAGCATTGGGATCAGTTGATCTTTAAATCTCCAAATTTTGGTATATTTGTCTTTCAAAACCTTCTGGATCCGGTGGCTCTCTCAGAGAGGGGCTCTTTGAACACTTTAATTCTTTTTTTTTCTTTTTTTTAAGATTTTATTTATTTATTTTGGAGAGAGAGACAGAGATAGCAAGAGAGAGTACAAGCAGGGAGGAGAGGGAGAAGCAGGCTCTCTGCCGAGCAGGGAGCCTGACGTGGGGCTCGATCCCAGCACACTGGGATCATGACCTGAGCTGAAGGCAGCCGCTTAACTGACTGAACCACCCAGTCACCCCCACTTTAATTCTTCTGTAGTAATTAGTCTCTTTAGACTTTTCACCTCTTCTGGAGTCAGTTTTGGTATATAAATCTGATCAAGTTATTTATTTTTTCTAGATTTTCAAATTATTTGCATTGAATTGGATAAAATTTCTGATGATTTTAAAAAATTTTCCTCTGGCTTGATGGTTACTTCCACCTTGTAATTTATTTTGTGTTTTTATCCTTCTTTTAGAAAACTTAGGTCAGCTAGTGGTTTCTGTATTTTGTCAATTCTTTTCCCCAAAAGACTAGCTTAAATTTTTTCTTATTAGTTCTACTGGTTTTCTACTTTCTAACTCATCATTATATTTTTGACTTCATTAAGTCCTTCCTTTTGCTTTCATTCAGTTAACTTTGTAGTTCCTTCTCTAGCTTTTTGAGTTGATTTTAAAATCATTTATTTTCATATCATAATAGAGGTAATGCAAAGAGTTAATGCAAAGAGTTTTCTCAAAGGTCTTCCTTGGTTATGTCCCATTGATTCTGATGTATCTTGCTTTTATTATCCTTAGAATACCCTTATCTGTCTATTCTATCTACCCTTAGAATATTATCCTTAGAATAAGGATAATAAGTAAGATAAATCCTATATTCAGCAACTTCACATTTTATTTTCCCTTTTATTCAAGAGTTGTTCAATAAACAGTTTAATTTCCAGGGTATTTTTTGTTTTGTTTTGTTATTAATAAACTTTTTTTTTTTTTTTTTTGCTTTGGGAGTCAGAGAATACTGCTTATATTATTTCAATTATTTTTGGGACTTATTAAGGTTTTCTTTGTAATCTAATGTAAGTTCAGTTTTTCTAAATGTTCCATATACACTTGTTATGAAAGTTTACGTATTCTTATTAAGGCAGAAGGTAAAGTATCTGCCTGTGTTTATTTATCTTTATATATGCTATAATTTCTTTTTTATTATTATTATGTTATGTTAGTCACAATACAGTATTTCCTTAGTTTTTGATGTGCTGTTCCATGATTCATTATTTGCATATAACACCCAGGGCTCATTGCAATATGTGCCCTCCTTAATACCCATCACCAGGCTAACCCAACCTTCCACGCCCCTCCCCTCTGAAACCCTCAGTTTATTTCCTGGAGTCCATAGTCTCTCATGGTTTTTCTCCCCCTCTGATTCCCCCCCTCCAGTTGTCCCTTCCTTCTCCTAATGTCCTCCATGCTATTCCTTATGTTCCACATATGAGTGAAACCGTATGATAATTGTTTTTCTGTGCTTGACTTATTTCACTTAGCATAATCCCCTCCAGTTCCATCCATGTCGATGCAAATGGTGGGTATTTACCCTTTCTGATGGCTGAGTAATATTCCATTGTATATATGGACCACATCTTTATCTGTTCATCTGCTGAAGGGCATCTCAGCTCCTTCCGCAGTTTGGCTATTGTGGACATTGCTGCTATGAATATTGGGGTGCATGTGGCCCTTCTTTTCACTACATCTGTGTCTATGGGGTAAATACCCAGTAGTGCAATTGCTGGGTCATAGGGTAGCTCTATTTTTAATTTTTTGAGGAACCTCCACACTGTTTTCCAAAGTGGCTGTACCAACTTGCATTCCCACCAATAGTGTAAGAGGGTTCCCCTTTCTACACATCTTCTCCAGCATTTGTTGTTTCCTGCCTTGTTAATTTTTGTCATTTTAACTGGTGTAAGGTGGTATCTCATTGTGGGTTTTTATTTGAATTTCCCTGATGGCTAATGATGTTGAACATTTTTTCATGTGTCTGTTAGCCATTTGTATGTCTTCTTTGGAGAAGTGTCTGTTCATGTCTTCTGCCCATTTTTTGACCTGGTTATTTATTTTTTGGGTGTTGAGTTTGAGAAATAATATATTGACTTGGTTATTTGTTTTTTGGGTGTTGAGTTTGAGAAGTAATATATTCTATAATTTCTGCTTAATGGAAATCTATGACCTGTTATATCTAATGCATACATGCTTATATTTGCTTTAGCTCTATTGCCCATTATAGATTTTTGTGTTGCAAAGTTTTTTATTCATTTTACCTTTTCTCTGGATTGAATTTTACCATCTAATGTCAAGATCATGACCCCTGGTTTCTTTTTATTCTCACTTAATATATTTTTCTCATTCTTTATTTTTCATATCTGAATATCTTTGCTTTAGGTCTCTGTTTTGTATGGTCTATAATTGAATTTTACTTTATTAGCTAATCTGGGAATATTCTTTAATAGGTGAGTAAACCCAACTTATATTTATTGATACAAACTTTATGTTTGATTTAAATTCTGTTATTTTGTATTTCCCACATATTAAATGGTCTTTTTGCTATTTTTATTTGTCCATTTTCTTTTATTGTTAAGTCTTTCTATTTTTGTTTTGGTTGCTAGATTTACATATATTTAGTCAGTTCTTCCTTTATAAACCGTGTATTTCCTACCATGAGTGGTAGTGAAGTTAGCTGGAAACTTAACATCCTCAACCACCCTGGAATTTTAGCCACTAGGGTTATTTTTGTGTTAAACTTTGCAGTGTTAGGTATACTTCAGCTTCTGATTTATTGGAGACAAGTATTAGCAGTTTATTCAGCCAATACCTATGGGGTAATCATTAGCTAATAATTTCTATGACTCTTCCTTTTTCATCTTATTTTTATCACTTGTATTTTTATTTTTTTTTATTTTTATTTTTTAAAGATTTTATTTATGTATTTGACAGAGAGAGAGACAGCTAGAGAGGGAACACAAGCAGGGGGAGTGGGAGAGGGAGAAGCAGGCTTCCCGTGGAGCAGGGAGCCCGATGCGGGGCTCGATCCCAGGACCCTGGGATCATGACCTGAGCCGAAGGCAGACGCTTAACCGACTGAGCCACCCAGGCGCCCCTATCACTTGTATTTTTATACACTGTTACAGCTTATAATACTTAGATGCTCTTTTTTATAGCACTGAACTCCAATTTTTGGTGTTAACTCTATCTTTAACATACTTAATGTCTACCCTCAGACCATATGCTGATGGTTTTCTAATCTTTTTGTGTGTTTTTTTTTGTTTTTTGTTTTTGTTTTTGTTTTGGTTGTCTGGAGCTTCATTTATCAGGAGAGGTTCATGGGGATGCTTTTTTTTAGTATTAAAATGTTTATAATTGTTTTTTTGTGTCCTTTATGTGGAAAGATTAGCTATATACAAAGTCTTTGGCTCACATTTTTCCTCAAGTATTTTTAAATGATTGCTCCATTGTTTTCTAGTATGAAATGTTGCTGGCAAGAAGCTGGATGGTAGTCTGATTTTCTTTTTCCTTATTAGTGATTTGAACTCTGTCTGAATGCTACAGGTTTTTTTTGTTTTTTGGTGTTTTTTTTGCCCCCATAGACTTAAATTTTAGTAATCTTATTAAGCTATATCTCTTTGCTGACCATTTTAGGTCAGTTTTCCCACACACAAAGGATACCTTTAACCTGTACTTTATATTTATGACTTTCTCTTAAATCCTTTTATTCTTTTTCTTTACTCTTTATCTTTGCATCCTTTGTCTCCCACACCATGTTGTCCATAAAGCCTATTTGCTGTTATGTCCTGTCTAATTTAGTCTGCTTCTGAATGTTTTTCCTTGATTTTCAGATTTATTTTTAAAATGTCTCAGTTTTTGTTTTATTTGTTTCTGTTGCCCGACCATATCATTTCTGTATTTTCTGTTTCCAATATGTGCAACTATTCAAAGATTTTACCATATTCCTCAGTACTTTTAATTCTGAAATACAAGGCTACAGTTTTCACTTACTTTGTGGATAGCAGTACCACAAAGAGCTGAATTGTCAAAGCAGACCCCACTAAATCATAGATCTCACTCCAAACACCAGGTTTTTACTAACAACTAGCAAAGGATACAAGCTAAAGATGGGCCATGCTACTCACTTTCTGTATTTTGTTAGTATTTGTGTAGATAAAAAGTCTATGAGATTAGCTTCCGTCCTTTAGCAGCTGCATCCCATAAAATAAAAAATTCCAGGTTTCTATTTTTGTTTTTCCCTTTTTTTGCCATGAGCAATTTAGACAGACTTGATATATCTGGTATAAAACATTGTTAGATAAGAGCTTGTTTTGCTATCTTTCTGTTATTCAATTCCAGCAGAATCTTTATAAGATCCACTTAATCAACATACAACATACAAAACCAAATCTATTTTTTATACCAGCAACAAATACAAAATTAGTATATATACATACATAATATATTATACATATATGTAATTAAATATTACATAATCAAATGCATAATTAAATATATACTTAGATATACTTTAATTTATAAATTATATATACTTTTTATAGTAGTAACAAAAACTATAATGTAATTTGGAATACTTTTTTTTTTAAAGATTTTATTTATTTGAGAGAGAGAGAGCGTGAGTGGGGGAAGGAGCAGAGAGAGAGGGAGAGGGAGAGAGAGAATCTCTTAAGCAGACTCCGCACTCAGTGGAGCCTGATGCGAGCTTGATCTCATGACCCTGAGATCATGACCTGAGCTAAAACCAAGAGTCTGACTCTCAACCAACTGAGCCACCCAGGTGCTCCTTTTGGAATAAATTTAATAAAGAAAGGGCAGGAGCTCTATAGAGACAATTAGGTACCTCTATTGAAGACATTAGGAATATAGAGCATTAAAAAGAAAGCTATGCCATGTTTATGGCTAAGAAGTTTTATTATTGAAAATGTATCAATTTTCCACAAATCAATCTATAAATTCAGTGCATTTCCAAGCAAAATTCTGGGTTTCTTGTAAAATGTATGTGGTAGAAGTCAAAGACCAAGTATAGCCTAAATGCTTCTGAAGGCTGAGATTAAGATGGGAAAGTTGGGTAAAAAACCATAATAACTAAGCTATAAAGTCATAAAGCTATTATAATTAAGACAATGTGGTATGGCATATAAATAAGCACATTGACTAATGAAATAGAAAAGGGAGTTCAGAAACTGACATTTAGGAACAATTGACCTATGATAGAGGGAACATTGAGATTTGGAGGGAAAAGAGGAACCATTACATTAATGGTCTTGGGACACCCGGTTATCTATGTAGAAAAATAAATAAATCGGATCCCAATTCCTACCATGTGAAAAAATTAATTCCAGATGAATGAAGGACTTAATTGAGACTCAAAGCTAGAACTTTTATAAGAAAATGTAAGAAAAAGTCTATGGCAGGGTTGGGCCTTATGTCTGAAAAAAGACAAAAAGTACTAGCTGTAAAAGAAATATTGAAAAAGTGGCTCTCTCTGCAATGAACGCATTTTATAAAGAAAATAAAAAGAAAGTAGGTTGTAGAGAAATGGATATTCATTTTTTATTACACTTTTTGAAACATACATGTTGTTAAGATCCTTTTGTTTGGCTTAAATACGACACTGACAATATAAGGAAAGAGAGAACAACCCAGACAGCCTCAGCAGCCTTCCCTTTGCATCCACCGTCAGCTAAGTCAGGAATGGGCACCACTTTAAGTTCTCTGAAATGTGAAATGGAAATACTTGTGGAGGGCCCTCACAGATGCATTTAGAGATTGTATGCTCAGGAAAATGGAATTGAAATGTTTTAGTAAGAGTCATGGGCCCAATCCTTGAAATAGATGTTGGTAGAGTTTTCTATAGTATGTAATTACAACACAATAAGACTCAAAAGCATTTCAATAAAGTGTGGGTGGAAGAGAAGCTGGCTACTTCAAGGGCTTCATTAGTTTCTGCAGACTGGAGCTCTCCAGGCCCTTGGGAGGAACCCTGTTTACCTTGGTTTAGAATCAATTTTAACTATCACTGAGGCCCCGGAGGGTCAGAGTGCAGCACCAAGTCCTTGGGAATACACGGGTAGGGCAAGAAAGGAGAAAAATGTTTTTCTAAAAGCCCAGGAATGGGCTCAAGTTTTGTTTACCAGTTGTTTCCAGAACAATATGTTGTAGTGCCAACCACTGATGAAATGATAGGATTATACTCCAATCCCTACTTTAGTTTCTTAAAGAAGTTTCTGGTAACATAGAGTAATGCCCAGTTTAGTGTTATTCTGTTAGACTAAAGGTATAATTTCTACATGTATTGTGGCCTGAAGCTTTGGAAATATTTAATAAGGGGAGAGAGAGAAAATGAAAGAGAGGAAGATAGCATGAAAACAAATGAACAAGAAAACAAAGGCCAGAACGTTGCCCTTTAGAATAAAAGTGATGAGAAAGACACATTTACCCATAAAGGACACATAGATCATCTCTCATGTCTTTCCTGAAAGTGCCATCCACATGACTCTGCTTGGAGTAGAACAGGTTCACCTGGCCTTTGAGGTCACATAGATGATGTTGAGCCTTGCTGTTAATGAGACTCAGTGAAATTTTCATAATTTTTATATTAGTTTCTAATAAGCATTCATCAACTATTACCTTTCCCTCTCTTAGACTGCATTGCTTAAAAAAGAGAAGAGAGTTGTAGGAATCTTCAAAGTCTTAGCACAGCAGTAGCTTGGAGATCAACCAGGGCATGGTTCTCCACACTCATGTTCAGATACATAGATATGTGTGTGAGTAGGGTCCCTGAGAGGCCTTTTAGGAGGGTTGAGCTTGAGGTAGGGCCCAATAGAGAGGAAAGGCACATGAACATGAGCCCAGATGGAGAAGGGGATGGTTGTGGAGGGGGCTATTCTGTGTGATGTCTGAGAGCCCAGCTCTGAAGCCAGACTGCAGATTTTCTACCAACAACCTGTGACTTGGGGCAGTTGTTTAACTTCTCTGTGCTTCAGTTTCTTTTTCTGTAATCATAGTATCTTTTTCATGGAGCTTGATGAGGATTCAGTGAGTGGATGTCAAGTGCTTGGACCATGCTTATTAGCACACAGTAAGAAGAGAATAAATGCTGGCTTTTACTGTTATTGTGTCATTATTGTTAGGCTTGGTAGTAGAGCTAATCGCATCATGGCCTAATCTATGAGATTTTGTTGGTGCTAAGAGTAACAGTATCTTAAGAAGTTTGGTCACCAAAAGTGGAGCATGGTAATTCAAGAGAATGAGTAAATAAATACTTTTACCCTTTTGTAGATGTTAGTAAATCTACAAAATCTTGAGTGTATTAGGTATGATTTTTGAGACTTACCTCATTTGCTCTTACAAAGTCACTGAATCGGGCGCCTGGGTGGCTCAGTTAGTTGGGCGACTGCCTTTGGCTCGGGTCGTGATCCTGGAGTCCCAGGATCGAGTCCCGCATCGGGCTCCCTGCTCGGCGGGGAGTCTGCTTCTCCCTTTGACCCTCCTCCCTCTCATGCTCTCTGTCTCTCATTCTCTCTCTCTCAGATAAATGGATGAAATCTTTAAAAAAAAAAAAAAAACAAAGTCACTGAATCATTATTTAAGAACTGAAATAGCGGGCGCCTGGGTGACTCAGATGGTTAAGCGTCTGCCTTCGGCTCAGGTCATGATCCCAGGGTCCTGGGATCGAGTCCCGCATTGGGCTCCCTGCTAGGCGGGGAGGCTGCTTCTCCCTCTGCCTCTGCCTCTCTCTCTCTCTCTCTCTGACTCTCATGAATAAATAAATAAAACATTAAAAAAAATGATTTAAAAAAAAAAGAACTGAAATAGCTTTTGAGGCTTAGGGTGGTGCTCTTCAAATTGTCTTCCGTGGTTCTTTCCAAGGAGATGACCAAGGGGTGGTCTTGAAGGAAGGAAGGAAGGAGTGGGTCTGTGGGACATACTCACAGTTCTTCCAAAGCAGATGTACTTTATTCTGTTTTATAATTGGAGTGTCACATATTTTAGTTAATAAGGGTGCCACTTTATTTTATTTTTTTTTTTAAATGATTTTATTTATTTATTTGACAGAGAGAGACACAGCGAGAGAGGGAACACAAGCAAGGGGGAGTGGGAGAGGGAGAAGCGGGCTTCCCGCTGAGCAGGGAGCCCGATGTGGGGCTCGATCCCAGGACCCTGGGATCATGACCTGAGCCGAAGGCAGACGCTTAATGACTGAGCCACCCAGGCGCCCCAAGGGCGCCACTTTAAAAAATGGTTTGAAAACCATTGATGTGGTCCAGCCTCCTTGTTTACAGATGAGGAAATGGAATTCCTGAAAGGTTAAGAGATTTGCCTAAGGGTTACACAGCCATTTACTGACAGAGGGGGGGCCAAGAATACAAGTCCACTTTTCCTGGCACAGTGCTCTTTACTAGTTACATGATACACCTGTTGCTGCACAGTGCAAGATGACTACATTTTTCAGATTTTAGCAAAATCGAAAGAAAAATTTAAAAATACACTTCTCTGAGCACCTAAATGTGAGAGCTACAAGAAAAAACTGCCAATAACTTGGCAGACACATATCCACTCCCCCCACCATATTGGAAACAGCTTTCAGTCTCACTTGCCCTTCTTCAAATAGATATGTTTGTTTTACGTCCAAATTTTTATCTGATTAAAACTTAGATTTAGAAGCGTTACATGAAGTTATTGGAAAATAGAAATTACATGGTGAACTCAAGGCAAAGATTGTCGATAATAAAAGAAAAGACAAAAAAGATGAAGGAAACAAAAGAACTCCAAAAGAACGGTAAACATTAAAGAACGATACTCAGTTGAAACAGGATTGTTTCAAATGTGAGCTAAGAAGTCCTGGTATCTTCTGTTGACTCTGTTCATGGGCCTAGTTTGTGAACTGGCTTCAAGGGGAAGCCTCTCTTAATGGTTGCAGTTCCAATTTCAGTATGAAAAGCCTGAGATTCTAAGAGGAAGATAGTGCTCAGGTCACTTCTGATTCTACTTTTTTAATTCAAGTTTCTTGGATTGTTTGGCAAAATGGTTTGCATTTGCTGCTATTCCTTATTGGATTTCAAAGCCAGGACAGTTTTTCCTAACCTTAAAACCAACCATTAAAATAACTACCTTGTTCTATTTCTTACCCTAATGAAAAACATGAAACATTTCTCTTCTAAAAATGGAGTCTGGATTGCCTCAAAACATCTTGTACTCAGGCCTCGGTTCCATGCCACCTCCTCAAGGACAAGCTAGCAAAGGTGGCCCTCTACCAATTCGCCTGGGTTCCCTGTTTTAATTCCTAAAAGCACTTATCACAATCGGAGGTTATCTTATTGTATTTATTTGAGTGTTTTCTGCCTCTACCACTTGAGTGGAAGCTTCAGGAAAGTAGGGGCTTTGACTAACTTGCAAACTGCTTGGGATTGAATAAGAGCTTGATAAATCCCAACTGAATGAGTGGCTAGGATCCCTGTGAGAATTCTAGGTCACTGATTTAGTCATTGGAATTCCAACATTCTATATTGGATATGTGTCATTTGTCTTAAAGGATGGTGAATGGATTAAGGTTTTATGTTAAAAAAAAAAAAGGAAGGAAGGAAGGAAGAAGAAAAGAAGGAAGGAAGGAAGGAAGAAAGAAAGAGAAAGAAAGAAAGAAAGAAAGAAAGAAGGAAAGAAAGAAAGAAGGAAAGAAAGAAAGAAAGAGAAAGAAAAGAAAAGAAAGAAAGAAAGAAAGAAAAGAAAGAAAAGCATTGTGTTTTCGTAGGCCCTTCAAATGGCCATGACTGATTGTGGTGTATTTTGTTTGGTTTTTGTGTGCATAAGAACTTTTGCAACTGGGATGGCTGGGTTAAGAAATGTGAATTTTATTTTCTTCCTGCTATAGAGACTTGGGACAATATCACATCCCCCCACCCCTATGAGTCTCATCTTTGGAAAACACAAATCTTGGTCACCCTTCTCTTAAATTCTTTCAGGAATTCTCATGAAAGTGCCATGGCCTCTTTTGGCCTGGGGATGAAGACCACCTTGCTGCTCAAAGCCTGAGGCCCTGTTTCCACGGCTGCTTCTTCAGTCTCATCCAGGACTACTTGTGCCTGGGACCACCGAGTTCCAGAGTTTCAGGATGTTGAACTTCTCTTAGTTTCTCAAACTCATCAAGCATTTTCTTGCTTCCAAAACCTACACACAAGTCACTCTCCTTGGTAGACTCTTGCCAGTTCTTGTCCCATCTAAACTGCTAGTTCTTCAGGCTCCAGATTAAATGTCGCCTCCTCAGAGAGGCCTTTCCCCTTATCTCACATAGTTGCCCAGTTGTACTCTCTCATCTGACCCCATACTCTTCCTCCTTGGCATTTATAGCAATTAATAGTTTTATTTTATTGTTTTTTGTGTGTGTTTAAGATCTGTCTACCTTACCAAGCTGTGTACTGCAGGAGGGCAATGTTCTGCTCATTGTTACACCCTCAACACCTATCTTAGTGACTCTAACCGTAGATTCTGACTCAATAAATATTTACTGAATGAATAAAGGAATACATGAATGAAATTGATCTTTGAGTTTTTAGTGTCAAGCACAGAGTCTGACATATATAATGGACTCAAAAAATAGTGCACAACTAAAATTGGGTTAATGAAGACATGAGGTGTTAATCGTACTTTCGTTATGGAGAAACAACGAATGGCTTATCCAAAGCAGAGATCCTGTTCTCACATCCAAGCATAGCACTCTCTCTGTTCATTGGTTTGCCTTCACTCCCATTAACAGAATATGCTCCTCGAAGTACAGTGGAGAACAACTACTTAATTGCCTTGTTTGTATAATTCCAAAACATCCAAATGAAAAGTGAATAACTGAGGTATTCTTCTTTATGTTTTACATACTTGATGTAGGTATCTTAAAAGATTGATTGAATCTCTTTTCAGCTAGACATTTCAGTAGACACAACCATTAGAGAATTTTTTTCTGGGGACCTCCTTTAGCTCTTAAACTGTACACGCTGAACAAGCAAACTCAAGTGGATCATTATCTATAAAAGTAAAGAATTTCATCTTCCTTTGACAAACCATTCAAACACAGAAGTGTGTTTTACACATTCTGACAGAAGCATCCGTGATAACCAACTCTAACCTCCTTTCTTGCCACTTTAGCACCCAAAAGTATATGAAAAGAGTGAAAGTTAAGGCTTGTTCTATTTATTAGAAAATATCTCTTGGCTTAAAAACTCTTTTGACTATCAGCCTCCTGATGTGAGAAAGGTAAATAGCAAAGAGTTGCCTAGAGTCTTACTCCTGTATGACAGATAGCTTAATCAAGATAATTGGACATTAGATGACTAAGTGTTGGAAGCTAATATCCAGACATGTCTTTCAGGTAGGTCAAGCTCACGTTTCCTATATAATTTTCATGACCGCCATTTGCACTGGCATGAACAAAGAGGGTCTGAATCCTTCTGGGTGAGCGATAGGTGTATCAGTTCTCTGTACCCTGTCACCAGGATTGAAGGGAGGCTCCCAACAACTTTTGCAAAACTGGAGCCCACTTTGGAGACTGGTATTAAGAGGGAGGAGGAGGAAATGAGGATCCTTCAGGCCCTGTGAGTAGGGGGCATGGGTAGGGCCTTCATTCTGGGAGAAGTTGGGTATGGAGTTAGATGTGTGTGGGTGGCCTAGTAATTACTAGCAACCACTTCCACACTGCTGTCATCGGTGAGTTAATACCTCAGCAAGGCAAGTCTCTGAAGGACAGTGACTTTTTCCTTGAGCTAAAAATATCCTGAGGACACTGCCTGAGGGAAATACTCACCCCTTTCTTTGATTGCAATGAGCATGGTCTTCTTTATCCTAAAAGGATCTTTTTGGCTTTTCTCTCCTTTTCATTGAAAGTCCATTTACTGGGCACCAGTGTTGTTGGGTTATGTGTCAAATGAAAATAGCAACAGCAACAAAGCTAAATAAGGATTTAAGCTAGGAAAGGCAGAGGGCTGTAAATTTTCTGTTTAGAGTCACATTTCTCAACTTCTTCAGCAAGCTCTGCTTCACTTGGAATGTGGCTTCTGAGAACTTTACATTTCTAAAATGCAGCTAAATTGCTCCATGCATTTATTCCTCAAACACTCAGTGAAGATAGCCCTGACTTTTGGTCTCATAGCAACTCTTCTCAAGGAAATGGACCCAAATTCATTTCCCCTTGAAATCCAATCCTTCTATGAGTCATACAACAAGGTTTTTAGCTCCCTTTCTCAGAATCACTTAAGAGGATGATCTTCTGGCCATATTCTTAAGATTTGCCTTATTGGTTTTCATTTTATTCCATTTTCTCCTGTAATTCTCTATCGAAACAGTACCCTTCCTAAGAGAAACAACATCTTTTGCTAGTTATTATCATGTTTTTAGCTCATTTGCCTTGACATATAGCCTGTGATAGTTAAAGTACGCTAACATAGAAAGCACAGAATTTGGCTCAACATCACGAGGTTTGCATGTTGACAGTTGAGCAGAGGGAAGGCTGGACATGAGAGATAGAAGCTCTCCTAATGAATTTGCTGGGCCTATTCTTGCAGCCTTCAGATCATTGCACTTGTTCAGAATAGTCTTACAAGGAAAAGACCTCACACTTGGGAGGTCTTTGAAGAGTCAGAAATAAATGGGCCCTGGGAGGTGAGCACTGTGAATTGTATAAGACTGATGAATCACAGACCTGTACCCCTGAAACAAATAATACATTATATGTTAATTAAAAAAAATTGAAAACAAAACAAAACAAAAACAAAAACCAATGGGTCCTGGGAATATTTTAAAATGAGATCTTTTGTCAATTCTTAATCAGCTACTTACTATTGTACTTTGTTATAATGACAGGAGCATTGGTCTCAGTGTTTTCAAGGTTCTACATTTCCGTTATTTGGTTTCCTCTCTACTTTAGGAGATGCCACCCCCTGGAAGCTCTACAACCAGTAGTATCTTAAATTGGAAGCTCCCTCTCCAGGGTATATTCTCTGTAGCTCCTACTTCTCTAGCCCTTATTCCTACTGGACCTTTTCTTTATCTTTGACACTTAATACCTCCTATGCTTTGATTACAAACATTCTTCTGAGTTCATTTTCCTTCTGGTCCATCCTAAGCCCCATAATCAGTCACTGCAAAACTATCTTTTGGAATCTCTGTCCCCTCAACTATTCTCCATGCCTAAAGAGTCAGTCTTCCTACTTTGGGCCCCCTCCACCATATACTTTCTTCCTTTTCATCCCCAGGCTACTCAACACTGCTAGAAAAAGCCAGGATACCATCTTGATCTGGCCCCAGTCCATGCTCATCTTCCTCAACTTCTCTAACCTATTATGTAGAGATCATTCAGTACTTCCTGATACCTTCCTCCCTGGTTCTTTTTCATCTTCCCCACTGGTCCTCTTGTGTGTGTTGCACAGACCTGTCTTCTTTTTAGGCAGTATTCCCCCACAATGCTGTCTGCTCCTCTCTCTCTGCACTCAGACACTCTGCAGTGGCAGTCCCTAGAACTGAATCTCCAGACTCAAAGGTTTTTCTGAGCTCCAGGTCTCTGAGATCTATTAGTATGTCCTGCAGCCATCTCAGACTTCTCTCCCACATAGGGCTCCCTGATTTTCACTCCCCTAGCACCTAGTTTTCCTCCCCCCTCATGCCACTAATTAAAATTTTGTTGAATTACTCCTTTTTTCTTCTTTTTGTTTGTAACTATCTGCCTCCCAAGTAGATTGTAAGTTCTTTTGAGGCAGGCACATTCTTTTCTTGCTCATTGTTACATTCTTACCACCCAAATGGGCACATAGTTGGTGTTCAATAAATTCATTGAGTGTAGAACAATGTATACATCAGGCATGAACAAAGCATGGCTTATAGGCTAAATCCACTCTGCTACTATTTTTGTAAATAAAGTTTCATTGGGACACAGTCTTGCTCATTGGTTACATGTTGTCTGTGGCTGCTTTCACCATAAAAAATGTTGAGTCAATGCAACAGAGACTGTATTGCTCATAAAGTCTGAAATATTTACCCTCTGGTCTTTTACATAAAGCATTTGCTGACCACTGATATAAAGGAAACTCTCAGATCACAGAGGAAAAGTATATAACACAGTAGAGAATGGTAGGCTGTCAGGGAAGCCTTCCCAGAAGAGGAGATACCTATCTGAGCCTTGAAAGATGAGAAAGAAAATCCAAGGGCAGGAAGGGGTGGGATGGAGATAACAATCCAAACATCACAAGCAAATGCTTTGGATCATCTGCACATGATCAGAAGTGTTGTGCAGTGTGAACTGCAAGGCAGGCAGTAAGAAATGGCCTTGAGAAGATTGGACAAGGGCCAGAAATCCAAAGGCTTTTTTTTTTTTAAAGATTTTATTTATTTTAGAAAGAGAGAGAGCCTGTGCACAAGTGGGGGGAGGGGCAAAGGGAAAGGGAGAGAGAAAATCTCAAGCTGACTCTGCACTGAGTGAGGAGCCCAATGTAGGACTCAGTGTCACAACCCTGAGATCATGACCTGAGCTGAAACCAAGAATCGGACGCTTAACCGACTGAGCCACCCAGGCGCCCCTCCAAGGGCATTCTTAAGCTTTAACCAATCACAGGGCCCTAACAGTGTTTACAGTTTCCTCCCATGTCCCAAAGTGTTCAACCTCAATCTACCTTCTCATATTTTCTGCAACTAATATCACTTCCTATTTACTAAACAATTTAAAGTGATACTATTTCTAACAGTAACTGCAGAGTTTCTCTCTTTTCACATTATTTCTTCTCTTATTCTTCAGTTTAGAAAAACATATTCCTTCTCCTGTGATGACATTAAGTCTGCACTCCTTGATTTTCCATGTCTCTCTCCTTCCGTCTCTGTCATCTATCCCACTGCATACCTTTTCCTGGCCACCATCTAACTTTCAACATTGTGGTCCCTCCTGACCTGTCACTTCTCTGACCATTCCTTCTTTTGACTGGTTCAACTTTGGCTCCACACCAGAGATGTTGTTGCTCCCCAGTTTCCTCCCTCTGCCTGTTTCTTCTGTCTCTCCATCTGTCTGTCTGTCTCTCCACTTTCCATGATGAGCTCACTCCCTTTCCCAGTTTTATTTTATTTTTTAATTTTTTAAGATTTATTTATTTATTATTTGAGAAAGACAAAGAGATAGATAGAGAGAGAGAGCAGGGGTAGGGGGAGAGGCAGAGGGAGAGAGAGAATCCACAAGCAGAATCCACAATCCACAGGAAGACTGACATGGGGCTCCATCCCAGGACCCTGAGATCATGACCTGAGCCGAAATCAAGAGTTGGACGCTTAACTGACTGAGCCATCCACATGCCCCCCTTTCCCAGTTTTAACCATCTCTATTGAGATACCTCCAAAATCTCTATTTTCAGACATTTTCATGCTCTGTTTGGGGCATTGCAAATTAGTACAACTATTTTTGGAAGGCATTTTGGCAATACTTGTTACAATTTTACATGTTTTTACTATTTGACTCTGATATTACATGAGTCAGAATTTTTTCTGTTCACTTTTGCAAGTGTGGAAAATATGTATGCAAGCACGATAATTGCACATTGTTTGCTGCAGCCAAAAATGGAAAGGAGTGTAAATGCCTATCAGTAGGTAGGGGAGCACTTAATAAATATGAATACAGTAAAATACTAGGCACTCATTTAAAAGGTAAGATATATTTTGATGTGCTGATTTGAAAAGATGCCCACCATCAGAAGTGGAATAAACTAGTCCAAATTCATATATTTAATCTGGCCTCTCCTCCAAGTTTCAGACATTTTCAATTTCCTGCGTGTCATCTCTACTTAGTCCTGAGAAATTTTAAATTCCATATTTTTCAAGGGAATTTCTTTTTCTTCTACTGGCATATGATAAATCCTCAGAGTTTCTTTATTTCTGCTATTTTTTCTATTTCTTTCATCATCTTTCCAGTCATTCTGGCATACAATTTCAAAGGTGTCTTTAAATTCTTCCTTTCTTTGCCCAACACTGTAGATCATTCACCCAAGTCTGTTGATTCTTCCTTTGCAGATTTCCCAAATATCCCTTATTTATCCTTGTAACCATGGTCACTGTTTTGTGCCTTCTCTTCCTTCTTCATGCCTGCAGTCTCTTTCCAGACTCTCCTCTCTCCCTCACTCTCCTCTGCACACTGAAGCCAAATTAAATATAACAAAGCACTTACTTGATCATGTCACCTACTGATAAGCTTTTCATAGTCTTTCCTTACATAGTATTTCTTAAGCCTTTTATTAACCATTCCACATGCTGACTAAGCTCTTTCTAAGTCTCTCTCCTTACAAACACCAAACTCTACCAGCTGGATTCCTCATCACTCTATCATTATTCCCACCTGTCAAATTTTACTGATACCATTTAATCTGCCTGGAATATTCTTCCTCCTACTCAGTCTATCCTTGGAGACCTACATCAAATGCCATATACTCATTGACATCTTTCCTAATCATGCCACTTGGAAATGATTAGAATCTATACAGCAAGGTGCCAGAGAATACATTTCTTATATCCCTTTGATCAGTCAGTAGCCATGTTTACAGAAGATAAGTATATCTTTGCATCCTAAGTGTGTCTGTGTGTCAGGGGTGAGTTGGGGCCGGGGGTAATCAGACTCATGCATCTCTTCTATGTCACGGGGTTCAGGCTAAAGGTTGCCACAGATATCCCTAAAATTTCAGCTGCTCAACACACAAAAATTTATTTCTTACTCAGGTCATTGTCCAGTGTAGGCATCTTGACAGGTGATCTTCTCATTCAGAGACCAGGATCCTTCTAACTTTTGGTTTGGCCCTCTACTAGGTCCTAGGAATGCTCTTCATTTGGGCCGCAGATGGGGAAGAGGACTGGGAAAGGCAAACCTGTTTCTTCCCTATTTCATCACAGAAGGGTTGTCAGTCACTTCCACTCATGTTTCATTGGGCAGAATCCAGCCACATGGCCACTCTTTTTTTTTTTTTTTAAAAGATTTTATTTATTTACTTGACAGATAGATAGAGAGCACAAATAGGCAGAGTGGCAGGCAGAGGGAGAGGGAGAAGCAGGCTCTCCGCCGAGAAGGGAGCCAGACGCGGGGCTCGATCCCAGGACCCCAGGATCATGACCCGAGCCGAAGGCAGCCGCCTAACTGACTGAGCCACCCAGTTGCCCTGCCACATGGCCACTCTTAACTGTAAGGGAGGCTGGGAGATGTTGTCTAGGAGGAAATGCAGGAGAAAAAGGAAATGCATTCTGGTGAATACAGCAGTCTTTGTCAGTCTTCACTTCCGGTCACCAAATATCCATTCCTCCCACACATAGAACACATACTGCCCCTTCCTTAGGGAAACAGTCCAGTTCCAAGTCTATCCACTGAAAGATTTCTCAGTGATGTGCAGTCCACTCCATGGAGCATGGATGTGACTCCTCCTGGTCTGGCAGCCTCACCCCACAGATACACTCAATATCCAGTGTTGGAGCAAGGGCAAAAAACTGTAGTAAAAACTCCCACTGAGGAAAAAGGGAGGAGGGAATAGTCAGTGTCCCTCCCACACAGCAGTTGTGACGTCCTAGTGGGCAGAAAGAAGAGGCTTCTATGGGTGGGAGCCTGAAAGTTCTTTGATTAGTCCCTGAATCTGTTCTCTAGGAAGAAGGAGCTTTCCACTCTTCTCCACGCACCCTGGCTTCACTTTCTGGGATGTTCTTTCTTTCCATTATCCTTCTTGGCCACATCTGTAGTGAGTGCGGAGCAGCAGGTCCTTCTGGTGAGCTATCAGCGCTTCCTGCTAGTGCACATTCTGTGCCTGTCTCAGCCCCTTTCCCAACAACTGTCCACATAAAGACCTCTTCAGGGACCTCTCCAGCAGCACTAGAGGTCAGAAGGATCCTGGGTCCCTGAATGGGAAAATCACCTTACCAAGGAAGCTGCCTACATTGGACAGTGACTAAGAAAGAAATAAACTTTACTATGTTGAGCAGCTGAAATGTTACGGTTGGAGGTGTAAGAACTCAGAGGCTTTTTTTTTTTTTTCTTAAGAGCGAGATGGAGAGGGGTGGGGAGGGGCAGAGGGAGAAGGAGAGAGAATCTCAAGCAAACTCCACACTGAGCGAGGAGCCTGGATGCAGGACTCGATCTCACCACCCTGAGATCATGAATGACCTGGGCCTGAAATCAAGAGCCAGACGCTTAACCGACTGAGTCACCCAGGCACCCCAAGGCTTTTGTTTTTTAGTTCAGGCTCTGATTTCTTTGGCAGAAGAGTGGTCTCAAAAAAAAAAAAAAATAGTAAGCTTCTTTTTGCTCTTGTCAGTTCCATTGCTTGTAGCCACAGCTGAAGTACTTTCTTAGTCTCCATTCTCAAGTCTGATGTTTTTATTTGCTTCTTTGTCCTCTGGCCCCTCCCTCCAGCTTTACTGGTGATTCCTTGAGGCTTTTTGAAACAATGGGCTCAGATGGGAGGTAACACCCTGTAAGTGTCACCCTTTCCCACCTGAAGTGCTCTGAACACGGAGAAACCTACTAGATCTTTCACACCCAGATCCTTTTCAATTTCATATCTGAATATTTCATGGCCGGTTGCAGTTGGCTTTTCCCAACTTCGAAGACTATCTTTGGGGCTTCCCCATTTGCAAAGGTTCTGCTTAAGGACCATTCAACCCTTGCCTGAGCTTACCTCTTTGTAATACTGACTAAAGGCAGCAGTAGTGTTGGCTGCAGACCATCACTCTGACTCTTTCTGTCTACTTCCCCAGGTGCATGGTCTGCCTTCCCAATTATTTCAGAGAACGACTTAATCAGATATTTTGCCGTTACCAGCTAATGTTGTGACAGAGCTTTCTAGCTTTGCTATATCTGTTTCTTGCTCTTTGCCAATAATGGAGCAAACATTTTTTTATGGTGCTGCCCCACATCCAGTCCTGTTTCTTTATTGATCCACGTAGGCAAACTGCTGGATCAAACAGCCATCACATCCCAGTGGATTAATTATTTCTTATTCACTGTGCAGTCCCATGTGGGTGATTCTGTCTCCGTGCGCATTCGGGCACAGTTTAAGTGACTGGTCCAAGGTCACATAATTGGTAAATAGATGTGCCATGATTTGAACCCCGGCAGTCAGACACCAATGTCTTAAGCACTTTCATCTCAAGTAACCAGCCTTGAGATACAGCCATTCAAATTTTGCATCTTTCAAGATGTATTGCTTATGATTTGCCATCTTCAGCATTTTGTTCCACATGCCAAAGAGTTGTATATGGAAACCTCTTGATCATACAAATATCTGTAGGCTCACAGCATCTCAGAGCATGTGCTGAGAACTTTTGTAACATCAAAGATACAGAAACTCTTCAAATACAACCAAACCTGCCTCTATTGATTTTAAACAGCATCTTAATTTGTAATCTTTTTATACCCATACTGCACTTTCTTTGCAGGACAATGAAATTAAATGTCTTACGTTGATCTCCTGGGTGTTCTGTTTCCATCTATTAAGTATCTTTTCATACAAAGAGAGGCTGTGGGGAATTTTGTAAGATTATTTTGGAAGATATACAAGGACAGGTGTGATCCGCCTACCGCGTTAGGACTCTATCTCCCATGTTGAGGAATAGGTACCTAAGTGTGTCTGAAAAAACGGCTTTCATTGCTACAGAGGAGAAACTTCCAGGACATGCCATGAGCAAATGTTCTCTCAAGTTCTGTTCCTTCTCCCACTACTTACATGCAGATGGACTGCATCTGAAGAGGGTAAGGAGAAGAACAAGGTTTCCCCACAAGGGGATTCTGAGGTGCTCTGAACACGGACTGATGTAATGGGTGGAGGAGTTCATTGTCAGAGGCTGTTACATCTCACAGTGGGGGTCATGGGCTGGTCTGCTTGGTAAACTGCTTCTGATCTATGACTGAGATTGTGCTTCCTTTAAAAATAAATCTTGCTCTTTATACCCCACATGTTTCTCCACCTTAGGAGCACTTCCTAGATTTAGCCTAATTTTGTCTTATTGCAGTAACTTTACCTCCAGATTCTTAGTAATCACCTATTTCTGGTGCTGTTGATTTATCCATCCCCTCTGAAATGGAGTGAAATGCTCTAGTCTGATTGGCTCCTTAAGGTTAGTAGAAAATATTTCAGCAGGACTTTGAAAAGGAATCCTGACCCCAAACGTGTAATGACTTTAGTGGACGGTAAAGGGTCCCTTTACCAACAAGTGTTGGTCCACCCTTTGAAGTCCACATAGATTTGTACCTGATCTGAGGGTGACACATCATCCGTTCACTAGCTCACATCACCAGCCTTTTCACCTCTGCCAACAGCACTCGTGGGAAACCCACACATACCAAACAACCAGGCAGTTATTTCCAAGAGGGCAACATTCTAGTGATTTACCAGAAACATCTTCAAGGTCACATATTTTATTTTATTTCATTTCATTTCATTTTATCTTATTTCTATTTATAGAGGGAGAAGGAAGGCGCAGAAGGAGAGGGAGAGAGAGAATCTTAAGCAGGTTCCACACCCAGCACAGAGCCTGACTCAGGGGCTCAATCTCACCACCCTGAGATCATGACCTGAGCTGAAACCAAGAGTCAGACGCTTCATCAACTGAGCCACCCAGGTGCCCCTCAAAGCGCTGTGAATTATGTAAGACTGTTGAATCACAGACCTGTACCTCTGAAACAAATAATACATTATATGTTAAAAAAAAAAAAAAAGAAGATAGTAGGAAGGGAAAAATGAAGGGGGAGAAATCGGACGAGGAGATGAACCATGAGAGACTATGGACTCTGAGAATCAAATCACATATTTTTAATTTATTACATAAATAGTGGATTGGCTGAAGTGTTTAGAACAA
Source organism: Leptonychotes weddellii (assembly GCF_054177405.1). Lineage (NCBI taxonomy): Eukaryota > Metazoa > Chordata > Mammalia > Carnivora > Phocidae > Leptonychotes > Leptonychotes weddellii. The sequence goes on from NC_138376.1 coordinate 117,505,581, forward strand.
GTGAGGTTTCCCCACTGAAAGGACAGTGAGTTTACCCTTAATAGAGATGTCAGCGTAAAGTTCTTCAAGACTTTTACAGCACTACTTAGAAAATTGCAGCTTCACTGCATACTGAAATGAATATTCAATATGAATATGAATATTCCCCCAGGTGCCCTCAAAGTTGAGAAGCACTTTTGTTTGCATGGAAGGTAAGCCCCAGGGTCTTCTTAGCATGTCTCAATGATGTATATTTAATGTCTGCTCCTTCCACATCCTCTAAATGAAAACACACTGCCCCACACACACACACTCACATTCACTCTCCCTCTCTCACACACACACACACAGTCACACGGAGACATGGCTGAGGGCTCAGGCCCTGGCTCCTGTGGGGTACTGAGGAGCAAGCATGGAACGGTGCTCGGGTGAGAGCTGCTGGTGAGAATCGACAGCATGTCTGGGGAAGAAAAGGCTGAGAGGGAGACACTTAAGAACAAGCTTCTGGTGGGAAAATATGGGAGACTATTGAGAAGGGACACGAAGGAAGAAAGGAAAATTGTTAGAGCTGCACTTTCTCCGTTTCTGAAGTGAACTTCTGCTCACAGCAGGTGAGCGCAGGCGCCCTCCCACATTGAGATTTCCTCCCCTGCCCTGCAGTCTGTTAAGTAAACGGAGACTTTATAGTGAGAAAGGAGCCTTTCTCTATTTTGGCTATGGGTTGTTATTTTTAAAGCTTCACCCTCCAAACATTTCCCCCTATCCTTGTTTATTTTTTCACTAGAAAGAAAATGTGCTACTTTAGGGACACCTGGGTGGCTCAGCCGTTAAGCGTCTGCCTTTGGCTCAGGTCATGATCCCAGGGTCCTGGGATTGAGTCCCACATCAGGGCTCCCTGCTTGGTGGGGAGCCTGCTTCTCCCTCTCCCTCTGCTGCTCCCCCTGCTTGTGCTCTCTCTCTCTCTCAAATAAATAAATAAAATCTTTAAAAAAAATGTGCTACTTTAAAAAAAATTGACTTCAGCATAAGAAACACTCCCTTGTAGTATGCTGTCCCTGTTTCGGGCCAAGTCACCCTTCGGTGTGACCACCGTCTCATCCCCCTGTTGAGCAACGTAGATTTTAAAGATTCCCCTCTGTTTCTAGAGAGCTTCCATGAACCCGGATGCCACAGTCAAAGCAGAATGCACTGTGGCAATTGTTTTCTGGATGCTTTAGGTAAAAAGGCTAACCTCTCCCTGAACAGCTGTGGCTCTATTTATCCAAATATCTCATAGTGGTAGTTATATATCGCTGCTACTAGGTACCACCTGCCATTCTGAACACTTTACATAAAATCTCATTTACCTTTATCTGAGATGTCTATGGCAATTGCTTCAATATTGATGTGGGTTAAATGGGAGGCTGACGTTAGTTGTAAGACTTTCTTTCTATATCTTTTCTGGGGGAATGTAGCCCATGGCCTTGCACCTGTCTTTTCTCTGTCTGTCTTGCCCCTGTTTTGGATCTCTTTATGAACAAGTCCCATGTCTTTCTTCTCTGTACCTTTATGTCTAGCACAAGGCCTGGTTTGTAAGGGGCAAGTATGAATTAAAGTAGGGTGGAAAAGGAAGACAAAGGAAATCATGTTGGAATTCTTTCCTCTGGTCATAGATAGTATGGTTTGACTTAATAGTTTTGAGTCCTAATTCCCTCACTTTTGACAACAAAAAAAATAATACTACCTTAAAGGACAGTTGTAAGAAAGAAATGGATTTATTAAAAGTACTAGCATATTTCAAATCAGTGTGGAAAAGATGGTTTATTCCATAAATGGTGTTAAGACTACCTAGCTGCCTGGGACAAATACAAAGCTGAGTCCTGTCTCACATGCCACCCAAAGTAAATCCTGAAAAGCAGGTACACAGCTTTGGGAATACACTAAAGTCCATTGAATTGTACACTCCAAATGAGTAAATTATATGATATGTGACCATATTTCAGTACAGTTGTTATAAAAAAATAAATCCCAGAAAGATTTAAGTATAAAAACATGGAACTGTACTAGAGGGAAACATAAGATACTTGTTTATATGTTACTGAAAGGGAAATGACCTTTTCAAGCAAGACATACTATTCTAAACAACAAGTTTGGCAAATCGATTATGTAATAATTAAATATTTTGCAGAAGAAAACACCAGAAAAAAAAAAAGAAAAACATGACAAGCCAGTAGAAAAGCATTGAATGCACATAGAACAAAGGGCTAATTACTACAATATATAAAGAACAGTTAAGAATCAACGTGAAAATGACTAATAACCCAACAGAAAAATATCAGCAAAGGGTAAGAGCAGGTCTCTTAGAGAAAGAGTTTATACCAATATATTCTTCTACCAAAAGTCTATTGTACAAGCTCTTGGGAAGCAATGTTTGAACTATTTATCAATATTAAAAATGCCTTAAGTCCTCTAATCTAGGTATTGCATGAAATGTTTGTGACAGTAAAATACTTGAAGTCAAACGAAATGTCAGCCAACAGAGAAATGGTTCAAAAAATTTTAGCACTTTGAACATGTTCAGTGCAAAACTTATGCTACTAGAAACAGTTATGCAGGGGCGCCTGGATGGCTCAGTCATTAAACGTCTGCCTTTGGCTCAGGTCATGATCCCAGGGTCCTGGGATAGAGCCCCGCATCGGGCTCCCTGCTCCACGGGAAGCCTGCTTCTCCCTCCCCCACTCCCCCTGCTTGTGTTCCCTCTCTCGCTGTGTCTCTCTCTGTCAAATAAATAAAATCTTTAAAAAAAATAAAAAAAAAAGAAACAGTTATGCAGCTGTTAAGAACCATTGATGAACTCCAAAATACATTAATCAAAAATAAAACAAAGTGCTGGACAATGTGCTTACTGTTCATGTTTTAAATTATTATATTTTTCACAAATATATGTTTGCATATGCATAGGATATTTTAAATTCTTCTTGTCCCCCTCAAAGACAACATGCCCCCAATTCAGCTTGTGAACGAAAAGATGAATGAGTTCCTTTCACGTGTATTATCTCATTGAACTTCTGCAACAACCCTATGGAAAAGATACCAATAGTTTCTTTTTTAAATATAACATGTTATGAACCTTCGGGTTTGCTTATTTAACAGTTGCAACTACTAATGTTAAATCCTCGATGCAGAAGCTCTGTTGCACAGGGAGAAATCCTAAATTTCTTACAATGTGGTACATCCTTTATCACTTGACCTTTTTCTCCTTTCCCAGGTTAATCTCTTGTCTCTTTTGTACCTCTAGCACACCACTCCGTGTCCTTCACTCTGCTCTTCCTCTCCATGTCTAAGACCCTCTTCCAATGATGCCTTCGCACTCCTGCTCGATGAAAGCCTGCATTTCTTAAACTGTCAACTCGAATGCCACCTACTAGGCGAATCCTTACCTGTCATCCTTGGCAACACAAATGGTTCCAGCCCAGCCACAGTCCTTCATGATACTTCCTCCTGTATTTCAAAAGCACTTTATACAAGTCTGTTAAACCAGATTATATTATTTCCAGGTTTTGAGCATATTGAGAGTAGAGGCTCTGTTTTTATTCCCATAGTGACCACATGCCTAGAATATATAGCAGATCAATAAATACTTAGACAAATCATTTAGCTGAATCTTAATCATTTTTGATTACCCATAGGTTGAAGAACTCTTTATTTTTTCAGTTTTTACTTTAATTCCAGTTAGCTTGCAGTGTTAAATTAGTTTCAGGTGTACAATATAGTGATTCAACAATTGCATCCATCACCTGGTGCTCATCACAGCAAATGCCCTCCTTAATCCCCATTACCTATTTCCTCCATTCCCCCACCCACCTCCCTGCTGGTAACCCATCAGGTTCTCAGTAGTTAAGAGTCTGTTTCTTGGTTTGCCTCTTTTTCTCCTCTTTGCTCATTTGTTTTGTTTCTTAAATTCCACATATTAATGGAATCGTATAGTAGTTGTCTTTCTCTGACTGACTTATTTCACTTAACATTATATTCTTTAGCTCCATCTATGTTGTTGCAAATGTCTAGATTCCATTCTTTTTATGGCTGAATAGTACTCATTGTATAACTGTACCACATGTTCTTTATCCATTCATTGATCAACGGACACTTGGGCTGCTTCCATATCTTGGCTATTGTAAAAAATACTGCTATAAACATAGGGGTGCATGTATCCCTTTGAATTTGTGTTTTTGAATTCTTTGGGTAAATACCCAGTAGTGCAACTGCTGAATCATAGGGTAGTTCTATTTTTAACTTTTTGAAGAACCTCCATACTGTCTCCACAGTGGCTGTATCAGTCTGTATTCCCACCAAGAGTGCATAAGTGTTCCTTTTTCTCCACATCCTCACCAAAACCTATTGTTGTGTTGTTGATTTTAGCCATTCTGACAGGTGTGAGGTGATAGCTCATTGTGGTTTGGATTTGCATTTCCCTGATGATCAGTGATGTCAAGCATCTTTTCATGTGTCTGTTGGCCAGCTATATGTCTTCTTTGGAGAAATGGCTGTTCATGTCTTCTACCCATTTTTTTAATTGGGTTATTTGTTTTTTGGTTGTTGAATGGATATAAGTTCTTTATATATTTTGAATACTAACCCTTTATTGAATATGTCATTTGCAAATATCTTCTCCCTTTCAGTAGGTTGTCTTTAGTTTTGTTAATTGTTTCCTTCATTGTGCAGAAGCTTTTTATTTAGATGTAGTCCCAACAGTTTATTTTTGCTTTTGTTTTCCTTGTGTCAGGGGACCTATCTAGAAAAAAGTTGCTATGGCTAATGTCAGAAAAGGTACTGCCTGTGTTCTCTTTGAAGAACTTGGTATTTAACATGGCAGATTTGGAGATTGAACAATATGTCTCTTCTAAGAATTTGAAATGAAATGTTTTACTGATGGAAAAGCTTTTTATTTTTATTTTTTTTGTTTTGCCTTCTAGAATTCAAAGAATATTCATGTTCCATGAAGAGAATGGGCTGCAGTTTTTTGTAACAGATTTGGAGCCAGTAGATTTTTATGAATGTGAACCTTATCATGGGTCTGAAAGCTTTCTATGCTTTCTTTTTTTAAAAGATTTATTTATTTGAGAGAGAGAGAATGAGCAAGCACATGAGCAGGGGGAGGGGCAGAAGGGAGAGAGAATTTCAAACAGACTCCCCACCAAGCCTGGAGCCCAATGCAGGACTCGATCTCAAAACACTGAGATCATGACCTGAGCCAAAATCAAGAGTCACACTCAACCAACTGAGCCACCCCGGAACCCCAGCTTTTCTGTGCTTTAATACTATTTTTTTTTCTTTTTATTTTCTGTGTTTTCATAGGAACCAGGGAAAGTGTGTAGAGGGCATGGTGGAGATCTTTGACATGTTGCTGGCTACGTCATCTCGGTTTCGTATGATGAATCTCCAGGGAGAGGAGTTCGTGTGCCTCAAATCCATCATTTTGCTTAATTCTGGTGAGTTGATAACACGGGGGAATTTACTGCTGGGTTACTGGAAGAAAGATTTATGTGTATTTTCAGCCAAATATAAGCTGCCTATTGCAAAGGCATAATCATAAATTGAAAGAAACAACTGATGCACATTTAAAATAACCTGTTGTCATTGTAGACTGCTTATAGAGGTGGAATCCGCACTGGTCAGATACAACGAATGGAGGAAACAAATTGGACACTGAACCAAATGGCTTTTTTGTTGAAATATTTGCATCATTTTACAGATATTTGGGATGTTTTCATTTTATTAATTTTATTTATTTAGTTTGAGGACTAAAGTACAGGTATATAGGCATCGATTGTTGATAGTTGTATATGGCAGAGAGTAAGTAGACCAAATGACCAACATCAAGTTCAAGATCATAAGGAAAGAGACTTATTTGAGACTGATCATGTTTCTGGCCAAAACTGATTAGGCGACAAATATAATTGGCTCAGAGATAGAAACACATGGCCCTAAAACTGAGGCACACACAGGGCAGGTCCAGCTGAAGAGCAGCTTTCATGTGGTCTAAGGGGTCTAATTCAACTGTTCCCTCCTAGCGACTGATTTGAGAAAGCCTAGCTGAGAGTGGCATCTGGTTAGGGGTTTGTTTTGTTTTGTTTGCTGTAAAGGTCACCTATTGTGTAAAGAGGTTGTCCAGGTCACCCAGATGGAAACTATGGCTCAACTGAATTAGCGCCGTGTTCCTTCTGGCCCTCAGTATTTGGATCTGGAGACTAGATATCCAGTCTGTGGGACCCGAAGCTCAACAACTGGGTGTCAGCCGCACAGTAGATGCCTTTAGCCTGGATCTTGACCCCTGGTCCAGGCCCTACTTCATGCCTCAGACCACATTCTTACATAGAAACTGTAGCTATTTTGAAGCCCTACGCCAGATTTAGAATCAGATAGGGTCTCCAATTTCCCTGATGGTTGAACTAGAGTTTGTATTGATCGCATGTTGGGAGAATCGGCCCTTTCTTCTCTTTTCAGATGTCTTGTCTCTTCCCGAAGAACACCACCCCCTTCGTACCTCCTCTAGCCGTTTTCCACTTCCCTTCCCCACCAGTGCTAATAACCTATATCACTTCATGGTTAGACAGTAATCATTCTCACTTATCAACTAATAAATGGAAATCTGTACTATTCCAGTAGGCAAGGACTGAACTACAGAACAGTTACCTGAAAAACGATGTGATCCACTCATTCATGTTTCTGGTTCCACTCACATGCATTGTGCTTTTCATTTCAGTCATTTGTCCGGTACACTGAAGGGTTCACATTCCACAATGGCTCTTTATTGGAAGAGACTTCTGGGAGCAATGCCACTTAGCTGCACCGTGCCAGGTCCTGAACCTGGTCCTTCTTCAGTGGAGGGCTGGCGCATGCTGACGGCTTTCCTGGGGGCAATCCGTTAACTTCAGGGAAAGTGGGCCTATCAGGTGCTGGGACTTTTTCCCCACTTTTTCTAGGAAATAACACTCCAAACAGGAAGTGAAAATTCACCAGAGTTATATAATCCACACAAGTAGATGCTCTGATCTTGGTCACCAAAAATATTCCTTCAAATCTGTGTAGCCTCTTCCTACATTATTGTTCTGTTCCTATGACAGGGTAGGGTTTTTAGAATATTATATAAATAAAGGGCAAGACTTGTGCCATCAAAATATTGAATGCATAGACCCAGGATTTTTTAAGTCCCAGAGGAAAAAAATTTCAGCCCTCACAAGAAAGTCTTTTGTGAAAGACTGGCCCCAGAATCTCAAAACATATTTCCCACTGCCAGATCGGACCAACACCTGACTCCTCCTCACACTGGTTAAACTTCCCTGCGCTATCCTTGTTCTTCTACTTCTTTCTCAGGAGCTTCTGTGAGCTTCCTTCCTTGCATTTGAAGGGTTGGAACACTATTTTGGAAACACAAGGCACTGTAGTCTGACAGAGTTTACAGTTGTGCTCATGAGAGAGATATCAGGGTGGCAACACATCTTTTCTGTCAAGGACGGCGCTGCTGGCTCACAGGCAGTAACAAAACAGAAGCTTCCTCCCAACCTGTAAAAAGTGAAACCACTCTTTTCAATCCAGAAGTGAGCTATGTTTGCAAAAGCGGGTCTGCTGCTGAGTACAGCTCTTAGTGTCTCATATTGTTCCTGAAAAACAGAATCAGAGAGGACAAGACTGAAACACAATGGTGTGGTGCTGGAAGACTTTTCAGAGTAAAAAAGCAGTCCATCCTAGGAGGGTTACTACAATCCCAACAATCTTTGCCCACAACTGAAAGTATGGATTTTTCTAAAAACCCAACCAATTCATGACTCTGATCCAGGGCAGTGCTTCACCTGTCATGAGATAAAGAACAAAGTGACAGTCATTCCAGGAATCTCTGACAGAAGCCAAGTTGGAAAGGGTTCAGGAAGCCTGAGCTGGAAGATGCTTTTCTGATTCCTGGGAAACAAGACCTCAGTGTATGGGGGAGCTTTGGGTTGTGTGCTGTGTTCCGGTCACCAAAGTCTGAGAGGGTGTGTTTATGTTGGCCTTGACTTCGAGGCAGAGGCACAAGGGTAGTTGAAATGTTGTTTTGTGGACTACTAGGAGTGACTTTCTGCAGTTCTCAAGAGGTCTCCCAAATGCTGAAATTTCCATGGGAAGCCCGTTCACAGCTGTTTGGGAATGGGAGATATTCATCATGATTTATGCCTCATTAAGAATAATTCATTACATTGCTTACAAAAGCCTAGAATCATTCATAGGACAAACACTATTTTTCTGCTCTCCACTAAAGGACAGAGGCATTCCTGGTTAATCCAGAGATGCTTCAGCAAAATCAATGCCAGCTTCTAGGCATTCCGAGAACTAGCTGGACAGAACTCAAGCAAAGGAAATGTGAGCAGAGCAGATGAGCTCAGAGCAAAAGGCCCAGAGGGACCAGTGACAGGAGGCAGGGCTTGTGCTGCAGAAGCGGACCAGGGGGCCAGGAAGGGGTTATCTGTGCTTGTTTACCCTATTCCCCCTACCCAGTGGGACTTCAGTCCTTCTTGATAATTCCAGTATTTCTAATTCTTCCAGGCCCAACTCTGACCTCATCTCATTCAGGAAATCTTGCCACCACCCAGGTCCATAATGAACTTCCCTTCGCTAGACTATTTTAGTTCTTAGAGCCAGTATCGTTCAATCTAGCATTTGGTCAATTGGTTGACTGATTTCATTCATTTGTTCAATAATTCAGAAACTTTGTGCCAAATACACAAAAATGAATGACATGGTTTTTGGTTTTGTGTTTTCAGTTTTTTAATTTAACCTTGATGTCTTCTTCATGCACGTACATCCTGATTTCCCTATAAACTATTTAAACTTTTTTTTTTTTACAGTTCTCACAGTCTTTAACCTGTGAACTGTCAAGAGGTACCACGCCGTTCAGTCCTTCAGTAGATGTTTATTTGCTGGACATGACCAGGAGGTTGTGGAAAGTTCCCATTCGTCATATGCTCTTTCTACCATTATGAAACATATCATCCTTTTCAGATCCAGATAATATCAAACTATTAAATGAGAAAAAATAATGCCCATCTCCTTGGGTTACTGTGAACTAAAAGGAAAATTGTATGTAAGCTGTCGAACGCGGTTTATGGAACACAGTAGTCCTTCAATCAGTGAATTGAAGCTGTCACCATCATTCGGGAATCTCTGGTTCAAAAGGAGCCAGTCCAGGGGTGCCTGGGTGTCTCAGTCGGTTAAGCATGGGAGTGGAACCTGCATAAGATTCTGTCTCTCCCTCTCCCTCTGCTCCTCCCCGCGCACCCCCTCCCCGGCCCCCACTGGCTCGCTCACTCTCTTTCTCACCACAAAAAAAAAAAAAAAAAAGCCAGTCCATACCTTCTTTTATTATTATTATTTAAAAGATTTATTTATTTATTTTAGAGATCTCACAACCCTGAGACCATGACCTGAACTGAAACCAAGAGTTGGATGCTCAAACCGACTGAGCCACCCAGGCACCCCATATACCTAAGTACTTTAGTTTAAAGGTTTCCTGCTAGGCTTAAAAAATACACAGGGACTGAAGGATAATAATAATAATAGAGACTGTGACTCTTCCCCTGAGACTTGGTTAATTATGCTGTTTAATTGTAATGAGAGAAATTTTAGAGCAAGATTGGTCTCATGGATAATAATCGATTGTTAATTGAACCGTAATGTTGGCCAACCTTAATGAAAACGCTGTGGTAAGTGGCAGAGAAATCCCAGTGTGCTCACTCATCCATTCACTGTGTTTCTTCCCATCCCCCTCTCCCCCACATGCCCCTCAGAGTCCACTCCCGTTTAGATCACTACCCTTTTAGTGGGTGTTTTTCAAGACTCAGAAAAATTCACCCATCAAAGCTTAATATGTATAAGTCTACAATCTCTAATAAATGTTTGGTTTGGCCTTCAAAATTCAACTTAATAATTATTTCTGCACCTTTTCTGAACGCGTTACTGACCACAGTTTGTTATATTCCCCAGTAATTCCAAAGAGTGTTGCTTCCCTCACTCCCTGGTGACTTGATCCACCTGGGTCCCTGGAGAGCCCATCAGATGCCAGACTCCAGCTCCCCTGTCCCCTGTTTAACAGTAGATCCCCTTTCCTCTCCCGACTCACAACTCCAGGTACCCAGAAGTCTTCCCTGGGCCTGCTGGATCCCTGTCTCCCTCCTGAAATGTCTTACTCTATAGAAATGTTGTTCTCATGATTACCTGTTTATCGCAACTGCCTTCAGACAACATTTCTCTTTCAGCTGGTGGAGTAAGAAAGAGGAGTAAAGGTAAAAAACTGTAGGGCGAAAAGGAAAACAAAATGCTAGAAAGAATTATGGCCTCATTTCTAAAATGTGTACCCTGGTGTTCATTTAAGAAAAAAAGGGATATGGAATGTTGCCCAGGAGCATTTATATTAAACATAAACCTAAAAATGGTGCCAGCTCTTGTCTGTCATTTGGTTTTGCTTTGTTAATATGGTGAATGTCATCATCTTGGTGCCTTAACAGAGCATAGGATCCTGAAGCTGTGACACCCATTTGCTTTATATGTGTTCACCAGGGCCCCGGGCAGAGAAGCATTTACTTCATGATTGATTTGGACAAGTTCTCATCACAAAGAATATTTCCTCTCTCTTGAGCTGATTTCTTTGCACTGTTAATTATTAGACAGTTATTTAGAGCATTTATAGTTTTAAGTTGAGAAATAAGACAATGATCAGAGTCCCTATATTTAGATGAAAGAGCATTTAAAAACATATTGACTGTAAACATTGAGGATCATTAATTCTCAATGGTTGAAGGTTTCTGACAGAAAAAGGCCTTGGGGCGCCTGAGTGGCTCAGTCATTAAGCGTTTGCCTTTGGCTCAGGTCATGATCCCAGGGTCCTGGGATCAAGCCCCGGGCATCGGGCTCCCTACTCAGCGGGAAGCCTGCTTCTCCCACTCCCCCAGCTTGTGTTCCCTCTCTCACTGTGTCCCTTTCTGCCAAATAAATAAATAAAAATCTTTAAAAAAAAAAAAAAAGGAACAGGCCTTGGAAATTGCCAATGGGCACACTCTCAGGTATGCAGTAGTTGGCTGGTGGAGAAGTTTTGATTATATTATCTCTTGAGTTCTTTGTAATGCCAAGCTTCCTCCCTAGGGAGCCTTCCTAGTGTTGTGATTTTGAGATAAATGATACTTCACAGTTGTTAAGTGGCTCATTGTCTCCTTCTCTCTGGCTGACTAGATTCTACAGGCCGTGGACTCAACTCTTAGAGTCTTTCCCTGCGGCTTGAAACAAGCCTAAGGTCTCCACTAATTTCCTGAAAACTAGCTGTGGCATGGACTTTGTCATTAGAGAGGCGTGGCATTCAAGAGAAGCAACTCTGCCGTTTACTTAGGGGATGATGGATGCCCTTTGATAAGCTGCTTCCTTATGAAAGGAATTACGGTGTTCTTAGCAGATAGATAATAAATAAACTCCTGCCTGGAAATTCTGAGGTGGGATTTCAACCCTGCCATTGTGGTTAAAAAATTGCATTCTCATGACCAAAGTGTCCTTGTGAATGGAAGAGTCTCAGGCCCCAGACCTAGTGGATTGGGTCCTGCATCTTGCCCACACCTCTTGGAGCTTCTGTGGAACTAGGGAAACCAACCAAATACCTGTAGCCTGGGAAAGACTGGGGGAGTCCTGATGGGACCTCCTGGGATGTGTCAAAATGCAGCAGCTGTTGGGAGACTAGAAATCCTGGCAGCATTCTGATATTAGGAACAGTTTTCCAATCATACTCAGAACCTTGGGGAGGGACATTATCATTTTGTGCTCACAAGAGCACCAACAAAGGGGGAAGCCATCTCCTGGGTCCTTGATTCAACCACCCTTTGGACCAGGGTCCAGAAATTATGAAATCAGTATTCTTAAGTCTGACCCATTTAAAAGAAAAAGATGCCACCAACTCCCCAAACGCTGACTTGAATGTTCTTGTTCTTTGTATTATAATGCTGCTTAAATATGTATAACCATATTTATTATTTAAATGGACAACCAAGTATAAACTTTGTTTATAGTTCTTATATAAATACAAAACCAAAACAAATTCACAAATTAAATATAAACTAAAAGGCAAACTAATAATATTTTTGCAGAAATTGTGTTGCTGTTTCTAACATGCCTGGGGTAGACCTCCAGTCTGCTGGTCTACCTACCGAGTGCTCTAGTGATGACTCGGTTGCCCCCTCCCCCACTTGCCTGTGTTCAGAATGATCACAAAACCCTGGCTTGTGCAGCATGCTGTGACATCATCTGACTTTGACAAGAACGTATCGGTTATATATTTTGTTTGCTTCTGTATTTATTTATCTGAGGTACTTAAAGTGTAACTATTGGATTTGAGGCAGTTGTAAATACTGGTGGAAAACATGTCACTTAGGAAATGAAGATTATATGGATCATCTAGATTGGTGAGTATCAGTGCTCCATACATTTCCATCATCTGGGGGTCTTTAAAAAAATATCCCTGTGTGGGGACCCACCTCCAGAGATTCTGATGTAATTGGTTCAGATGTAATTCAGGTTCAGGGTCTGAATATTAGTATTGATTAAAGCTCCCCTGCCACCCAAGACTCCAATCTCACCAAGATTGAGAACCGTTGATGTAAGTAATGCAGAACTTCTGATATTAATGTTCTAATGGTATTTCTTAGAATATCATTAAAATGCAAACACAAAATTAAAGTTCTAAGACAATTTAAAGACCTTTAGGAATCAATTTTTAATTCTCAGGAATATGTGAAACCTTGTTTGAAAACTACCGGCATAGATGATGATCTTTCAGCTACATTAAAATAGTTCTCTAGTGTACTATGAAACTAACCATTCTGCAGACCCTGAGGGATCAGCTGCTCATGCTCAGAACTGTGCTGGCACTGGAGGCATATAGATGAGTAAGATCTGGGGGCACAGATAATTAACTCATTATCTGCATATCATGAGATAAGGGCTGTGATATAGATAAGCACGTGACAGGAGGGTTCCTACATGAGGACTGATAGGTCCGCTGAGTCTTGAGGATGAGAGGACTTAGCTGGAGTCCAAAGAAAGGCAAGGGGGAACGTTCCGGCCCCACCATTCATTCATCTAACAGTGAGGATTTCACCAAACCACTGGACTTCTCATCACTTGTTTCCTTAACTAGCAAAGAGAAATAATAATTTGAAACAGTCCTGCCTATCTTATGGATTCGTTATGACAGAGAAAGATAGCTTAAAGATATAAGCTAATATCATCATTACTATTACAGTCATTTTTTTTTTTTCCCAACGGGAAAATATTAAGCAATCAAATAGCTTACCAAGATTTTGGTGTCAAGATCACCCAGTTCTAATCAAAGGACCAGAAGTACACTCGGGGCCTGTATTTGGAAGGGCCTAGGTGCCCTCACTTCACTCATGCCTGGCACATTGACCTATAGTTTAAAAGTGTTTTGACACTTGAGAAAACAACAATAAGATCCCACTAATTTCTTGAGCTCACAAGTAAAATAAAATATTGTTTTTAATGGGTTTATCTTTTCCCACAACATGCTCATTAAGTAAGTAAAAGCCATAATAGAATATGTATGCTTCCTGACACATCTGAATGGAATGTCAAGCTGTACCGTCAACTTTTAGTCTAAACCGAACATCCCTGCACTTAGTTGGAAGACCTACTTCTGGGTGTAGCCTTCCACTCGGGGCCTCGTGGCTCTCTGATTGCTTTTGTCATGGTGAAAGAGAGATGGAAAAACAGACTTCCTGCTGCAAGTTCTGTCCTCCCCTCCCTCTCCCATGGGATCCCGGAGCACAGCCTCACTTGGGCCTCTTCCAGCACTTTCCCTCAGAGGGCATACGGCGGCTTCCATATGTTGAGGTAGATTCAGACTGCCTCAGGCTTGAGTTTTTACTTTATATCTACTTTTTCTCTGAGTTTTTACTTTATATCTACTTTTTAGGTTTTGCTTTTCTTCCTGCATGTAAGAAAGACAGCAATACCCCCACTGAACTGAGTGATATCCGTGGCTTTAGAAGCTATTATTTGTTAGCTTCACTACCCTTTATTGAGTATTTACTACTTTTCAAGCATGTACCAAGTGCTGGAGATGCAAAGTTGCCTTTCGTTGCCTTATCTGTCGTAGTTTTTACCCTGTCATTTACACGAGGTGAGGCGTAGGGAGTGCTCCCTGAAACCTAGGGCAGCGCCATCAAGGTGACCCAATGGTCATACCGACAGTGATAGCAATAGTGGTGATTACTAAGGTCGTTCTTACCTTAAGGTCCTCAGAGTCTAAAGACAGAGACAGATATAAAAAGAAAACTTAATTAAAAAAAAAAATAAGGTTGCAATTGTACAGTGGTGTGTTCAATTGAAATCATTTAAGAATACAAAATATATTACTAGAGAAATAAACAACGACCCGAAGTTAGGCAACCATTTGGGCATTTTGATGTACCTCATTGCGATCTGGTGTAAGGGTTAAGAGCAAGATACTCTAGTTCCATGTTCACATCCCCTTTCTGATAATTCTTAGTTGTAGGGGCCTGGACAAGTGTTGCTTATACGCTTTGTGCTTCTGTTTCCTGGTCCATGAAATGGAGATCGTAATAGTGCCTACCTGCTAATCCGAGTTAGCTCTTAAAACAATGTCTGCTTAGACTAACACTCCATTTGTGTGAGGTATTCTTTTCTTCTCTTTCCATACTGTGAGTGCGTTATAACCATATTTATATTTACACGTTTTCATCAGTATTTTACACATATACTTTCCATAGAAAGAATACTTTAAATGGCTGCATAATCATTCATGAGGATATATCCTTATTAATTCAACAAACCTGATATTGTTAAGCATTTAAGTGCTTTTTCTTTTTTTGGTATTATAAACTATGCTTGTTTTGCATTCTTTTCCTACATCTTTTGCCCACATTTACTTATGACTTTGGATGTTTGTAGAAGTAGGTTTGCTGGTAAAAGGGTACAAAAAGCCTCCTGATTTGTGTTACCTACTGTTCCAGAAAGCTTTATCAAATTACACTTTTACATAAATGTAAACTTATCATGCAATGTGAGAGACAGGTGAGTGCAGACCGCCAGCCAGGTGGGAGAGGGCAGACAGCTTCCTGCTGCCCAGCTACTGCCCCTGCTGTGATAGACCCATAGGCAGCAACTTCTTCATCAGTCATATTATAAGCGTCATGTTAGGAACCTTCCAAGCTCACCCCTTTTGAAGCAAATTATCACCTAGAGAATTTTGTTTTATGTTATGGTTTGTATAGGTGCTTGTTATGTTAAGTTTCAGGTTTGTGACTTACGCAGACACTGGACCTCCCCTTATTCCAAGCTGTCAGGGTGCACAAAGGGCTGCCATTTTATGTCTCACCTTCTGCTCTTGGTTCCTTTGCCACTGATTTTTTAAAGTGATATTTATAAAAAGGAAGACACCAGGTTGAATGGCTGGAAGTGCACTTCTCTTCATTGGTTTCCTCAACCAGCAAAGAGAAACAATAATTCTAAACAGTCCTGCCAACCTTATGGGTTTGTTATGTCAGAGCAAGATAGCTTAAAAATATAAGCCAATATCATCATTACTATTATAGTCTTTTTTTTTTTTCCAAAGGAAAAATATTAAGCAATCAGATAACTTACCAAGATTAAAAACTTATCCAAGGAAATAGAACCTGGTTCCTCCCGTGGTTGCATTTGCTCTGGATTCTGGGGCTTTGTGAGAGTGACACGATGTTTCCTAGTCCCTAATGAGTTTAGAAGAAGCAGCTTACCATGTGAGCCCACTACTGCTCCCACCATGCCATTCTTTGGTGATGGAGGGGCTGCCGGTTCCAAGAGTGCCCTGTCCAATGTCGCTGACACCCCAAGGATCAAATGCAGGCCTGTCTCCACATTCTCACGGCTGGAAGCAGACAGATGCTGGGCAAACTGGTCCAGCTCCAGCCCAGAACAATAGTCAACCCTGAGGATGGCTAATCAGGACTGTTAGGAAGGGACTGGCAGGAGCAGTTTGTTCATTCTTTAAAATTGGCATCAACAGTGATGAATTAAACCCAGAATGTAAAATTCACCTTCTTAACAGGTGAAGAAGCATCTGCTCTTTCTCTTGGTATAGCAAATGTCACTCTTTTTTTTTTTTTGACATTTTTTAAAATTTAAGTTCAATTAAGTAACATATAGTGTATTATTAGTTTCAGAGGTAGGGTTTAGTGATTCACCCATCTTATACAATACCCAGTGCTCACTACATCATGTGCTCTCCTTAATGTCCATCACCCAGTTACCCCATCCCCCTGCCCCCTGCAAATGTTGCTCTTTGAGTAAGAGAACATAACCTTCACATCCAGTGAAAGCCAAACACTCAGCACCTCTTAGTAAAACCTTAATGCCACGCTTTCTTTGCATTCCAACTCAAAAGTCCTCTGGGGACAGAATGTTGCCAGTCTTTGAAGCTGATCTTTTGTACTTAGACATGTAGTTTGGGCTGTCGATGACATGTCAGAAGCATTTCTAGCTAAGAAAATTATTCTCAGAAGCTTTAGTGACAAATGTGTTAGCTTTATTTCTTGTCAAAATGACAAGCCTTGAAGAGTTTCAGAAATGTGTACAGCCTTAAGGATGATAGAAATATTATGAAAATAGTAATAAGTAATATCCCTACAGCAAGCTCCTTATTCCTTGGAATTTCTGTTCACCAGCTGTGTTTCTCTCTCATCAGTCCAGGCATTGACAAAGCTCATGAAATAATAGGAATGAAAGGAACTTTGATTTTGTATTTTTAATAGCATTTTCCTCCACCAAATTACAAAAGTCCTACATGCCCAAGGGAGAGAACTTGGAAAATACAGAAAAAACCACCAAGAAAAATAATCTCCTAAGGAATCATAATTTCGCCACACAAAAGTAATCATTGTCAACCTTTTGGTGAAAGTTCTTAATTAAAGAGACGCTTAGAAGATGTCCGTGTACACCGTGTTCCTTTCTCCACACCATCCTGCACGGTTTTGAAAGGCTGGATTGCTCCTAAGTCATTCCAGGAAAATTATTAGTTTTTTCAAATATCTCTGGAGGTGAGTCCATTGGCAATCATTTCTAGTTTCTCACACACCTTGAAGTTAGGAAATTCTTTGTGTAGTTGCTGAGCAGTGGGCTAGGTGTGAAAGATATTTGGGTTCTGGTCCCACCTCTGCCACTTATTTACTGACAGGGTGACCCCAGGCCAGTCCAGCCTCACTGCCCTGCCTTAAACCCCTCTTAGCTCTAGCGCCCACTGGCCTGGTTCCTTAACCTCTCAGAGCCTGTTTTCCAATGATTAAAGTCACTGAGAGGGATAGGCAGGTTTGGGGGGTTTTTACATTAAAATTTTTTTAAATTTTATTTTTGTTTATTTATTTATAGACTTTATTTTTTAGAACAGTTGTACATTTCAGAGCAGGTTAGAGCTAGACTGAGTGAAAGGTACAGAGATTTCCCATGTACCTCCTCTATCCCCCAACACATAGCCTTCCCAACTATCAAAATCCTGCACCAAAATGGTACATTTGTCGTACCATTGATGAACCCACATTACACACCGTTATCACCCAAAGTCCGTAGTTGACATTAGTCATGCTTGGTGTTGTGCATCCTATGGGTTTTGACAAATGGATAATGGCAACATCTGGCATGGTTTCACTCTGTGCTCTGCCCACAGAGCCCTCCTTCCTCCCTCCCTTGAAAACCAATGATCTTTTTTTTACTGTCTCCATAGTTTTGCCTTTTTTTACAATGTCATAGAGTTGGAATCATATAGTATATGGTCTTTCCAGGTTGGCTTCTTTCACTTAGTAATATGCCTTTAAGACTCCTCCACATCTTTTGATAGCTCAATAGCTCGTGTCTTTTTAGTGCTGAGTAATATTTTACTGTCTGGACGTACCATAGTTGGTTTATCTATTCACCTCCTGTAAGACATTTTGGTTGCTTCCAAGTTTGGGCAATTATAAATAACAGTGCTATAAATATCCACATGTGGGTTTTTGTGTGGACATAAATTTTCAACTCATTTGGGTAGGTACTAAGGAGCATGATTACTGGATCTTACAGGAAGGGGATATTTAGTTTTCTAAGAATCTGCCAAACTGTCTTCCAAAGTGGCTATACCATTTTTCATTCTTACTAGAGTTCCTGTTTCTCTATATCCTTGCCCATTTCATGGTGTCAGTGTTCTAGATTTGGGGCATTCTAATAGATGTGTAGTGGTATCTCCTTGTTTCAATTTGCAGTTCCTTAATGGCACATGACCTGGAGCATCTTTTCATATGCTTATTTGCCATCTGTATATTTCTTCTTCAGTGAGGTGTCAATTTCAGGTCTTTTGCCCATTTTTTTTTTTTTTTTTTTAGTATAGTTGACACACAATGTTATGTTAGTTTCAGGTGTACAACTAAGTGATTTGACAAGTTTATGCATTATACTGTATTCACAAGTATAGCTCCCATCTGTCCCATGACATCATTGCCTTCACAATATCATTATATTCCTTATGTTCTGCTTTTTATTCCCATACTGTTCTTATTCCATAACAGGGGGCCTGTATCTCCCTTTCCCCCTCACCTATTTTGCCCAAACTGCTATCCCTCTCCCCTCTGGTAACCATCAGTTTGTTCTCTGTATTTATAGGTCTGTTTCTGCTTTTCGTTTATTCATTTTTTTAAGAATCCACTTATGAATGGAATCATATGGTATTTGTCTTTCTCAAACTTGTTTCACTTAGCATAATACCCTCTAGGTCCATCCATTTTGTCTCAAATGGTATGACCTCATACTTTTTATGGCTGTGTAACATTCCATTGTGTATGTATACCACATTTTCTTATTTGTTTGTCCACTGGTGGACACTTAGGTTGCTTCCATGTCTTGGCTGTTGTAAATAATGCTTCAATAAATATAGGGGTGCATATATCTTTCCAAGTTTGTGTTCTCCTTGGGTAAATACTCAGTAGTGGAATTATTGGATCATATGATATTTCTATTTTTAATTTTTTGAGGAATCTCCATACTGTTTTCCACAGTGGCTGTACCAATTTACATTCCTGCCAACAGTGCACAATGGGTTCCTTTTTCTCCACATTCTCATCAACGTTGTTTCTTGTCTTCTTGGTTTTAGCCATTCTATCAGGTGTGAAGTGATATGTCATTATGGTTTTGATTCACATTCCCCTGATGATTAGTGATGTTGAACATCTTCTCATGTGTCTGTTGGCCATCTGGATGTCTTCTTTGGAAAAAGGTCTGTTCAGGTCCTCTGCCCATTTTTTGATCAGATTGTTTGTTTTTTTGGTGTTAAGTTGTATAAGCTCTTTATATATTTTGGATATTAACCCCTTATCAGATATGTCCCTTGCAAATATCTTCTCCCAGTCAGTAGGTTATCTTTTGTTTTCTTGATAGTTTCCTTTGCTGTGAAAAAAGAAAACTTTTTAGTTTGATGTAGTCCCAATAGTTTATTTTTGCTTTTGTTTCCCTTGCCTTAAGAGACATATCTAAAAAAAATGTTGCTACAGCTGATATTGAGAGATTACTGCCTGTAGTCTTTTCAAGGATTTTTATGGTTTCAGGTCTTACATTTAGGTTGTTAGTCCATTTTGAGTTTATTTTTGTGTATGGTGATAGAAACTGGTCCAGTATCATTCTTCTGCATGTCGCTGTCCAGTTTTCCCAACACCACTTATGGAAGAGACTGTCTTTTCCCCACTGTATATTCTTGCCTCCTTTGTCATTGATTAACTGACCATATAAATGTGGGTTTATTTCTGGGATCTCTATTCTGTCCCATTAACTTATGTGTCTGTTTTTGTGCCAGGACCCTTCTATTTTGATTACTACAGCTTTGTAGTCGATCTTGAAATCGGGGATTGTGATACCTCCAGCTTTTTCCTTCTTTCTCAGGATTGCTTTCACTATTTGGGGTCTTATCTGGTTCCATGCAAATTTTAATATTATTTGTTGTGGTTTTGTGGCCCATTTTTAAATTGGGCTGTTCATTTTCTTATTGTTGACTTTTAAGAGTTCTTTGTATATTTTGCATAAGAGTCCTTCATCAGGTATATCTTTTGCAAATATTTTCTCCCAGTCTGTGGCTTGCCTTCTCATTCTTTT
>NC_138376.1:117526228-117556747 GCF_054177405.1 Leptonychotes weddellii
CCATCCCTCCCACCCCCCATCACTCCAGCAACCCTCAGTTTGTTTCATGAGATTAAGAATTCCTCATACCAGTGAGATCATATGATACATGTCTTTCTCTGATTGACTTATTTCACTTAGCATAATACCCTCTAGTTCCATCCCAATGTTTATAGCAGCAATGTCCACAATAGCCAAACTATGGAAAGAGCCAAGATGTCCATCAACAGATGAATGGATAAAGAAGATGTAGTGTGTATACACACACACACACACACACACACACATGCACACACTGGAATATTATGCAGCCATCAAAAAAAAGGAAATCTTGCCATTTGCAACGATGTGATCATTGGTTTTTAAATGTTCTTCTGCTTGAAGACTTGTATTCTAGAAGGAGACTCTGGTGGAGGAGGAGAGGCTGAGTGAGTGGGATCCAGCCCCCTTCCTTCATTTTTCCTGCTTTTGAAGTTTCACTTCACCCAGCTTATATGTGAGAGTTTTATATGAGGTTCACATTTTTCAGAGGTTTTGATTCTCAAAATAGTTTAAAAACTACTGAACTAGATGAACTTAAGGCCCCTTTTAAATCTATAATTCTGGAATTCTGCATCTCCTTTTTGCAATGTAATATAACCTTTCTCTCCTTAAGGAAAAATGAGAAACCTGTCACAGTCATTTGACACTTTATCAATATAACTTTCATCTACTGTCGTGTTCATTCAAAATGACGAAACTGATAAACCTAAAGAACCAGAGATGCCATCCCCCTACCCATTTGTCTCTTCAAAATAGTAATTTTTGATGCTAATTATCTTTTCCAAAATAATCGGAGAGAACTATCAGCCATTTCAGTTTTATATCTAGGTGAAAAGTATATCTGAAACCTTGTGGCTCTGGAGATAAACATACAAATCAGAATGAAGAATGTGCAACCTTCATCTATTAGCAACCAGTGCTGAACATTGCAAGGTGTTCAAGCGGTGCTGTTCCATTTGGGGGGATGAGCTCATGTGCATTTCAGCCTATTATATATTCTTAGATCATATGGCACTTTTTTTCTGGCTTTGAAGCTAAGTCAGATGAATATTTTATAAACATTTTCATTCACACTAACACTGTTTATTGATTTGGCAGAAGATGGAGGGATGTCTTTTTAATTACTTGATGCATATATTGCCTCTTCCACAGAAAATTTGAACTAGCTTCCTAAAATTTTATGCAATGCAAAGGGAGTAAACCAATAATTGACAAAACTTATAAAAAAGGAAAATAGAGTGAATGAAATAATAAATCCAGGAGTCAAATCAGCACACAGAAGTACATCTGTACAGTTCTTAGGAGCGGGCCACAAATTTGGCTCTAAATTTCCTTCTCTTGGCCAAAACATAGAGGAGAACACATTCCATTATAAGGTTCACAGACTTTTAATAAAAATAAGTAAATAGACCAGTTTTTTAGCATAAAAACTCTCCTTCGGGCAAATCTCTACAAAGTCTATTTCTCACAATTAAGGCTTGATAAGGATAATGTAATGGAGAACTCAGAGTGTTTTATTCTCTGGTGAGAAACCAGATGCAGATATTTTGGGTTGCCAGTTAGGAGAAGATCCAGATGTTTTGATAATAAGCTGGGCAGTGGTCAGGGCTAATGGCTTCCAAAGAAAATTGTTAACTGCACACGGTATCCGATAGGATGAGTTCAGGCCCTTACCATTATACCACGGGTGAAGGTCAAGGGCTAGATTAAGGCATTCATAGGCAGTAGTGTTCATAATGTGGAAGAGGAAGTATTCAAATGTAGTTTCATTTCATGATGCATCAGCACAGGAGTCCAATCTCCAATCTGCCTATTTCTGGATCATTTTCCTTTCTGGGTATGTTGTGCAGATATCCAGGTGTGTTCGGCCTACTGCTGCTGGGTAATAAATTACCCCCAAAACAGGTTAAAAAAAAAAGTTTGGGTTCTCTTGGTCATGAAATTGGCGAGGGCACAGAGGGAGTATCTTGTCACTTTTCCACCATCCCTCAGATGGGGAGACTCACGAAGTAGGGGTTAGTTTGATGGTTACCGGCGCAGTCATCTTGAGGCGTCTTTATTCACATGCTGGCCGTTGATGCTGGCTGTCAGCGGAGACATCAGCTGGAGCTGTCAGTGAAGGTGCTGCTTATCATCTGTGGTCTCTGCTCGTAGCTCCCCCGCAGCCTGGTGCCCTGCACCTCTTAGAAGGTGGCAAGGACTCCAGAAGCCAGTATCCCAGCTGACAAGGCAGAAGCTGCATGGCCTTGTGTGATAGTCCCTTAGAAGTCACACAGCATTCCTTCCAGTCCTTTTTTTTTTTTTAAATTACAAGCCAGTCACGGGTCCATCCAGACTCAAGGGAGGGCATAGCTCAGACATCTCTAGGGGAGGCATGCCAGCATCATGTTGTAGAGAAGCATGCTGGATGGGAAATATTATTGTGGTCACCTTTGGAAAATACAGTCTGCTCCAACGTGTAAGAGTTGCTTCCTGCTCTGTGTTGCTGCTCATTGCCCTTGAAATGCCAAGCAAGAAAATGTGAGGTCCAGGGAAATGAATTTATGCAGACTGTTTGGCCTACCTTCTCTGGAGAAAAAAAATGAAGCCCTCAAGGCCTTCTGAGACCAGGCCAGCTCACTGGGACTAGGAGTTCTGCATGGAACCTTGTGAATAAATCCCTCTGTAATAGATGGGCTGCACATTTCCCATCAATGTCCCTTCAGAAAATCTTCTTCTTGACCTCAGAAACCCTAGTAATTGACTGTTTGAGGAATAGGAAAATCAGAACCCTGGCTCTTTCTTTATACGTTACAGATACAACTAACCAAAATAAGCCTTTTAAGCAAAACATAGATCCATAATGGATTTATCCTAAAAGATATAAGGTTAGGATCCAATTTACTACAAAAATTAAAAACTGCCATTTTTTTAATTTGAGTATAGCTGACACACAATGTTACATTAATTTCAGGTGTACAGTATAGTGATTCGACAGGTTTATACATTATGCTCTGCTCATCCAAGTATAGCTATCATCTGTCCTCATACGTCACTATTATAGTATCATTGACTATGTTCCTAATTCTGTGCCTTTTATTCCTGTGGCCTATTCATTCCATAACTGGGAACATGTATCTCCTTCTCCCCCTCACTCATTTTGCCCAATCTCCCCCACAACTGCAATTTAATATATAAAAGCTACATGCAAAAGAATGAAACTGGACCACTTTCTTATACCCTATACAAAATAAACTTAAAATGGATTGAAGACTTAAATATAAGACCTGAAATCATAAAATTCCTAGAAGAACACATAGGCCATAACTTCCTTGACATCAGTCTTAGTATTATTTTTTTGGATCTGTCTCCTCAGGAAAGGACAAAGAAAACAAAAATAAACAAATGGGATGACATTAAATTAAAAAGCTCTTGTACAGTGAAGGAAACCATCAACAAAATGAAAAGACATCCTACTGAATGGAAGAAGATATTTACAAATGAAATATCCAATAAAGAATTAATATCCAAGATATACAAGATATATAGCAAAAGCCAAACTATCCAATTAAAAAAAATGGGAAGAGGACCTGAACAGACATTTTTCCAAAGAAGACATCCAAATGGCCAACAGGCACAAGAATAGATGCTCAACATCATGAATCATCATGGAAATGCAAATTAAAACCGCAGTGAGTTACGATCTCATACTTGTCAGAATGGCTATTATCAGAAAGAAAAGAAATAACAAATGTTAGAGAAGATATGGAGAAAAGGGAACCCTCGTGCACTGTTGGTGGGATGGTAATTTGGTGCAGCTACTGTGGAAAATAATATGAAGGTTCCTTAAAAAATTAAAAATAGAACTACTGTATGATTCAGCAATTCTTCTTCTGGGTGTTTATTCAAAGAAAATGAAAATGTTAATTCAAAAAGACATACGCACCCCTACATTCATCAGAACATTATTTGTAGCCAAGATATGGAAGCAGCTCAAGTGTCTGTGTCCATCCATAAATGAATGGATATAGAAGATGTGAGATACGTGTGTGTGTGTGTGTGTGTGTAGGTGTGTATACACACACATAATGGAATATTACTCAGCTATAAAGAAGAATGAGATCTTACCATTTGCAACAACATGGATGGACCAAGAAGGTATTATGCTAAGTGAAAGGAGTCAGGGAAAGACAAATACTGTAGGATTTCACTTATATGTGTAATCTAAAAAGCAAAACAATGAACAAACAAAACAGAACAGAAACAGAGTCATAAGTACAGAGAACAAACTGGTGGTTGCCAGAGGGGAGGGGAATGGGGAGATGGATGAAATAGGTGAAGGAAATTAAGAGGTACAGTCTTTCAGTTATAAAATAAATAAGATACAGGGATGTAATTATCCAGCACAGGGAATATAGTCAATAATATTGTAAAAACTTTGCATGGTGACAGATGGTAATTAGACTTGTGGTGATCATTTCATAATCTATGTAAGTATCAAATTACTATGTTCTATATCTGAGAATAATATAATATTGTATGTCAATTATACTTCAATAAAAAAGTGAGGCACAGGGGTGGCACTTAAATTATTTTCTTAAAATGTGTACATTTAAGATTTTTTCTCAAGTCAATTTAATCAGTTCATCAATTTCACCATCTGAAGTCATTAAGGGATTTGTCCTTTGAGTCAGCTTGAAAGTATTGACATACAAAGTATTTACGTTTTAGGATTTCTAGATTTCATTAAAAATTATACTAAATTGAAAATATCACTGAATCATTAGCATATGATATCTTTGTAGTCATCTGTGCCAAGAGGGTACTCATGAGTACACAGTGATGCCAGATGGACTACCGTGTTCTCATGTTGGGTTCTGGCAAGAACACTTCTCTTCACTGTGATCCCTCTCACTTTGAGACCACTTAGAAGAGGACTTGAATGACTATGTGATTTTACAAATACTAGTGTAACAGTAAATCTTGTTCAAGGATTAGGTTATGAACAGGTTTTTCACTTTTCAGGTAAATAATCACATCAGTAGAAGGATGAGTTTCCTACCTATGGATAAATACTGCTCAAAGCAATACTCTTGCTCAATTCATAAAACAAATAGTCAGTTCCTGCATGGCATAGAGCGACTTTTAAATACTTAGTAATATTGGGAGCTGCATCTTTCAATCATAATTAATTAAACATTCCCATGTCCTGGACTTGCCCCTCGGTTCTTTAACTTATCGGTTGCTATCAACTATGCTAGTATCTAGAATGAATGGTTAGCATGACGGGAGATAGTGAGGTGGGTGGAATCTAGATCATGGTTTCCATAACAAAATGTGGCAATACTGGCATTTGGGAATAGAAATAACTTCTAAGTAAACTAAGAAACCTAAAGCCTTAGAAATGTGGAAAAATGGCAACAAAAGGAGATATGCAAAACATCCCTGTGACTTTATCTCTTGTAATACAAATTCATTTATTTAGTCATTAAACCATAAAATACTTCTCATCCTGCATTAGAGTCGGACAACTTCTCTAACAAATAGGCTCCAAAATGCATAATGGCTCAAATACATAGAGGTTTATTTCTTGTTTACTTAATAATGCTGGGTGCGTGAACAGGCTAGT
Organism: Leptonychotes weddellii; assembly: GCF_054177405.1. Classification (NCBI taxonomy): domain Eukaryota; kingdom Metazoa; phylum Chordata; class Mammalia; order Carnivora; family Phocidae; genus Leptonychotes; species Leptonychotes weddellii. Next base: position 117,531,858 of record NC_138376.1, read on the forward strand.
GTTGGAGCCCCTTTCTCCAATTTAGTAGTGTGACCATTCAGGGACTCAGGATGATGAGGGCTCCACAGTCTTGACTGGGTGCTTTCCAAGGTCTTTCCAAGAATTGTCTTCATTCCAACCAGCTAGCCAGAAGTGCGAAAAAAGGCAAGGAGGACCACACATGGCAGGGAAACGCATAGAGAAGCTATCTTCAAAGTCATTTTGCATTATGATAAGGTACTCTTCACAGAAGAAAGATGTAGTCCATGTTTTCAAGATTTTACATTTCAGCGGCCAGAATATGAAGAACCCATGGTCATCATATGGCTCTTAATCCTGGGGAGGCATTAGACTCACCAGTGGGGGAGGTTTTTGGGGGTATTTTTCTTTTTTTTTTTTTCAGAAAAAAAAATTGTTTTATTTAAAAAAATTTTTTTTAAATTTTTCATTATGTTCAGTTAGCCAACATATAGTACATCGTAAGTTTTTGTTGTAGTGTTCAATGATTTCATTAGTTGCATATAATAGCCAGTGCTCATCCCAACACGTGCTCTCCTTAATACCCATCCCCTGGTCACCCCATCCCCCATCCCTCTCCCTTCTGCTCCCTTCCCAGTAATGGGAGTTTTTTAAAAACACAGATATCAGAATGCTACCCTCAGCTTCCAGTCAGCAGGTTTGGGTGGAACCTCGGCAGCTGTATCTTAGAAAATTCCCTAGGAGAGGGCGCCTGGGTGGCTCAGTTGGTTAAGCGACTGCCTTCGGCTCAGGTCGTGATCCTGGAGTCCCGGGATCGAGTCGCGCATCGGGCTCCCTGCTCAGCGGGGTGTCTGCTTCTCCCTCTGACCCTCTTCCCTCTCGTGCTCTCTGTCTCTCATTCTCTCTCTCTCAAATAAATAAATAAAATCTTTAAAAAAAAAAAAAAAAGAAAATTCCCTAGGAGATTCTGAGACAACCACGTTTGAGAATCACAGACTTTGGAGAAAAAAAATCTCATAGCATTGCCAGTAAACAGTAGCAGTCTAATAAAAAATACATATCCTTTTGAGCATGCTGACATGAAATAAATACTGGTTTATCTATACACATAGTTTTTAAAAAATCAATGTGATTTTATAACTCATATAGTGAGTTGACTACAGTAGAAAACATAATGTAGGAAAATGCTTGTACCTATCTACAATGAATGTTTGGATATAAGATGACTAGGAATTTTTTTTTAGATTTTTAAAAATTTATTTGAGAGAGAGAGAGAGAATGAGCAGAGGGGAGGGGCAGAGGGAAAGGGAGAAGCAGACTCCCCAGTGAGCAGGGAGCCTGATGTGGAGCTCTGTCCCAGGATCTCGAGATCATCTCGAGCCAAAGGCAGACGCTTAACCGACTGAGCCACCCAGGCGCCCCCCGACCAGGAGCTTTTGTATATAAGAAGTACAGGCATATGAAAACACAGGTAGAGATAAATACCTATAATAAGAAAATTAACAACTAACCAAACTTATTTTTATATGATAAGAAGAGAGAAATCAATTAGACTGATTTAGTAAAAACATGCCAAGAAAAACCAAAGACTGTCAAAATGTAAAAAATAATGAGGAAGTAAGATAATATGAGCTGGGCTTTATTATATGTATTGTCAAAGTAATTCCATCTGTTATGACACAGAATGAATATGAGCAGAAATGTACAGAAACATATATTCTTTTAAATTGAGACAAAATTACATTAGTTTCAGGTGTACATTGTAATTCATCATTTGTATACACTAGAAAGTGAGAACCATAATAGGTCTAGTTACTATCCATCACAATATAATTAACCCCCTTTACCCATTTTACCCACCCTCAACCCCCTCCCCCTCTGATCACCAACTTATTCTCTATATCTATGAGTTTTGTTTTGTTTTATTTGTATTGTATTTTTTAGATTCCATATATAAGTGAAATCATATGGTATTTGTCTTCTTATGTCTGACTTATTTCACTCAGCATAATACCCTTAAGGTGCATCCATGATGTTACAAATTATAGGATTTCCTTTTTTATGGCGAGTAGAATTCCACTATATACACCACATCTTTGTCCATCGATGGACATGTAGGTTGCTTCCATATCTTGGCTATTGACTGAGCAATGAATATAAGGGCACACATACCTCTTCAAATTAGCGTCTTCATTGTATTTGGATAGATATTCAGAAGTAGAATAGCTGGATCACATAGTAGTTCTATTTTTAAGTTTTTGAGGCACCTCCCTACTATGGGGTTTTTTTTTTTCCACATTGGGAGATTTTTATTAACTTAAGTTGACATTGTTAATTTTGTCTGCCAAGTCCTTAGTGAATATACCTTTATCTGATACAAACCTACCGGTTCTTACCAATACCACAGGATCAAGAAGACTTACAGTAATCAGTGTTTTATAATGATTAAAACAGTGTTCAAATAACAAGTTACTTCACTGACATACTTAAAAGAATATTCTGGGGAGTGTTTGAAAGCTCTTTTTATAAATAGTAATTGATATATTTAGATAGGTATTTGGTGTTGAAGATAAACACTTCTTATATAAAACATTGTTTTAATACATTGCTCTACTAATGAAGCTAGTTATTAGATAATATATTTCTAACACTAAAGAATAAAGCTTTATCTTCATATTTATTTTATTCATAGGACTCTTATCAACGAAGAATGTTGACTCTAACAATAAACTGGCATATTGCAAGTGACATTCTAAGGAAGTGAAAAAGAAAGCTGCAATACAAGAAACTAGATCACTGCATTATTTTATAGTGGCTACACCAGGTTACATTCTACCAACACTGCACAGTCCACATCCTCTTCAATACTGTTTGTTTCTTATATTTTTGATAATAGCCATTCTGATAGGTATGAGGTGTTATCTCATTGTGGTTTTGATTTGCATTTCCCTGATAATTAGCAATACTGAGCATCTTTTCATGTGCCTGTTGGCCAGCTATATGTCTTCGTTGTAAAAGTGTCTACTTAGATTATCGACTCACTTCTTATCAGATTGTTGGTTTGTTTTTAAGTTGAGTTCTTCATATATTTTGGATGTTAACCCCTTATTAGATATATGGTGTGCAGACATTTTCTCCCATTCAATAGGCTGTCTTTTCATTTTGTTGATAGTTTTCTTTGCTGTGTAGACGCTTTTTAGTTTGGTATGGTCCCACTTGATTTTTGCTTCTATTGCCTTCGCTTTCAGAGTGAGACCAAAAAATTCATCACCAAAACTGATGTCAAGGAGCTTACTGGCTATGTTTTCTTTTAGTTTTATAGTTTCAGATCTTACATGCAAATTTTAATCCATTTTGAGTTAATTTTTGTGGGTGATACTGTAAGATAGTAGTCTAGTGTCATTCTTTTGCCTATGGCTGTCCAGTTTTCTCAACACCATTTACTGAAGAGACTGTTCTTTCCCCACGGTATATTTTTGGCTACTTTTAAAATAATTGAATATGTATGCATGTGTTTATTTCTAGGCTCTCTATTCTGTTCCATTGATCTATGTGTCTGTTTTTATGCCAGTACTATACTGTTTTGATTACTATAGTTTTGTAGTATAGTTTGAAATCAGGAAGCATGATGTCTCAACTTCTGTTCTTTCTTAAGATTGCTTTGGCTATTTGGGGTCTTTTGTAGTTTCATGCAAAATTTAGAATTATTTGTTCCAGTTCTGTGAAAGATGCCACTGGGATTTTGGTAGAGATTACATTGAATATGTAGATTACCTTGGATAGAATGGTCATTTTGACAATATTAATTCTTACCATCCATGAGCATGGATATCATTCTATTTATTTGTGTCTTCTTCCATTTCTTTTGTTGGTATCTTAAAGTTTTCGGACTACTGGTCTTTCACCTCCTTGGTTAAATTTATTCCTAAGAATTTTATATTCTTTTTGATGCAATTTTAAATGGGAGTGTTTTCTTAATTTCTCTTTCTGATAATTTTTTATAGAACATAACAGATTTCTGAATTTTGATTTTTTGTTCTGCACCTTTACTGAACTCGTTTATTAGTTCTAACAGTTTTTTGGTGGAGATTTTAGTATTTTATGTATATAGTCATCTGCAAATAGTGACAGTTTTACTTCTTCTTTTCCAATTTAGATGTCTTTTATTTCTGTTTCTTGCCTAATTACCATGGCTAGAACTTCCAAGACCACATTGAAAAAAAGTAGCAAGAGTGGGCTTTCTTGTCTTGTTTCTGATACTAGAAGAAAAGCTTTGTCAGCTTTTCACTGTTGAGTATGATGTTACCTGTGGTTTTGGCATATGGCCTTTATTATGTTGAGGTACTTTCCTTCTAGACACACTTTGTTGAATGTTTTTATCATAAATGGATTTTGAATTTTGTCAAATGCCTTTTCTGCATCTATTGAGATGATCGTATGATTTTTATTCTTCATTTTGTTAATGTGGTGTATCACATTGATTGATTTGCAGATGTTAAACCATCCTTATATCCCTGAAATAAATCGACTTAATCATGGTGGATAGTCCTTTTAACGTATTATTGAATTTGGTTTGCTAGTATTTTGTTGAGGATTTTGCATCTCTGTTCATCAGGGATATTGGCCTGCAATTTTTTTCTTTCTTTCTTTTTTTTTTCTTGTGATTTCTTTGGTTTTGGTATCAGGGTGATGCTGGCCTCGTAAAATGAGTTTGGGAGCATTCTCTCCTCTTCAATTTTTTTGGAGATTTTGAGAACGATATGTATTAAATCTTTGGATGTTTGGTAGAATTCACCAGTGAAAACATCTCTTCCTGGGCTTTTGTTTGTTGGGAGTTTTTTGATTACCAATTCAATCTCCTTACTAGTAATCAGTCTATTCAGATTTTCTATTTGTTCATGATTTAATTTTGGAAGACTGGGTGTTTCTAGGAATTTATCTATTTTTTTCTAGGCTGTCCAATTTTTTTGGCACATAATTATCTGTAGCGGTCTTTTATGAGCCTTTGTATTTCTGTGGCGTCAGTTTTAACTTGTCTTTCATTTTTTATTGTATTTATTTGTGCCCTCTCTCTCTTTTTTTTTTTTTTTTGGTGAATTTAGCCAGAGGTTTGTCAATTTTATCTTTTGAAAGAAGCAGCTCTTAGTTTCATTAGTCTTTTTTATTGTTTGTTTCAGTTTTTATTTCATTTATTTCTACTCTCATCTTAATTATTTTTTCCTCTTACTAACACTGGGCTTCATTTGTTCTTACTTTTTCTAGTTTCTTTTGGTGTGAAGTTAGATTGCTTATCTGAGATTTTTCTTATTTCTTGAGGTAGGCCTGTATTGCTATGAACTTCCTTTTTAGAACTGCTTTTGCTGCATCTCAGAGATTTTGAACTGTTATATTTCTATTTTCATTCATCTTAAGATATTTCATTTCTTCATTGACCCATTGGTTCTTTAGTAGCATTTTGTTTAATCTCCACGTATTTGTGATTTTTCCAGTTTTCTTATCCTACTTCATCTCTAGTTTTGTGCCACTGTGGTCAGAAAAGATGCTTGGTATGATTTCAGTCTTCTTCAGTTTAATGAGACTTGTTCTGTGGCCTAAAAAGTGATCTGTCTTGGAGAATGTTCATGTGCGCTTGAGAAGAATGTGCATTCTACTGCTTTTGGATGGAATGCTCTGTATATATCCATTACATCCGTCTGGTCTAATGTGTCATTTAAGGCTGGTCTTCCTTACTGATTTTCTGCCTGGATGCTATATCCATTGATGTAAGTGGGTTGTTAAAGTACCCCGCTATTATTGTATTGCTCCCTTGGGTCTGTTAATATCTGCTTTATATATTTTGGCCCTCCTATTTTGGGTGCATAAATATTTACAAATGTTATATTCTCTTGTTGGATTAACCCTTTTATTGTTATGTAATACCCTTCTTTGTCTTTAGTTAAAGTTTTTATGTTTAAGTCTATATTTTCTGATATAAGTACAGCTATACCCACTTTCTTTTCATTTCCAGTTGCATGGAAAATCTTTTTTCATACCTTCTCTTTCAGTCACTGTATGTTCTTATACTGGAAATATACTCTCATATGAAACATATCCTATCTTAAAATCTCATAACTTTCAAGGCAGATATTCAGTATATAGAACTTAAAAAGGCCTTAGAGACCATATCCTTTGGATAAGCAATGGAGAAGAGATGATGAACTGGAAAAAGAAACAATAATACATATAAGAGGTGATCAAGAAGTCTGTGGGAAACCTCTGGAGACAATGTCAATGTCCAGGACAGAAGACAAGAACCCCAAAATAATTTTAGTATGTACTTTTCACAAAATGGATTTCTTATTTTGCCACAAAATTATTTAAAAACACATAGGGGCAATAACACGGTATTTCGTTGGTGTCTACTGTTGAATAGTTGATTCTAATTTTGTTTAGACGGAGAGGCTTGAATCTGTTCTCTATATTGCAACCAGTTATGTTTCTTTTGCAGTAACAATACACCTGCACTGAAATCATTTCAACTAACCATATAGTTGGAAAGCTTATGTAATACCTTCAGTTGGCTGCAACAAGTGAATAAATTATTTAAAAATATGGGGAAAAGGTATTCCATTTAAGCTTCCCTTTCTGTATGGCCAGCCTGCATACTGGACTTTTTGTGTACAGTCTTGTAAAAACTTTTCACGACAAAATTTTTATTTGTAGTAGGATTAATTCATTAGTACATTCAAGGAAAAAAAATCCTTCATCATTTGGGACTGTCCCACACCTTGTAGGACATCCAACAGGTCTCTCCCATTAAGTGGCTGTAGCAACCGCAAACTGTCCCAAAACCCCACAGGGAACAGTACGATCCCCAGGAAGAACTGCAGTCGTAGGTGAAGCACAAAACAAATGGAGTGCTCATCAAACTGTCAGTCTCGAAGGCATTTCTGAGCAGAAGTGCTCTTTGCTTACTTCAGGGTTAAAGGCCTAAAGGCTGACCTGCGGGTTAATTGCTGGGTGAACAGGATAGCAAGAGAAGTCCCTTTTGATGCAAGTGGGGTGGCAGCTTGCTGGCCCAGACCACTTACCACTGTGGACTTGAGGAATTTTCTTTGCTACCTTTACCCTTTAAATCTTTTTTTTAATTTGGTCAAACTGCCATAGAGTGAAGGATTCCCCCAGGGTTTACTGTCACATTCTTCCTTTTGGAAAAGAAAACATGTGTCCTTGTTTGAAGAATTTGTCTTGAAGCATCTGCTAAGCCATAGGCCCCGGCACTTCTCCTGCCCTTCAGAAGAGTCAGATGCATCTGCGAGGGCAGGCAGCGCCTGGTTGTGCTGGTGCTCCCTTCTGGGCACAGCCACATGCATACATGCCCTCAGTGTCCATTCCTGCTTTCCTCCAGCTTCGGGAAGACTCCATTGTCTGGACAAGTGACGGTGGTAGAGAGGGATTCCTATGGGGTGGAGAGAGAAAAGAAAGAAGGAAGAGCGGAAGGATCCAAGCAGAATGAGAGGAGAGAGAGAGAGTGGAATCAAGAGTCGGTGAGAGCAAGAGAGTGAGAAAGATCGAACTGAGATCTCTTCTATATGGGGGGTCCTTGTGGCTTCTTTTCTACCAACCAGCAGATTTCTCCATAGACTCTTCCTGCATCTCCCGGTGTTGGCCAAGATTCAGAACATGTAGAAGCTCAGATTTGCTAATAACACTTTAAGACTGGATAATGACATCCAGATTGTTTTTTTTACATCTTGGGGATTTGGAGTATCTCTGAGAGTTGCAAAGCCAGCCTTGTTGCAAGAATATTTCTGAAGGCCCTCGCTGTCTGATCACTGGCTCTGGGCTGTGGGCACAGTGGTGCAGCCGTCCAGGGTGGCAGAGACCACCTGGGATATGGAAATTACCAGCAGCCCAGTTTTGTATTTGCTGGAGCACCTGAAGCGTTCTGGGAATTTGGATTTCTGTTGTTTCTCACAAACGTCTCCTTAGAGGCGACAGGCAGCCAACATGGACCGCGTTTTGCCAGAAAAGCCCAAAAGGATGATGGCTGCTGTTGTCAATTATTGGCATTTCAACAGGACAGTATTTTTATTTCAGAGTATATTTACATAGCTAGGAGGCAACTGTTGACAAGGATGAAATGATAAGCTGTATTGGTTTCATCCAGGACTAGAAAAACCGGCTTGTTCTGAGAACGGCCTGCAGCCCAAGAGTCAGTGTTAAGAAAATTCTTTCTCCACAGGAAATATCTGCACTTAACACATTAACACTTAAAATAAGGCTTGGAATCCCTATTAAGTAACATAGCGCACGCACACAGTAGGTCCTAAATGAAAGACTGCCAAAGGAAGGAATCCATGTGTGCACTCACATGGAGGAAGAGCAAGGTGGCTGGGTGTCACCTTGAAACTGCTTGCTCCTCATGTCTTTGGTTCCCCTGAACCAGAACGGGATTATTGGTGAGTGAGGCCAGCATCCCCAGTGGTGACAAAAAAGGAAATTGGTAGAAAAGGCATCATCCAAGTTGGATTAACTCAGCTCTGTGGCCTGGGAGGTTCCCAGGACATCCAGCCAGATGCAGGGCCTCCGGAGATGTGAGGCTCGGATGTGTGTGATGACAGAGAGGGAAGTGAGAGGTAGGGCCAGAGGAGCTCGGAGGTGCCTCTGACCTCCAACCCATGGGTGCACCACTATTCCCACTATCCATCACCTGCAGGCTAACCCCAGGGCCACTAGACAGTTGCCCATTTTTCTAATGGACACATTCTTTCTCTATCAACAGTTCACATGGAACATAGGTAAAGGAATCCAGCAACTTCTTTCTTATTTCACTGCCTGTCTATTGCTTACTCGTTCTGTAGTTTATTTGCTTTGGATCCAAGGGTCCCTGGGTACCAAAAGCTACATTAGTCTACTCAACTGCATGTAAGCCAAGATCCTGACCATCCTGGTTTTGTTGTTATTGTTGTATTTCTTTTAAAGCTTAGCCATTTTCCATTCTGGGCCATTACAACTCTGTTTACTGTGAATTCCACGGTGGAGGTATCTTCCCCATCCCCAACCTACGGGCTGCGCTGTGAGCAGTGACTTGTCACCACATTACCAGTATAGAGTCAGGGATTCATAGCGTTGGGGGCCTTAATTTGAAGGTACCAGTGAGGAACAGGAGGGGAGGGGATGAGAAGAAATCTCTTTATGAGAGCCGGTGGGCTCAATAGAGGTTGAGACTGAAAGAAGTGTTGCTAAATACATAATGCATCATCTGGAGAAAAATACAGCATCATCTGCATCTTGTAACATGGTATGATTAAGCAGGTTGGAGCTTATTTCTGGAGTATTTACTTGATAGGAAATCCATCCTTATGGTCCCAAGACAAGACTGATCCATCCTGTCCTCCTCTTACTCTGAATACTTCCCACCTCTTTCTCACTCACCTTCCTCTGGTCCTGGGCTGAGTTCACAACTCAAATAGTCACATTCTTTCAGTTATAAGGGACAGAAACCCACTCACACTATCTTAAGCAAGAAGGGAATTTGGGGATTCATGTGTTAGAAAGGATACTATGGAAGTTCCAAGGTCAAAGGAAAACAATGTAAAGGTAGGACCTCGTGACTGGAGCCAAGATTTCCCCCTGCCCTGGCACCCCACTGCCATGTACCTTCCACCTCTGCTCCCTGTTGCTCAGCTCAGTTCGGCAGGTGGAAGCTCCCCACGGTCAGGGAAAGGGCCACTACTTGAAAGGGGTATTCTTACCCCTCAAGCTCAGCAACCTAGAGGGAAGAATTTCTGTCTCACAACTTCCATATACAATCCCAGAAAAAGCTCTGATTGTCTAACTCAGGGCTAATACCGTCCCAAAGAATAGAGTGACCTGATTGTCTAATTTCTGTCCTGTGGCCCAGGAAGTAGGGTCTATCACCAGAACAAAGGCAAGAGCGGGGGCGGGGAGGGGGTTGGGGAAAGAAACCCAAAACCAAACAGCCTGGCAGTGAAAAACAGCAGTTCCCAGGGTCTTCTACACCTCCCCACCCTCATCATAAACCTTTGAGCTGAGGACGAAAAGGCCCTAAGCCTGACCTGAAACGTAACAGCAAATTAGATCCTACCTGGAAAAATGAGCTGTCAATCACTGCACAAATCATTCCTGCTCTCTGTGCATCTTACCAGAGTGGCACATGTCTTCTGAGAGTCTCCGTAACAATGACCAGACGTGGTGTGGAGTCAGCACGTGGGGTTTCATTCCCAGCTCTGCTTTGTCCTGGGGAGTTCTCTTAGCAGGTTGATGCATTTTTCTGCCCTTCAGTTTCTTCCTGAGGAAAGGAATAATAACGCCTCTCTCACAGGGTTGTTGTGGGCGTTAATGGGAGAGTTTGTGTTGGGGTCAGACCTGACAGAGAGTGGGGGGCTAGTGTTTGCCCCAAGGCAAGCAGTGCCTTTCCTGGGAATCTTGATGTCAAAGCCTGGAAATTGGCTCACGTACAGGAAGCCGGATGGGTTTCTCAGTGCTCTCAGACATGTATGTTGATTAGGAATTTTGTAGAGTTGCTTAGATCAAATGGGTCCCAAAATTCCCCATTGCTGTGGGTGGGGGGAAGGCGCCGGCCGGGTGTCCTATCCCACGCACACTGCCCGTCTCCTAGACCTCATCGTCTTTGAGTTTCTCTGTCTCACTTTCTCTCTGCACATTCAGGAGTGTACACATTTCTGTCCAGCACCCTGAAGTCTCTGGAAGAGAAGGACCATATCCACCGTGTCCTGGACAAGATCACAGACACCTTGATCCATCTGATGGCCAAAGCAGGCCTCACACTCCAGCAGCAGCACCGGCGTCTGGCCCAGCTCCTCCTCATCCTCTCCCACATCAGGCACATGAGGTGAGGCACCCTTGGGTTCCCCACAGGAGCCCCATAAGGAACACCAGCCCCCACGCATGTACCGCTGGGCTGGAAAGTGCTGGTGCCTGAATGCAGATAGCCCACTTGGCGCAGTTCCTGGCACGTGAGAGGGCAAGGGAGGTGAGACGGAAATCTGTCTAGGGCACGGGGCAGGCCTTCGAGAGCTTTCCTAGAGGGCATGACATTTGCACTCAGTTGGAAGCCCACACAAGGTCTCATGGGGGGAGGGGTGCGCAGGATGCGGGTTGAGGGAGGAAGGCAATGTTTGGTGGTTCACTCTGTCCTACCAGGCAAGGACAGTCTATGAGCACACCTATCCTCTGAAGGCCCTAGGTGCATCCCTTATGGTTCCTGCACCACATTCCCCCTAGTACACTTAGAAATTCTGAGAGAACCTCTGTGCCTATGCCTCATGCCTCACGGAGAGTCAACACTGATTCCTCCATTCCTCTCAGATCCCTCCTTGCCACCCCTCATTGCTGCTACCCGCATTCAAGCCATCATTCCTTCTGGATTTCTGCAGTGGCCCCCTCACGCACCTCCTTGCCTTCAGTCTTGACCCTTCCTAACCCATTCTCCACACCAGAGCCAGAGCGGCCATCTCATACCACATCTCCTCACGTCATGCCTTTATTTAAAACCCTGAAAAACGTCTCATTGCTTTAGTCCCTTTATTTTGCTTATATAACTTCTGTGCTCTAGCCCTTACTTAACTTTCTCGGGCTTCCTGAGAGTCTGAGCTCTGGCCATAAACAACTGTTCTCCTAGTCATGGGGGAGCTGCAGATTGGCTGGCAGCTCTGTCCATCCCCACTGGGTTCACTCCCACATCTGTGGGACAGCTGATGGAGGCTGGGCACAGCTGGGAGACTCCAGGTTGGCCAGGTGACTCTGCTTCCATGTGTCTTTTAGTCTCTTTGTACCTGCAGGTTAGCTGGGACATATTCTTCTCATCGTGATGGCAGAGGTACAAGAAAGCAAGCCTGTAAGGGCAAGTGCATTGTCATGTTTTAGCTGAGTCACATCGACTAATGTTCCACTGGCCAACAAATCACATAATGAGGCTTAAAGTCAGGATCAGGGGCATGTGGCACGGGGAATGGATTTTTGTGAACAGTAAGCTAATCCATCATGGCTTATTCTTTTCAGAAAGGGTCTCCTGACCCTTCACCCGGTTGGGATTTGCACCCTATCCTTCCTGATTGCTGCTGCCCATTTTATTTTTCTCTCTGCCCCAATTAGACCTTAAACTCTGTGAGGCAGTTACCACAACCCACCTTGGATACTCTGGGTACCCAATACCACCTAGCATAGGGCTTAGCACAGGAACCACTCAATAAATATTTTGTATAGGAGTTAAGGAAGGATATTAGCAAAGGAAGTGGAGCCTTTCTGTGCCAAAAGGAGAAAGTGGTCTCATTTCCATTTCAAATAGTCATGTAAAGTGGCTGGCCAGAGGCTTAGTGGATACTATTCCCATGAACAGAGCTCAGCCTGCGGGGGAGAGATAAAGAAAGTAGAGGAAAAAAAAAGAGAGAGAGAGAGAGAGAAAGAAAAAATTCTTTACTCCAGAAAGGCCATAAAAATGAGGTGAAGTGATGATACTAGGGATCAGGTACCCATGTGTGATGAAGTCTATATGACCTTGGGCTTACACCCGGACCGTAGGAATGAAAGCGAAATTTCTTTTCTTAGTGGCTGTGAGGGAAGGGCCAAGGTGTCTGGAGGGTTGGCTCAGTTTTTAAGGGGCTTTCAAACCTTGAGATTATGCATCAAGTGGCAAGAAGCTTGTCCCATCAGAGTCCCAAGAATCACGCTCTCTGGAGAGGATCTTGAAAATGGATAGCTTCTTGAGAAAATAAATGTATCTTTCTTTCTTTGTCTTCCCCCACAGTCCCATATATGGTGTCATATATATTGTGTAGGCTCACAACATTATTGCTGAGTGAATGAATATGTGAGTAAATGGATGAATGAGAATTACTTGAATATTTTCCCTACCCTATGAATTCAAAATTCCCATTTGATGACTTCCACTTGGCAAAGTTTGAGAGAGAGTGATTGTAGTCTCTGTTCTCAGGGATTCCCTACGTATCTGGTGTCATAAACGGAGGACTCACCTTGGCCAGGTAGAGTGGGGGACTGCATTCAGAGTACACATTTCCAGTCCTTTCCCATCTGTTTATATTTATGAATATTACAAAGAGGGAAGCAGGGAATGTGTCAGAATAACAATCCTCTAACCAGATTTCCTGGCTGAGAGAGTAAACTTCCCCTTGAAGAAATGTATTAGCTTTTACTCTGGGCTAGGAATTTCAAAGATGTTGTAGAAACCATGTTGCAGATGAAGGTTTTTATTTGTTGGTAGGAATTGCTGAATTTTCAAATCTGTCAACTGCTTTTCAGCAGTGGCAAGCCTAATTAGTTAATACCCCGACATATCTGCACTAAATTTACAGGCGTCTGGTAGTTTTATTGGCAACGTATGGTGGAGGGCAGCCGCAGTGAGAGAGCTCTCTAGAGTTTGTTGGAATTGTGTGAAAGGCTGGAGAGAAGCTGCTTTTCTATTGAAAGCTGTGAGCATTTTCTCTCTCACTGGGGCGCGCGCGCGCGCGCGCGCACACACACACACACACTAATGTTTTGGTGCCTTATTACAGCCAGTCTAAATCACAGAACTCTGTTTTATTAAGCTTGGCCCCAGCCATATGTTGTTACTCAGAGAACTTAACACCAGATTTCATGTGACTATAAATGTGATTCATTAGGTTGCACGAGCAAGACAGTGTGAGGTCCAGCCGGCATTTAACATTAACAGCATTTTAAATGAAAAACAAACAAACAAACAAAAACCCCCACTTAGATATGTAATTAGGTTGTGGTGTTGTAAGACCTGAATAGTCTGATGCCGTGTTTTCATGGCATGTCTCCAACTTGTGCAGACTCTTCCCCTACTAAAAATTGCGAGTATTTTCCAGGACACTCTCTTGGTCCTATCTCCTCAGGATACATCATTCTTTCTAAAAAAACCTCAAGATCGCTAAGAGGTGTTCTATATTTTTTCCATTGGTGGTGTGGTGGGGAAAGAGCAGAGTTGTGGCTGGGGGAAGACAGGGGAGGACAGAGGTTAAAAGAAGAAATGCCATTTGCCTACCTTTCCCTGTGTCCATTTGCCCCATGTTGTCTGAGCATCTAGCACATTCTTGGCACTGCTGTAGGCTGCTGCAGGATGGGCACATCGCTGCCCCTCAGGGAGCTTGCCCCGTGTGTGCTGGTGTGTGCGAATGTGGCAAGAATAAGCCTGCGTGTGTCCAGAGAGGAATTTCAGGTTGTCTTAGCGCTGGGAGGAAAACGGAGCAAGCGCAAGAGGACAGCGAAGGCCGTAGTGCCTTGAGGTCACTGACTGTGGCAGCAAAAGGCCTTTCAGAGGAGGTGGCACCTGAAGGTTTGGGGAAAGAGCTCCCAGGCAGAGGGGGCAGCAAGTGCAAACAACCTGCGTCTGGAAGTAAAGTGCTCAGTTTCTTCAAGCTCTCTCTGAAAAAGCTCAGTCTTGTTTTTCTTTCTAGCACAAAAACCAGCGTGGTGAAAGAGCATGAGCTAGGGGAGAAAGGCAGGGGGCGCTCTGAGAGGTCGGCAGAAGCCACATCACTTAGACCTTGTGGAGCCTGGAAAGAAATTTAGATTTTATTCTGATTAAATGGCAAACACCTGGGAAGTCTGAAGCAAGTCAACGTCTTGGCCTGTTTTCCGCATTTTAAAAAACTCCCTCCTACACGGCTGTCTCGTCTCTGTTCTCTTTTTAGATGTAATGCTAATAGAGGGGAAGAGAACCTCATCTGAGTCAGGGGAAGGAAGTCACCTGGATAGCAAACCCTGAAATGGCTCTTTAAACAGGGAGAAAAACTGACAGGCAGGTGTCTTTGGAGTTTCCCTTGCTTCCCCTCCTTAGGCGTCGCAGCAGCCCCGGAGCTTGGGATGCTCTAAAGTGGTCCTCTTTGTGTCTTCCCACCCGCAGTAACAAAGGCATGGAGCATCTGTACAGCATGAAGTGCAAGAACGTGGTGCCTCTCTACGACCTGCTGCTGGAGATGTTGGATGCCCACCGCCTGCATGCCCCAGCCAGCCGTGGGGGTGCGCCTGTGGAGGAGATGAACCAGAGCCAGCTGGCCACCACGGGCTCAACTTCATCACATTCCTTGCAAGCATATTACATCACCGAGGAGTCAGGGAGTTTCCCCACCACGGTCTGAGAGCTCCCAGGCTACCCCAAGGTCCTGAGAATCCCTGCGGCATTTTACCCACGTCATGCATCACGATAGCAGAGTTCCGCTCCTGCGCACACTCCAGCATGCATCCACCACCGTGGCTTTCTAATACGAGTGGCCATTTGCTTGCTCAGTTCTTAGTGGCACTCCTTCTTTTGGGAACAGCCAAAGGGATTCCAGGGCTAAATTCTTTGACTCTCTCTCTCTCTCTCCCTTTGCTACATTACTAAGCGTGAGGATTCTGTAGCTTTTCATGACTGAACTCAGTCTACGAGCTGGGACTCAGGTGACTGTGCATTTAAGCTACTTGTTGAGACCCAGACCTGCAGAGTGGACATTTCATCTCTGTGAAGTGCTTTTTAATGGATCTAAGAAAAAGCCCCAGGAAAGACTTGAAAGTGGCTCCTTTAATTGCTGACTGGGAGAAAGCTAGGTCTAGGGTTCATTATGGCATCGTCTTGTATTCCTATAGTAACATATCATTTTATTAAAGTAATACCTTGAAGCTTTTGCTCTGTTGCATGGCTGGAGCTGAATATTCAGTGATTGTCCATTCATTTGCCCTATAGGAATACAAGATGCCCACAGAGAAGGAGGGTCCCCTAATTGTCAAAACGTTGTCAAGTTAATACACTGACCTTCAGATTTGCTGAATGTTCTTCCACTGGTTTTTGAGAACACTGTACAGGTCATGGGTTCCAGTTAATTCTTGCTTCCCATGGACCTATGGAAAACAGCAGGTTGATCCCAGTTAA
The DNA here is from genome assembly GCF_054177405.1 of Leptonychotes weddellii. NCBI lineage: Eukaryota > Metazoa > Chordata > Mammalia > Carnivora > Phocidae > Leptonychotes > Leptonychotes weddellii. The sequence continues at coordinate 117,547,714 of NC_138376.1, forward strand.
GTCACCTCCACATAGACCAGTTTCCTTTTAAGGGATAAATTATTGGGGTTTTGTTTTTAGCCTTCTCCCCCCAGGACTTGCTGAGTATCAGCTTCAGGACCTAGTCTTGTGTGGTCTCACACCTACCAGCAGAGGGCGCTCTGCTAGGCTCTTCCTGGTGTGTAACTTACACAGAGGGTGAATTCATCACACGGAGCAGTGCCCAGCCTATGACCAAGGACAGTTTAAATCAACAGGCACCCTGGTGACACTTTTAGCCCTGGGGCACTTGGGTCAATAGTAAATGTGCATGATTATTGTAAATACTGGAGAACAGGAGGAAAGTAGGGTAGAACCCGGATAAAACTGAGAGGCTCATGGTGAGCCTGCCACAGGCAATAGCTCTGTCCAGGAGTGCCCCTGGCAGGCCCTGTGTGTACTGTGGGGCTGCCCTGGGACCCGTGGACACCCCTTCTCTTCTCGCCACCCTGACTGGAAGGAGCAGCAGTAGACAGCTGTGTTCCTCCAGTTGGCCCAGCACACTGTCGGGTGGGGCTGGAGGGCGATGCTTAGAGGCTCCCTACTCAGGCTGCCGGGGACCGGGTCAGACTCCACGTGCTCTTGGTTGTTTAGAGCTCATCCAAAAACCAGGGTTTGGCCTTGGGGAAAAAAAGTACCCCAAAGCTCATTTCATTAAACTTCATAAGCCACGAGAGCGAGACTAGAATTGGGCCATAGGAATCCTTTGCCCTATAGGCTAAACAAGAAGGGCTCAGTCCAGCCGCAGGGCAGCCTTTCCTAGGCCTTTGATTCTCCAGAGCAACTAGGGTTTATCTCTTCTTCTCAGCCAAAAAGTAAGTTTGGTTTCCTCCGGCGACCTCACTGTGTATGATTCAAACCCCGTTGAGAGGTGATGTGTTACCAACAACCCAGCCGATCTTCTAGGGCTTCTCTTGGGATGCCTGTTTCAAAAAGTGGATTTCATTCATTTTTGATTACTTAGTAAGCGAGCACCAAAGGACTAGGAACCTGGGAGGGCCAAAAAATAAAAAAATAGAAAAGTTTTTTCATATATGTGCATCTGAATTTAGGGGCAGTTTTGTGTATCTGCAGTAAGGATATGTTTAGAACATAATTCTTTTGTTGTTTTGTTTAAGAAGCACCTTATATAGCATAATATATATTTTTTTTGAAATTACAATGCTTGTTTATCAGACAATTGAATGTAGTAATTCCGTCCTGGATTTCATTTGACTGGGTTAAACGTGCAAAACCAACGAAAAATATTTAGTTTTTTTGTATAGCTACCTTGTCATGTATGCAGTCATTGATGCGTAGGGCCTGGTGATTATTCATTTAAATGAAGATCACATTTCATATCAACTTTTATATCCACAGTAGACAAAATAGCACTAATCCAGATGCCTATTGTTGGATATCGAATGATAGACAATCTTATGTAGCAGAGATTATGCCTGCAAAGGAAAATTATTCAGGGCAGCTAATTTTGCTTTACCAAAATATCAGTAGTAATATTTTTGGACAGTACCTAATGGGTCAGTGGGTTCTTTTTAATGTTTATACTTAGATTTTCTTTTAAAAAAATAAAAACAGACAAAAAATTTCTAGTACTATAGATGATGTAATAGCAGCTAAATCCAAACAATAATAAAGTGGAGGGTTTTACATTGTTCATCTAATGTGTTTGTATTCATGTTAAAGATACTACTACCTTTGAAATGGGCAGAGAACACCAGATGGTTGGAATGTTAGCCCAGGGAAATTCAAATAATTTTAGAAATCTCTTTTTATTCTTATTTGAAGTGCCACTAACGGACAGCTGACACTTTGCAGCTGATACTGCTGTTGGGGGTAGGGAACATGTTGTATCTCCCCCTCCACCCGCCCTCCCCGAGGCAATTTAAGTTTTGAAAGATATAATCAACCTGGGGGTTAGGGTAGGGTGGCGAAGTAGGTTCAGGAATTTCAAGAGTGGGAAATACAGTAATAAGAGCCTTGCAAGTATTTTCAGGCAGATGGATACTGGCACCTGGGGTATGAACCAGGCTTCTGTATTCCTCTAGTGCCCTGTGAACTGCGAATGATGACCATTTCTAAAATGGCAGCCAGAGTTCTACGGAAGAGCAAGCATCGTCCGTGGTACCATCTAAGAAATAGCTAGCTAGTGGTCTGTGTTTCTTTTGGCCGCTGCCTGGCTCCGGGCTTGCCGTAAAGATTCTGGAATGCTGTCATGCAACCATCAGAGAGGCTAGTTCATCCAAAGAGAAGACCCTACAGAGGTTGCAAAATCCAGCCCCAAAGGAAGTGGAGTCGTTGGTTAGAGTTTCCTCTGAACCTTGCAAGGCCGTCTAACCATGCCATATCCCATGCCTTTTGGGGGCTGAACAAATAAGGGACTTCCTGATAATTTACTCTCGATCACATTAAAGTGTTCTCGCATTAAAACCTTAGACACTGAAATGGCCATTGAGTTAGGCTGTTGGTTTAGAGAACCCCTACATGAAACCAATTCCAAATCCTTTCCTCTTCATACTTTCCCACTCTGAGATGGACTGTGGATGCCGGGAATGATCACTAGGGCCGTAGTCATAGCTAATATTCACAGGCAAATCTGCTTTGAGAAACTAGTTATTTGGAAGGCAGATAGAGTCGTATAGTAGTTTCTGAGGCTATCCTGCTTCCCTTCGGTGCAAGTCTGGGGAGGATGATCCAGATTACACTGCACACTTCCTAGGTGAACTCCCTGAAAACTTACTCTCAACTGGAGCAAATGAATTAAACTGTGGTCCCAAATATTCATCTTCTCACTAGTGTGATTCCTCTGTTTCTAACTGCATCTCCTTTTCATTTGGGTTAAAGTGAGTGTGACCTCTTTCTATGTCATTTATAATTGTTTTCTCAGTAACCGCTGCCTTGATTATGGCACTTCAATTTTGCACTGTCTTTCAGAGGTTCAAGAAAAATTTCTATTCTTTTTTTTTTTTTTTGCATCCAAATGTGCCTGAACTTTTTAAATATGTAAATGCTGCCATGTTCCAAACCCATCTTCAGTGTGTTTGTACAGAGCTGTGTACCCTGGAAACAACATACAGCCCCATGAGCAGGTGCCTGAGATGTGGACCCCTTTGCATTCACAGAGAGGTCATTGGTCATAGAGACTTGAATTAATAAGTGACATTATGCCAGTTTATGTTCTCTCACAGCTTATATACAATGCTTTTTGTGCACAGCATATTCTTCAATGTAGAGCTCTTGTTTTATGGGAAAAGGCTTATATGCCAAATTGTGTCTGATGGTTTAATATGCCTTTTCGCTGATGCATACTATTATTGATGTGATTCTGTTTTGTTGCAGCTTCGCATTGTTTAATGAAACACACTTGTAAACCTCTTTTGCACCTTTAAAAAGTAAGGAGTCCAGTGGGATGCTCAAGCACCTGTAAACAATTTTCTCAATCTATTTGATGTTCAAATAAAAAATTAAACGAATGACAACTGGCTTGGTTTCTGTAAACTCCCTTCTTGCTAATGGCTCACCACTGACTGCCTCAAATCAAGGCGATGGAATGCAGTGAATCCCGAAGATCACTCTGATGCCAGGCTCCCTCCCCCCCGGCACAGGAGGAAGTGTGTGGACACTGGGAGTAGGCGAACCTGGCCTCACATCCTCGCTCCACCACATACAAGGTTTATGATCGTTGGCAATGAATTTTTCAGAGCCTCCACTTCCTCATCAACAAAATGGTGACAGTAACACCTAATTCACAGGGTGGTTAGGAGGATTATATGAGGTGCTCTTTAAAATAGTTTTCTAATGGCTAACCCTCTCCCATTCTCTGTGAGGGAGAAGAAGGAAGCTCGAGAGTAATTACTTATGAATGAAGGAGTGATAATTGGAATGAACAATCTGAAACTTGCATGATTTGCTCAAAAACCAATCCCCATCATGATGATAAAGCAGGAATTACCAGTACATTGCCTCCCCATCCCTCCTCATCCCTCCCCATCCCACCCTAGGTTTCCGTTGTAGGACCCTGCTCCCTTTTCAGAGCTACCTGCAGGCTCCCTTTCCCCCATTTTCTCTGTAATTTAATGGATGAGTTGGGGGAAAAAAATGGGAGTACTTGAGAGGCAACATAATAGGGCACACAGGCTCTACAGCCAGATTCTCAGTTTGAAGCCTCATTCTACCATTTCTCCTGTGACCTCGGCAAGGTAATTTTAACGCGCCTCAATTTCTTCACCTGTAAAGAGAGAAAATAACAGCGCCGCCCACCTTGAAGTGCTGCTGTGAAGACCACAGGGGTTAACACGGGAAGCGTTTAAGGACAGTGGCTGACACTGCTTGGTTCTCCCCGAGTCCGCTCCCACTGCGTGTCTGCATTCACTTCGTCGTTAGCGTGAGGTTAGGTTTTTCACACTGAGTCATTTTGATTCCAAGGGGCTCTTCTCTTTTCTTGTTCTATCATTCCTGGGCAAGTTCTTCAATCGCAATTTTCCTTGTTTCCTCATGCCTAAAGTGGAAATGAGAACATCCACCCTACAGGGCTATTATGAGGATTATAAGAGAAAACTATCTAAAATGCTGGTCTAGGATCTGCAGGTAGGAAGCTGTCGGGAGAGATTAGCTACCATTATTACACTCATCACTACCCTCTGTGAGCATTTACATTTAATGGAATCATTGATGGGTTTGGATTTACATTTGCCATTTTTTATTGTTTTTACATGTCTCCTGTCTTTTTCTTTCCTGTGTTCCTCCTTACCAGCCCCTCCTTTTTTATTTAAATAAATATCTTTAGGGTACCATTTTAATTTTTCTCTTAATTTTTCTTTTTTACTATTTTCTTGGTGATTGCTCTTACAGTGTGCATCTTAACCTATCATGGTCTTTCTCAGATTAATACTCACTTAAATCTGATAAAATAAATATCTTTGCTCTGAGAGCTCCAGTCTTTCCCCTCTCCTTTATGTTATTATTGTCATATATATTCTATTTATATGCATAAACCCAACAATAAAATGTTATACTTATTGGCTTATACATTTTGTATCTTTTGATTTTTAAAATAATTTCTTAATTAGTTCATTTTTTAAAGATTTTATTTATTTATTTGAGAGACAGAGAGAGCACCAGCAGGGGGAGGGGCAGAGGGAGCAGGAGAAGCAGACTCCCCACTGAGCAGAGCCCCATACGGGACTGGATCCCAAGACCTTGAGATCATGACATGAGCCAAAGGCAGACACTTAACCGACTGAGCCACCCAAGTGCTCCTAACTTTGTATCTTTTAAAGAAGACAAGAAGTGAGAAAACAATATACTTACGGACACTTTTTTCTATCAACCTACATATTTACCATTTTTGGTGTTCTTCATTTCTTCCTGTGGATCTGAGTTCCTGTCTGGTGTCATTTTCCTTCAGCTTGCAGTGTTTCTTGTAGGGCAAGTCTACTAGGAATGACTTCTCTTTGTTGATCCGGTTATGTGTTTATTTCACTTTCATTTCTGAAGGGCGATTGTTCTGAATCTAGAATTCTCAGTCGACAGTTTTGTTTGGTTTTGAGCACGTTGAAGGTATCATCCCAGACCTGGCTTCTCCTGCATCAATCCTTTTGATTCTCACCGGTATTGGATGAGTCATCTTCTCCTTGCTGCTTTCAAGATTTTTTTTTGTTGAGCAGCACGGCTATGATGTGTGTAGATGTAAATCCCTACTTGGGATTCACTCAGCTTCCTAGATGTGTACTCTGATGGTTTTCATCAGGTTTGTGCAGTTTTCAACCATTATTTCCTCAAATAATTCTTCTCCCCTTCTCCTCTGTGACTTCCATTATATACACATATATACTCCACAGTCTGTTTGTCCCTTATTATCCTTCTCGGAATACCAAGGAATGGAGTTGTCTTCATGTGCCATGTGTTATTTCCAGGGCTCACCAGCTTTGGGGAGAATGTTTAGCAATCCGTGGAACTTTTAAATTTGTCCAGTGCAGCTGGTCAAAGCTGGAATGCTGACTGAAGGTAGATTCTACTCAACGAACTGGCTCCACATCACGTTCTCCAACATGACATATTCTTAAGCCTTTAGGGACATTTAAATTCAGAACTGCCATATTTAGATTTGCTTCTCCCAAAATACAGATTATATGTCTCAGGGAAGCAAATTTTTACAACTTTTATTATTTACACTATGGACTATGTGCATTAAAAAGCTAGTTTTATGTTCAACATTCATGGTTGCTTGAAATTGCAATATATATAGCTACCACCAAAAAGGTAGTGCTAAGTCCAGGTGAGAGATGTTCATTCCAGATAGAGATACGCTTTCTAATGGAACTGCCTGCAGACAATCTGGGACACCTGGTTGGAAGTACAGGTGAGATGAACTCCCTGCAACAGGAGTTTCCTCTGCGTGAATGAGATAACCTCTAAGCCAAAATGTTGAGGTTCTCTCAGCATAAGGAATTATCTTTGATTTTCCTTTCTACCCCGTTACAACACATCCACATTCATACACGGAGAAGTACCATTTACTGGGTGTTTCACAATGCCAAGTACTAGCTTTATACAAATTTTTCTAGGTAATTTTTACAGCTATGATATGAAGGTAGATCTATTACTGTCTTTCCTTGACCGGTGAGGAAACTAAGGATCAACACAGTTAAGCAAGGTTCCCAGGATCAGTAATCTCATGAATGGCAGACATCCGATCAGTTCTCTTGAGTGTAAACATGATTCCCACTTCATAAACTGGGGTTTGAGCTTCTTGGGAGTTAAAGCCACATAGTACATATGAAAAATTTTTAAAGATTTATTTATTTATTAGAAAGAGAGCACACACAGGTGTGCGTGTGAGCGGGGTCAAGGGCAGAGGGAGAGGGAGAGAGGGTCCCAGGCAGAATCCCCACTGAGTGTGGAGCCCAATGCTCCATCTCAAGACCCTGAGGTCATGACCTGAACCAAATTCAAGAGTTGGAGGCTCAACCTACTGAACCACCAGGCACCCCAATATATAAGAAATTTTAATCAAGACCAGAGAATGTGCTAATTTTGTATTTAAACAAGTTTGACATTTTATGAGCGGAGAAATTCATATGAACTTCTAAGGCAAAATGTGACTCTTTAAAGAAAATATGGCATTTTGGACAGGAAGCTTAATGCTATGTCCCTCAAGTTCCGAAAAAAAAAATGTGTCCCCCTCTTTCCGGTGGGTGGCCCTTGGACAGAAAAGCTTGAGAAGCACTTCTTTTGCTATCATCCCTGACACTTAGCGCCAGAGCTTTCTGGTTTCTGAGGTTGTACCAGGCACCCTTCCTGCCCCTGGTTTGTGCCAAGAGTGGTGGGTGAGCTGAGGAGTGATTTTCCTCTGTACCTTGGCACCGGGAGGAACTCTATTTCTAGCTGATGACCTGAGACCTTGAGGCCTGAGGCAGTGGCATCCCACCAGCAGTGGGGCCTTCAGAGGTGACAGTAGGCGAGGCTCACTCCCTTTCTTTGCCACAAGACCAGCACCGATCTCATGGCCCAGGAATAAGACCATGGCCCTCGGCCAAGGCACCCGGTGTCTGGGTAGAATGGACAAAATAGCGGCTTTCATCCCAAATAGATGAAAGTCAAGGAAAAAAAAAAACTGAATCAAGGAAGCATTTGGGCAACATTTTCAAAAGTGATTTTGAAACTGGGTGGGAAAACCTCACACCAGCTAGGAGCAGAGGAAAGGAGTCCAAAGTGGCCAGTTCTGGACCCTTTGCCAAGAGCCAGTTACTCAGAAGGCCACGAGATAGCACTCTGGGTGACTTTCCAAACTCGGTACACTGCTAGGCCTTTCTACAGCACTCGACTGTCATCAGATGTCTTTTCATCAAGAAATCAATAACTGTGAGAAAAGCCAATGAAAGGTTTGTGAGCTGATAAACATTTTTTATGGGCTGATTGAATTCTTGAGTTCACCCCAGGCTCAACAGAGTTTCAGCTGTAAAGATTCTTGAGTATGTCCACATTTACAACCAGAAAGCACATGTGGGAATACCGAGGACCCCCAAACACAGGCTGGAGGGGAGGAGGAAAGAATAAGAAGAGGGTGAAGTCACAGGAAGGGATCCTGTCAGGACCAGTGGGAGCTGCCTTGTGTGTCATCCTAGTGCCTCAAGAACACCAGGTGCAGTTGGCTTCCTGGGGTTCAACCACACCAGGTAAGCATGTCCTTCAAAATGAAGGGAAGGGCTGAAGGTGCCCAACTGGAACTGCAATCTGCTTCACTAAGAATGGATTACAAACCAGAGCAAGTGACCCATTCACTTATTTTTGAATGTATTATTAAATGTTTAAAAACTCCCCTTAACAGTCCTTACAATCGGGGATGCCTGGGTGGCTCAGTTGCTTCAGTGTCCAACTCCTGATCTCAGCTCAGGTCTTGGTCTCAGGGCCATGAGTTCAAGCCTCATGTTGGGCTCTGCGCTAGGCATGGAGCCTACTTAAAAGAAACAAACACACAAAACAACCCTTACAACTGAATCTATTCTTGAATGCAAAAAATAAAATGTGTATAAGGAATATGAAAAAAAAAAAAAAACCAGGAGGTTTGGATAGAGAAGCTTGTTTTCATTACTTGGCAATGTTGGTACCAAGCTCTTCTAGCCTAGGATCATGAGACCCTGGGTCCAGGAAGTAGAAAGACCTAGACCCCAAAAGAACACAATCCAAGGCAGCTCCAGATTTCATACTATGGGAAAAAAACTGCTAAACTTTGGATTATGTTAAAAAAAAAAAAGTAATGGGCTGGGCGCCTGGGTGGCTCAGTTGGTTAAGCGACCGCCTTCGGCTCAGGTCATGATCCCAGGGTCCTGGGATCGAGTTCCACATTGGGCTCCTGGCTCAGCAGGGAGCCTGCTTCTCCCTCTGACCCTCTCTTCTCTCATGCTGTTTCTCTCTCGCTCGCTCTCTAATAAATAAATAAAATCTTTAAAAAAAATAAAATAAAAAAATTTAAAAAAAAAAGTAATGGGAAGTCAACATCAGAGAGCTTAGAGCAATA
>NC_138376.1:117557247-117628229 GCF_054177405.1 Leptonychotes weddellii
CTAACCCATCCTCCCACCCCCCTCCCCTCTGGAACCCTCAGTTTGTTTCTCAGAGTCCATCGTCTCTCATGGTTCGTCTCCCCCTCCGATTTCCCCCCTTCATTCTTCCCTTCCTACTATCTTGTTGTTGTTGTTGTTTTTCTAAAAGAGCTCAGCAACTGCCTCAAGAATGTGTGCAGCAGGATTCGGGCCCGGGCTTGGAATGCATATCTGTGAGGCACCGATCCTACTATGGAGCCGGAAGACCTGGATTTCTTCTCCACCGCCTGTGGGGCCAATGCAGTCCGTCAGGGGCACCACAGCCTACCAAGGACTTTCTTCTGATAACTGGGTTTTCAAACTCAGTTATGTTCCTGCTCCTGTAAAAAAAATGGCAAGGCTGATTTATTTTCCTGTGAGGTTTATATTTTAGAAGGATCATGTCCACGTCCCAACTGGCTTCCTCGGCTTCCCAGATTAAATGTTCCTCATTGTTCAGCGTGTGGTATGGTGTTACAACATGTCGCCTTGTTTTTTATTAGCAATTCTCAACTGTCCGACTTCTCTAGCCTTCCAAGGTGCTCCTTCCTCAGCACAGTTCCAGTGAATTCCTCCAGTGCCTGTCTTTGCCCAACGTCCTGCTCAGCGGCAGGAAATGCCCCCAATTCACCCAGTTCTTTCACTTACTCATCTGAATGAGGATTCTTCCCAAAATCCAGGTTCTTCTGCAGCATTCCCAAATGGATTCCTGGTAGAGATTTTAAACTCTGAGGGAGAGGTTAGTGAGAAGCCAGGAACTGAAAAATCAAAGCCATTCCTTTTAAGCTTCATTGTCTCTGGATTATTTGAGGTCTGACAATCAGCCTCTTATCACAGTATATTATTAAATCTAAAATGGAAATGACCACTCTTGGTAAAATGCCCCTTCATGTCACCCGAACTTGGTGCTGCTCACGACAAAGCTGGGAATGGCCTCCATGCTTGTCCATCACCTCACCTGTCTTTGCTTCCACAGACTCATGCTCTTCAGAAACGCACCCCACCGTCACATAAATCAGGTGACAAAGAAGTGAAAAGAAGAAATTTGCTGCCAGAAAATTAAGAAGACAGATGCAATCGATTTAATCTCTTTCCCCCCCTAACTCAGATACTGTTTCTATTTGGTTCCCTTCTAATGTCATTTACCCTGATCCCCAGTTTCAGGACATAACTGGTAGAGGAAAGTACAGATTCTTCCGTATGTCAAAGGCCCTGTGAAGGTTGCCTTGATGGATCATCACACAAGAAGTGATGGGGTCCTTCCTGGCTGAGACTGGCCTCCCGAGGTCTGGGGCAGGTCACACACCACAGTGGGCATTTGATAAACACGGTGATAGGAGGGAATGTGCTCTGCCTGGCATGTCTGAACCTATTCAGTGCAGACTCTGAGACTTTCTTCTCCACAGTTCCCGGAGGATACATCTGGTGATGCCAAACTGGTGGGCAGCAGGGAAGGAATCCCAACTATTAGGGCTGGTCTCAGGCCCATCCACACCAGCTCTTGGAGACTCTGTGCTTTTGGCCTGGTGATCAGCTTTCATAAATCAACTCACTCCACCTCTCTTTGCTTTACGATCTCTTCTGTGGCTTGTCAATAAAGTTCTGTAGCTTTACGTTCTTAATAATCAGCCCCAAAGCACAGGCTGTAAATCTGTCTACCACAACCTGCTTTTTGAACAGGAAATTTCAGACCTCAGCTTGCTGAATTTCTCATCCAAGCGTTTGAAGGTATCTCTCTCCTCTTTTTGTACAAATGCAAGGGAAGCTGCTGACGCCCCATTTTCCAGGAGGCAACATTCCTGCTCCCCAGGCGCAGTTTTCCCAAAAGTCTTTCATTCTTCCCTGGATTTCTTGTGAAGTCACTGCTTTTGGTTTCCAAGCCTTCATTTCTGCATGCTAGCTCTATGGATTTTTCTCTTTCCTCACCACTTCTAACATTTCCTGGCTGCCTGTGCAAATCTCATTACGTTCCTGGTCAGTCGATGGCCTCTGTGCCTTGCCCCTCTTCACCCCCCACTCTCAGGATAACCGGCTACCTCCAGGCCACAGCAGGGCCCCAGCAGTCTTCACTCCAGAATTTTCATCCCCTGAATATTCTTTCAAACCCTTCACCTTGTCCCCGAAGCCTTTGTTGAACATCCTCTCTTTCTCTCTCTCTCTTGCCAGGGCTGCCTAGGGTGCAGGTGAGGGTGCTCCTGATGCTGTCCTGTGTCCCCTTTCTCGAGAGGCAGGTAAGAGTGTGAGGGCTCCGGGCAGAGGTACCAGACTCATCGGTGGCTGGCTTGGTCCTCACGAGACTGGTCCTATCACCCCCTGGGGAAAGCCATGACTTCACGGCTTCAATGTTTCCACTCACCAGGACTTTCCACTTCTGTTCCAATGTTGGATTGTTTAAGTCTTCAAAAATTTAATAGAAATGCACATTACCCATCCTTATGGGTGTTTCACAGGGGTTTTTAGAAAGGCACAAAAAAACTATACTCTAATTAGATTTTTCTTAGTCAAAACCGAACTTTTTTCTCAGCCACATTTAACACTTGATTCCTCAGTGATGGGAAATGCCTCGTTAGTCCAGTAATTGTAATGTGGAGAAGCAAGGGCTCTGCAGTCTCTTGGTGCTGGTCTCTTCCATGACTAATGTCTCATTGTGTGGTGATTTTCTTAACAGTGGCAACGTGTGTGTCTTGTAGGGCTGGACTGCTCTGAGCGCACTGCTTGGGAGCAGGAGTGGCGGAAAAGTGAGGTAAGAGCATGGCCCGATCTCAGGGGAGGGCGCCTGAAGCTCCGCTCTCTGCCACAGCTCACAGCCTTTCCAGAAACAGGAAGATGGAAACCTTGGCACATGCTTCTCTTCTTTAAAAAAACAACAACTCAACTCTGATCTGTTCCCTGAGCGAGGTTCTGGGGAAATGGGACAGGAATAACCTGACAGTAGAGAGCAGAATGCCCATGTGAGGAAAATTCAGTAGAGGGAAGTGTTAAAATACAGTCCAACAGTGGTCAGGGAAGTCTTCAGGGAGTTGGGGGCTTTGTGAGTTAAGTCTTGTGAGAAGAGAGAAGGAGTGGTAAGAACAAAACTGTGGAAGTAAGAAGGGATGGGGCAGTGCTTTTCAACAGTCCAGTCAGGCTAAAATCACCTCAGGTGTCTGTTTATAATGCAAGCCCCCAGGTCGTACCCCCAGAGATGGGATTAGAAGTTCTGCCGTGATCTCAGGAATTGGGAAACTTAATAATCCTCAGGAGCCCTAGTTGAGATGGCACTCAGGCTACAAACATCATGGAAACCATGGCAGGCAGTTTCAGGTCGAGTACCTCAGTTTGGTTTAAATTTTCCATGTAGAGCAGGATTTGTACACCAAATACCCACAGGAGTTAGACTGGGACAGGTAGTGAGAGGAGTTAATAGGATATAAAGCCAAATGTAAAAACTCTCTCTTACTGTTCTTCAAGTGACAGCAACCATATCACCCCAGCCATGACTGGCCTGCAGGAATATGCACCCAAGGCACCAGAGATTTCCATTTTCAAGAGAAGCCTGAAACCTGGGCTTTATATAAATCCTCTTCCAATTATTAAAGGATGGATTAAAATGCCATGAGCACCCAGCAATTCCACGATGGCCGCTGGTTGGCAAGATCAGAGGGGCAGAATAAAATCTTATCGTATTTGGACTTGAATGATGGATGACAACTGTATTTATTCTAGTAGACAATGAAAAGCAATCAAAGGTTTTGGAGTAGAGTAGGGATGTGAACAAGAGTGCTTTAAGAAAATCCACATGGCTATTGAGTATCCTTGGGATGGAGCGGAGATGTGGCCTCAGTGAGGAGAGTAATGTGGAGTTTCTTCCAACTGGGCAAAGGGAATAGAGAAGAAAGGGGGCTGTGAAAGATGCTGGGGAGTAAGAGGTCAGGAGATATGATTAGCTATGGGAAGAGGAGGGGGAAAGGAATCATCCAGAGTCCTTTACGTCTAAATGTGTGCTACCTGTAACCATCCTTTCTCTTTAATATATACTTATGTTTCAGCTTCTCTCATTCTGCAAAAAAGATCATTTAGGTTGTGCTCTGATAAGTGTCTGCTTAGTACATAAACTTAGAGTCATTTCTTTAGGGGAAAGAAAAAAAAGCACAGACAAAATATTTTATAGTATCTATAATAAATGCAAAGAAATCAATACAAACAAAACTTGGCTTTAGCAAACTGTACATACATAAATATCTTTTTTTTTTACTGTAACATTCAACTTTTTTTTCACATAAAGCCTTCCATGATTGTATTTATTACATCCAGTTTTACTTTATACCTTTAAAAAAAGTGCCTTTTAGATTTACAGCTTGTGCTTCTAAAGCAAAGGTTAGAACATCATGCCCCAAAGGAAAGCAAGGTAAAAAGAAAAGTGCCATATAAGCTCTTAAAAACTGTATGTTACAAGGTTCTAAAATCTCCTCAGCACTGGTTGGTTGGTAGATTGTTCGATGCCAACATGGCACTCAGGGAGAGTCCTTTACTGAATGGATGGAGCAGCACTGTGGGAGAGCTGCTCAGACAGTCTACTGAAGTCCTTGGGTATGCACAGAATGAGCCAACGGCCCAGAATTCATGCGTCCAGAGAACGTTGGAGGTCCTTAATCTCATTAGTGCTGAGGCTCAGAGTTTCAAACAAAATTTCTTCCCAACCTATTGTCTGTCTGCTCTCCTCCTGTCATTGTTTACCATCCACCTCCGAAGCCATGATTTGCACACACGGGATACGGAGGAGAGCTAAAGCTGCCATGCTGAGGGCATTCACCAGGATTCAGGTCCTGTTTTCGCTAGTTTGGGATCGCTTTTGGCCAGCTCCTCCTTGTGCTACCAGCACGCTGCAGATGGCATCTGCTTGGTTCAGAGCGGAGGAGGGCCATTTGTGTATCTGAGCATGGGGTGGAATGATCGGGCAAAGTTGTTGGAGAGGGCACAACTATAGTCTTCCTCTGACATTGGTACAAGGCAGGCGAGCCCGATGAGGAGCAGCAGGAGAAGCTGGAGTGGAAGAGCCGCTCGGAGGACTCTGAATAAGAAGGCTCGGCTGGACCGAGCTGGCCGAGGCTCAGAAAGGGAGGAATCGGAGCCACCTTTTATGGACCTGAGAGGAGAATCAACATAAATAACTCAAATATCTCAAATGCTGGATGGATGCTGCTTTTTGCTTTCTCACCTTCCAGGAAGCTAAAGGACCATGCCAAACCCAACCCAACCCAGCAATTAGCTGGCAGCCTTCTGCAGTATGCCAAGGTGATCTCCCCACCACCACATGAAGAATTTTTTTGGACACTTCACTGATGAAAAATAAACATTTAGTCAGTCAACTAACGGCAACGAATTGGGTTCAAATCCCATCCCTTAATTTGGTAAAACATTTTCCATCAACAAAGATAACCGCTCTCCACACATCCTACCAGCATAGATTAAGTAGATCCAGGATAATTAAAATGTGGATGTTTGATGCAGGACATTTTTAGTTTAAGAGTATCAGTAGCACCATTAGGCAAAATTAGTTGCTGTCAGAATTATGCAAAGTATCCCCTCTTGCCATCCTGGATGTGCCAAAATCTATGCAGCAAGGTTAAGAAGAGCGGCAGCCATCTTGCAGAGACTCACGAAGTTTAAATAATCTTAGAGTATACCCTGGTTTCATCTTGCACTGAATCAGCATCTGACCCAGACCCAAGTGGGTTCTAAAGCTGTATGTACAAGGGTGGTGGCAGAGTTAGCCTACAGAACACTTGTGTGGGACGGCGTAGATTCTAGGCCGATCCTATCTATCGGCTAGCTCTGTGACTTTGGGAAACACCTTTTCTGAGAGCAGATTATCTTCTTGAAGGTTCCTTCTAGACTCAAAGTTCCAAGTTTTCCTATCTGCTTCCATTTTCCCATCTACTTATAAATAGTGCATTAGAGATTAAGTATGAATTTCAGCACTCATAAGAAAGACTGCAAAATTCTGAAAATGGAAGTAAGTCCTGGGTAAGGTGCACTATTTTCTCTTTGTGGGCATCCATTAATGTCTTATTTGGTTACTAGTAGGAAAGTTGTAGAAGGAAATGTTATTTACAAGAGGCATTTTGTACACACGCACACACACACGCACACAAAACAGTGCAGGAACAAAAAGAATGTATGTACCAATGAGAGGCATTTCCCCATACCTACAATGAATTCCCTAATGGTTATAATATCACTAAGGGTAAGGACACTGAATGTGAGGCCACTGGAGAAACAGGAAGGTGTAAGAACTATATTGGTTACTCTGTCCATTTTTCTCATAAAAAATATTATGTTTCCAGCTATCCTACTAGCCATTAATTTCTGAAAACAGATTACATTCATATCAGTGAGGGATAAGGGGTAGCACCAAAGAAAATAAATGTTAAGATAAAAAACAGACGTAAACCCCTTAAAAAGGAACAGAGGGAGTACTCAAAGCTTTCTTATTACACTGTCAAAGACAAATGTGAGACAAGCAGACTAGTCCTGCAGAAGCTCCAAACAGCCACGTACCACTGTGTTTCTAGTACATTTCTTGCAGTGTCATAAAAAAAAACAAATCATTGGCTCAAACTGGGACTGTATTCTTGTCCGAAGCCTACGACTAACATCTGTGTAACCTTGAACAACTCACTTCACCTCTGAGTGCCAACTGCTTCAAACCCTCCAAATTAGATTAGATGGTCTTCCAACTTGAAAGTTCCGTATTTTATATATTTTAAGTCTTCTACTAGTTGGTCAGTACAGTCAACCAACTGAGAGGCCATAAGAGTTTAATCACCATCTAGTGGTCAAACTGATTAACTGCCCTTACGCTAAGGCCCATGAGTTATTCCTCATGAACTGAATAGGAAAGGCTGTATATTTTGTGAAAAGAGCATAAATGAGGTATGCCACATAACTATTAGTGGAAGGAGAAAACAGAAACTCCTCAAGCTACCAAATTATAAAATATTCAGGTTGAAATAAAGCCTTAGAGAATATATAATCCATCTTCTAACTTTATACATAAGTGGCTAAGGAGAGTTAACTTTTACTCTTCTAATTGCTGGGCAACACCCTAAGCATTTATCTTATTCTCTCACTTAATCCCCACGATAGTCTCTGTGTGTTCATTATCTTCACTTTATAGATGATGAAAAAGGAGACTCTGAGAGATAAAGTAGCTAGCTCAAGGCTATACAGTTAGCAAGTGGCAGAATTAAGATTTCAACCCTGAGATTTTTAGGTCCCAGAACCTGGACCCTATGGATAGGGTCAACCACTTGCCCCAATCGTACAATTAAATGAAGAGCTCTAGCAGGGAGTCAGGGTTCCCAAGTCCCGCCCTACCACACTCTCTGCAACATTCTGTTGTTTGATGACACGAATGGAGATTGTCCAGGCCATACTTATGTACCTCACATGTAGAAGCAAAGAAAACAATACTCGTATCCTAAAATATTTGGAGGTGAGTGGTTTCCTTGTGTCTGAAATAAATGCCTCTAATTGTAAAGCCTTACAGTATTATACAGATCAAGTCAGTATTACGGACATGAGGGCATTTTGTTTTGAGGCAATTGTACAATCGTGGGCAAGTAATTTAGTCTCTCTTGTCTTCAGTTTTCTCATTTGCAAAGACAAGGGGTGCATTAATACCCTCAAATCGATTTGGCTCTAACAGTTTATGAATTCAGTGGTTTGCCTTAAAGTGTCTTGAGAAGAATGGGATAGCTACCCATGAACTCTGGATTGAATCTTCCTTCAATATATCTTTCCTTTGACCTGAAAATATGCCGTGGGAAACAACACTCACTACCTGTCACTGGATGAGTTATAACAGGAGCACCAAAGACAGCTCCACATTTCCTCATTATTCAATATTTAAATAAAATGAAGGCAATTTCTAAAAGTCTTCTTCTTTAGAAGACATTTAAGGACATTATGGGCAAGTTTATGCATTTACTTAATAATACAATTTGACTGACAGAGATGAATAGCCCTTGTTTGTCAATTATTATCTTCTTTGAGCGAGTAAGCCAAAGATCAAGATCAAAACAGGGGCTGCACTTTGACAAGCCCACTTCTGAGAAAAACTAGAAAGGTCACCATCTTTGGAATATGGGCTCATGTGTTATAGAGTCTGTTGAAGGACATGGCACAGTGAACAGCATCAGAGCATTTCTTATTAAAATTTAATTAGCATGTGCCTTCTAATGTTGAAGAATGCTAACCTAGGGAGAAGTAATGGGCTGAGATATGGACAGAGAGAACACACAGTGCTTAGTGGGCTTCCATGCAGTTGACTGCTCTTGGAAATGTCCACTGTATCTACTGAGAAAAATGCCACCCCCTTGGGGCAATTATCAGGGTTTCAGCATGCCAAAAATTGCCTCTTCTTAGGATGAACCTGTACTTGAGCTTCTAGTACCAACAGGATAATGGTGCAGGGGGGAAAAGGGTACTTTTAATATTTATCTGTTGACCTAAGAGCACCTGTTTCAAGAGTCTTGGGAAAGTTGACAAGGGAAAGAACAAAGACTACTCATTAACTAGTCACTCATCACTCTTCAATGGCCTTATTACATAAATAGACATGAGCTGAGATTGTCTTTCTAGAGGAAAAACGAAATGTGTGAACTTATCCAAGGAACTTAATTGATGGAGCTATTTCAGATCATTCTGTCCAGCAAAAATGTGCTTTATTCTCTCCAAGTAAATATTTAGTTTATCATTTTTCTCACTCCCCTCACTCATTCAAATTTCTGGGTAAATAACTGCCCAGGAGTTGTTTCATCTCTTTCCCAAAATACATATAGTTGTGGGAGAAGGAACATGGTAGGGGAGGAAGCAGTAGTACATAACAACACACCACACAAAAGAAAGTCTGACCCAGGGTTGTAAAAAGCCTGAATAGCATGCACAAAGTATGACTCATCTCAAAAATTTTACATAATCTAGGAGAATAAAACGAATTACTTCTGGGCACAAATTATTTAAAGGCACATGAAAATAAACTTTCAATTCGTTTTGTTACTTGTTAGCTAACACCGGCAGTGTGGTAACAGGAATTTATTGTGAGAAAATACCTAGGTTGCGTACCATCTTGTTGCCTGCTCTGGTGCGGATGGGCTTTGTTCCCTGCATGTGTGGTTCAGAAGACAAATTTCCAGAATCAATTTAGGACTTCAGTCTCCTTTTTCAAAAAATGAACTGGCTGGTCCTAGGCAGTGTCAGGCAGGCTGTGGGAGCCCAAGCCCTAAAACTGTTGTGCAAAGGAGCAGCCCCCCCACCGCTCCGGCAGAGGGAAGTGATTTACAAACTAGGATCCAGAGTCAGGTAAACCTGCTTCAAATCTTTAATCTTCGTGCTTCTAATCTTCAGTGTCCTTGTCTGTGAACTTGGGAATACAGCCATGCCATGGGCATGTGGTAAGAGTTAAATGAGGTGGTAGATATACGATGCTTAGCATAGCGCTTAAGGCACATTAAGTGCTAAATAAATGTCACAATTTATCATTATTGTCTTATCATCATTGTTAATGCAAAGGTGTGCTAATTCATACCATTAGGGACTGGTTGTATGCAGCCTTGTCTCCCAGGAGAATAGTTCTGATTTATTAGTAGTGCTTTCAAAGATGTGATACATTTGCCAAAGTGGCTGACTTGTTCCTGGGAAACACTGGGAATGCATACTTCAAAACATTATAAAAGAAACATACTGGTGCCTTACCCTATAGCTGCTCTCAGCCTTGGTGGCCAGCCTGTCCTAGAAGTATACCCCATAGGCTGAAGCTCTCTAAATGCTATGGATAAGGAGATTCCCCAGGGAGGAGCCTAACAGAAAAGACTTGAAAAAAAATTCCATAAGAAACTGAACAGTGTTTAGAGTGAAGTGTCCACAGTTTTCCCCCTCCCTTCCATTTATTGTTCCACTTTAGTTCTCTCTGTAGAAGGTGCCAGAGACCAAAGGTGTCCAAGGAAATTTTGCATGTTAGAATTTTTAAAATTTCTTTTAGAATTTTTGGTTAAGTTTTAGAATGAAGTCATCGCTTCACTGTATCCAGACTACAGAGCAATTATTCCTTTGCCTTGCTGGAAACTGGAGTAAAATCTCATTTGTCAACTTCAAATAATCCACAGTAGAGTTGAAAAGACTTGTTGGTGATTGAGTCAGACGATTTTAAGTCAAAAATAGAAAAAAAGTCCAGCTGGACCATCATAAACAGGGCTTCTTAAACCTCTTTAATCTAAAAACTGATGAATAATCATTATGAATGTATGCACAGATATTTTTTAAATGTTTATAATTTTTAAGGAGTCTTGAGAAGCTCCTTGTAATTGATTTAGGGCATCTGTACATTCTGACACATGGCAGGAACCATACGGTAGTAATTTTGCAAGCCCAGTGCCTACACATAGTAGGTATACAGTAAATATTGGCATCAATTGGTATGTAGGCATAGAATATTACATAAGAGGACATAGAACTGTGGCTATAAAACCAACCTGAAATCATATATAGCAGATAAGCAACTGTATTATTAACATCAGACCTTAAACAACAAAATAATATAAGAACCCCCTTCCTTCAAACGGATACCCTGTTTCTTCCAACTCAGCCTCTTTCCTCTCTTAGAAAGAATATGTGTCTAAAATTTTCCATTGTAGATCGCTGGGGTCAACATTCTAAACCGTTTGTGCTTTCAAATTTGCTGGACCAGTGCAAGATCAAACACAAGGTACACTCAAGTCTCAATGTAAAGGAACACCGTGACAGCCTGGATTATGAGTGAAGTTAATTCTTTCCCAGCAGACTCCGCATTCCATTGTCGGGGTTGGGTCCACCCCAAACAGAGGTGCCAAGAAGTTAAGAAGTCCAAGAATGTTCAACCACAACCTGTCTGCCAAGGTGTTTGATGAAGTTTGCCATTCAGGTGTCGCTCATTTGTATTCCAGACCCTGTACGTAACAAAGTAAACACCGTGCTGTATGCTCAGAAAGATGTTAATGAACAGCGCTGGACAGAGCAGAGCTGAAAGGCGCCTGTGAATGTGGCTGTCCCAGCTGCAAAGCCCCCGTAGGAGACATGTTGAAGCACTTGCTGCCCTAAGAAACGATGCCTTGGGCATTTTCAGAAGACCCCGTGCGACTGAAAGAGTTGGGGTTGCAGATTGATGTGGTATTTGGGAACCAAAGGGTGGTTGCTATTGGTGTTGCATAATAATGTAAGAGCCTTTCCCCTTCTCATCACCGTCAGTTATGTCAACCAAAGAATTGATCTCTGGTATCCTAATAGGGCTGCTATGGGGACAGTCCCCATCTCTGTTCATGGCATATTGGCAATTTGTGGGGAGAAGATGGACAAAACAATGATCTGTCTATAGTAGATGACTGGCTTTTCTTGTGGGGGACTAAGAGAACCTCAGAGCACCTGTGGAAGTCCATCCTTCTCTTCAAAAATCCTTGTGAGTTTTTCTCCATTCATATTTCATTGGTTTATTATGGACAAAAAGCCCCCACAAAATTGTCAAACCAAACCAAAGGGAAAGGAAAAAAAAAAAAAGCACAGTAAAGGGAGGCTTAAAACCAAAAGCACATCAAAGTACGTTCTGCATTGCTTCAGCTGAGTAGGAATGACCAAATCAAATATCCAGTCCCTTCAGCACGCAGCTGGAAAGTGAAAACTATTACTCAGGGGTTGTTTACAGCTCTACACTTCCTTACCCCTCACCCTCCTTTCAGGAATTTAGATTCCAGCTCAGTGGTGATAAGTTTCCAGAGGGGCAAACTACTTTAACAGTGAACTGCTTGGGATTGGAATGAAAAAATCAGCTCTAGGGACAGTATTTTCATTTTTTAAAAAGTTGTCTGGGGAAACATGAACTGATTAGTGAAAAGGCAGGGAAGCACAGACATCACACCAACAACGAAGAAGGCAAAGCACCGCTAACTGCAGAAACAAGGGATTGTGGGAAGCCAGGCGTAAAGCACGGAGTGGCAGCTGTGAGTGGGCTCTCTGGACGTGCCCGGGCAGGGACACTGACTGCCCTTGTTTCTAGCATGAGAGAGTTTGCCAAGTGTCAGGAAGGTGAGTGACTGAGTGTGCTGGCAGAAGAGAAGTTTTAGGATAAGCAAAAGAGAGAAGGTGCTTATAAATTTTAAATAATACCAAATTAGGACTTGCCATTTTGAGAATTCAAAACCCACAATCTGGATAAAACATGAAAATAAAACAAAAAGCTGGGGATGTTAGTATATTTTATTCAGATTTGTGGGTTCTGTGAGTGGTAAAATAATTCATTGATCTATTACCTGTCTTATTGTAAAATCTAGAAATAAAGAGGATGATGAAAGTCTGCCATGAATCAAGTGGAGGCTGAGCCATCTACTGCACTGAATCCTTAAGTGCACACAGAATACGATGTGATGAAAAGTACCAGATGGCCTATGTCTAGTTAGATATAATTCTGGTGGGATCCAAATATTTTGTGCTCTGAGCTTTACTTATACTTTGCCCTTAGAAAAGTCTCTTCCAATTTATTAGGAAAAGGGTGTGCGGATGAAACAAGTAATTTCTCAACTACCCTGAGGCAGACCAGATAGAGGCCTACCTAAATCATGGACAATTTTCATCATCCTCTTGGAGTTCTAGAACAGTGTGGAAACCAGGAGAATAAGGTACCTGCTATGTGGACTGTTGACAGAGGGTCCAGGCTGTGAGAGACTACATTTGCCTCGTGGCTGTTTGCAATGAACAGGGGTAAAGAAAGAAGAATGTTCAGTCCCGGCAAATAAAGACAAGCTACTGAAAAAAATTAAACTAAAAGTGCGGCAAAGGAAAAATACATAAAATGAAATGATCAGTACCCATGAATTCAGGAAACTGGCTTTTCTTCTGTTGAAGAAGTGAAATAAATTCACATCTCTATCATTGGTCACCGAGGAAACAGAAACTGGTTCGGGAGTCCCCACCACAGTGGGTATATTTTACCCCATTTTTCATGGTGGAAACACAGGTGACTACAGCAGCCGAGGATTTACTTACAATAAATATGAAGGTCAGCATGCCTTATATTTTTGTCTTCTAGAACACTGAAACAGTATTGAAATTCTTGGTAGATAAATAGATAACAACGGCAATATGAGATTTTTCTTTGTAGAATGATGAGGACCCAACGGGTTAAGTCAGGGTTAGACTTTGACTCGAAAAGCCAGTATTCCTTCACATTCTTAAACTAGGATCTATAGGAAACTAGTGAATGTAGTAAAAAACAATCCTAAATAAGATTATAACATTTATCAGCATAGAACTTAAATGTTCATAACAAAAAAAGTGCAAACAAAATCAATACTTCTAAAAACTAAGGAAAATGGGGTGTAATAAAAATGAATATAATCATAAAGCCGGACAAACAAAAACAAGCTTCTAATTACACAGAGAAATCAAAGTATAGAGGGTAGCAGGGGCCAGATTCGTCCTTCCGGTCTCACAGAATACCAGTGAGGCAGCCTCCCAAAGGCTCCGTGGCTGAGTCCTCTTGAGCTGTTGCCTCTTTGCGGGCAGCACAGTCATCAGAAACCTTCAGAACCACCTTCAGGAGTTTCTTCGCTTGAGAGTTCAACAGAACCCCCACTTGTCTCATACATTCAATGGTCTCATAAGACACTCACAGTTTTGTCTGCTCTGGCTGAGGCACCCCTTTACACAGAACCTACTTTTTTAGGTGAACTATGATGGTAGTGGTTTGAAGGGAGGAACCACCCAAGAAACAAGGGAACACCATTCTAGCGATGGCCCTTGGAGCAAGAGAAATAACTTGTCTCCCTGTACCAACCACACATTGAGCCCTCCTTCTTTTGAAAAACAGAATGTTCTTTTCCATTCCTGAGTGCATGTGGGGAGGGCATGCCACAGGGCTGAGGAAACAACACTTCACTGTGTTACTGTGTGACCACCGTCCTCTGTAGGGGGACTCCTGCTTTCCCCAGGGGGAGCCTGTGGACCCTGAGGTAGGTATAGATACTGTTGCTCCCCAGCGTCCCCTCCCATGGGCCAACTGAAAAGGACCAGTGGAAAGTTACCGTTCTTTGTCTGTTGGGGGTGCTTCTTCCGGACGTAGGACTCACAGATCCCGAGGTGTCCAGTTCATCAGCAGAAGACCAGGAAGACAAATCCTACATAGGAAATAGATTCTTTTAATGACTCCATGTCCCAAAGCTGTGATGACTTGGTAATCCACAATGCATTTACCAGCCCATCCCCACCCATCCTCCATAAAAAAACCAAACCATTCCTTGGGAAAAATAGAATCAGACAACTCTAAGAACAGAACCTAATTCTTCTAGTGTATTAGGCATTTTCTGGTTGTATGTTTGGTCCTGCTGGAAAATACAGGTATAGTTTTGTTATTAAAGGGTCAGCAGTAACGATTGAAAGAGGTTTTTTTGATGTAATAGAATCAAAAGCAGTGTCCTATTATAAAAGTTTATGAGTCCCTTTTTTTATTTTGAGACAGGACTCATAAGAGCAGTGATTGAGAGCGGGCACTTTATCCTGACAAGTACTATGTTCAAAGTCCTTCTAAAAATGGATAAAGATGATGCTTCTTTGGTTTCCTGTAAGAAATGCTAACAATGATGTCTGCTTAGAGCTTACCTGCTGACTGCTTGACATGTCTAATAGCTTCTCCAGCTCCTTGATGTGATGACTGACCTCCTTCAAGAGAAGTCTGAGCCGATTTCCAATCACATGGACTTTTTCTTTGGCTTCTAAACAGTCTGTGCCTTCAGCATTCACCAGGAGTTGGCAAGACATGTCTTGCAGTGAGGCCACTCTGATTTGGGATTCCAATAGCTCATGCCTTATTTGCTATGTGTGTGATAAGAAATGCTTTACTAAGAATTTTTGATAATTGGGGAAAATTCCAAAAAGGCAGAATGACATCAGTTTAACTTAGTGGACAATTAAACCTGAGTATCTGAATGCTGTGCTCACAAAGGGAAGAATGAAGCAGCCCCTGGCATTCAGGAATCAGGGGTCTGGGTTTTAACCCTGCCTCTGCCAAAAACAGTTTATAAGGCCCCTGAACCTTTCTGATCTCAAGTTTTCTCATTTCAGAAAATGATAATACCTTTTCTTGCCTGGTCCACAGTACGTATACTGGAAGGTTCAAATTGGTGAATATACGTGAATGTGCTTAAAATATCAAGTATTATGCAAAAGAGATGTAAGATATTCTTTTATACAGAAAGTGAAACATTAACATATAAATATAGCAAAACTCACATATGTCTAAGGATATACTCTGATCTTTGTCCAAGATTTTTTTGAAGGATATAGTAGTGATTCATTATTTACAACTAATGTCTAAGGTCAAAAGTCAGTAAAAATGCCATTGCATAGTTATTCCTTCCTGGTTTCTAAGACGTTCATGGTACTGAATTAAAAGCTACCAATTCTGTTGGTTAGGTTAATAAGCATTAAATGTTGAGAAATGACATTTTAAAAATACAGAAAGCTACGAAATGCAAATCATTTTCTCCTAATGGAACTCAAATATACTGCTTTATCTTCTATAAAATCCCTTAAGTACACTGTACATTATATTGTCCAAAGTCCTTTGCATAAGAATCTATGCAGAGATTCTGCAAATTTCCATTTGAATTCAGTGCTAGAAAAAGTTTCTTTCTCCTTGAGAACTGGCATGTTTTCTTTTTCTCATATAATGAAAATAACTTTTCACATTTCCCTTTTGTCTTCGTTTTCACAAAATTTGGTGACAAGGTTACTGTTAAATCTGATACACTTAATTTCTTCTTCTTATTTTTTTTAAGGTTTTATTTATTTATTTGAAAGAGAGAGAGTGAGTGAGAGAGAGCATGAGCAGGACAAGGGGGAGAAACAGACTCCCCTGTTGAGCAGGGAGCCTGACATGAGGCTTGATCCCAGGACCTTGGGATCATGACCTGAGCCAAAGGCAGTTGCTGAACTGACTAAGCCACTCAGCACCCCCTCACTTAATTTCTTCTAAGAAGTCTTAATGGTCCCTCTATTTTAATAGTTTCAATGTCCATAAAAATAAAATTTAAGCAACTCAATATACTCTTACTTTATACATAGATGTAACAAATACAGTTTAAATTAAAAATAAGTGCAATTGCCAAAGATCTGCTTTAGTAAAAACAACCTAATTAAGACGAAGAACTAATTAAGATCTCTACAACTGAGCAATGACTTTAGAACCAGATTCTAAAGCTAGTAGACGTCATCTTCTATAAGCATGTTTGCCTCACAAAAATCAGAAACTATAACAAATAAAAAAGAGAAAATTAGAGACCAGCATGCAAAAGGTAAAAAAAAAAAAAAAAAAAATCACCTCCATTCTTTTTCTGTAAATGAAATTGATGACTGCTATGAATAGGCAGGCCGTCAGAGCTCACGCATCTTACCATAAGCTGTTTGTGATGGTCCTGAAGTGTCTCTGCATCCTGGTTAGAATCAATAGGGACAATTTCATTTTTCCTTCTGTCGATGTTCTCCAGCATAAGAAGCAAACCATGACTCATTTCATGGAAATCCTATGAAGAAAAAAGATGGAGTATAGAATCATCGTGAATAATATATTCTTCTTTCCCTCACAGCTTAAATTTCCACTCTTTACAATTGTTACCACTGGCAGAGGTATGTTGGATTTAAGGTCTTATGCACAACTCCTTTCTGAGAAAGGTACTGGTGCTGTGGCAATTTTCTGAGCTCACGTTCTCTCCAAAAGCATCTAGTTTGTTATTTGAGGGAGAATTTGGACATAAGGAAAAACTGGCATCAAATACTTAATTTCTAGGGTTACTATACAGTTTGGAAGAAAGCAACTCTTCTCCCCTCTTTTCCCTGTATTCAAACCTTCCCATCTTGTAAGGCCTTAATCCGATCCCTATATCCTTCATTCATCCATTTGTTCATTCATTTGTTCAACACATAGTTACTGAAAATCTCTTACGCACAGGGCTAGGAGGGGGTGCAGGGGTGAGACAACAGCTTGCATACCTGCTTTCAAGGTATTCTTGGGGCACATGCAAACCTGGGAGGCAGGTTTACACTGTGCTCAGAATACAACCTGCTCCTCATCAGGACCTACAAGACCCTGCATGATCTGGTTGCTAAGCATCTCCCTGATCTTTCTTATCCCTGCCTCTCTGACTACATTCTGATCCCACTGGCCTCTTTTCTGACCTTAAAGACACTAAGCCCTTTCCTGTTTCTGGGACATCCCATTGGCTCTGTCTGGCAATATTCCTCCAGTGTCAGCTCAAAGATTCATAGAAGTTCCCTGACCTCTATCCCAAAGTGGCTTTTCTCAGTTACTCTTATCATCCACACTTGTAAGCATCTTGGTTAAGCAATTACTTGCATTTTTTAATGTATTTATTTGTGTGAGAGAGAGAGCACAAGCAGGAGGAATGGCAGGCAGAGGGAGGAGCAGGCTCCCCTCTGAGCAAGGAGCCCAATGCGGGGCTCGATCCCAGGACCCCAGGATCATGACCTGAGCTGAAGGCAGACGCCCAACTGACTGAGCCACCCAGGTGTCCCAGCAATTACTTGCATTTTTACTGTTTGTCTTCCCCAACAAAAGTAGAGGCTTTGTTGTATCCTGACTGCTCTACATAATATCTGTCAGAGAGTGGGCACTCATCAAATAATTGTGGTCAAATGGATGAGTAAATATTTGTAATGCTCACTTTCATGTTCAGGAAATGTCTGCCAACATGCTCAGTAAATATCTGTTGAATGAATGAATGAGTTGGGGCTGAGATAAACTTCTGGGAGTAGTCCAGATTAGCTGGATAAAAGACGGGGTCCAGATGTACAGATTCTCCAGCATAATGAATAGTTTGGGCACAATGTTATCTCATTCAAATCCTGGCTTTGGGGAGCGATTGCATCCCTCGAAGTGACCTTAATAAATCAAGTCCCAGACTCAGCTACACTGGAAATGTCTGACTCCCACAAACCTGACACTGCATCAGTGCATCCTGGAGCAGGCCCCGCCACTCTTCCAGCAGTGAGCACACACGGTCCCAGCGCCCGTTCATCTGGGACAAGCGATCTTGCAGATCTTGGCTTTTCTCACTGCCAGGCTGGGTGAACTCGGAGCTGCACAGGTTGATGGAAAGGATGATGGCTTTCCGGTGGTCCACAGCTTTCTGGAGCTCCTATAAAGAGGAAGGAGAACAACCAAAGAAAGAAAATAATAATAAAAACATTTAGAGCATAGTTTAAGATTTTAGGAAATGCTTCACCCAAATTATGATCCATTCAGTAAAACTGGCCTTAACCGAATGGCTAGATAAAAGACAGTGATGCACACCACTGAGGGCCACACTGTAGTTAAAGGAAATGGATTTGATGTACACTTGACAACTCGAATAGGTTTTAAAATATGGTGTAGAGTGAAAGAGTCAGAAACAGAACAATGTGTATAACATGAGAGCATTTATGTGATTTAAAAGGCATGTGCACACATACAAATCCACATTTTTTATGCATATATGAATGAATACTCATTCAGTATTTAAGAATGGTTGCCACGGGTTTCAGGAATGGAAATTAGAAAACAGTGGTGGAATAGGATAAATAAAATTAAGAGGAACTTTGTAGGAAGCGCTGATGACCCTGTGCACCCAACTAAGGAGTCTGATGAACTCAACCCAAGCACAGGAGTTCAACAACAATAAAACAAAACAAACTCAGATGGGCAGCAGGAGATGTTCTAGTGTAAGAATCTCATCACTAGACCAATGGGACTTAAAGTTGTGTGCAGAAGAATGAAATGGGAAACTTGCTAAGAAGGCAGATTCCCAGGCCTCAGCCTCTAGCTGTTTGGACTCGGGAGGCACAGAGAGTTAGTGGCCCACAAGGGGAGAACCCTGCCAATGTCATAGGCCACATTCTTGTGATGGTGAAGAGAATGGATTGGGTATTTCAACAGCTAACCAATTCACATTGATTTCACAAAAAACTAGGCAACTTGATTTTTGCTTTATGCATTTCCCACAAATCTAGGACTATTCCAACAACTTGTGCAGCACATGATTATGCACTAATGATTCAATATTTGGGTACTGTTTAAACATCCCCAGATTAGTTTAGGGTCAGTGATCCTGCAAATCACATCTACCCACGCTACATTTTCTTCTAAGTTCTCAACATTTCTGTTATGTTTCCAGCTTGTCTTAATTTTTTACTTTCCAACAGATTCTTAAAATGCAGTAATATAGATTTGACCACAGAGATATTATAAGATCAAGAGATACTGTGGAAAGATACAGACTTATATTCAGGAAACAGACAGGAAGGACTGGGGAAGGCACACAAGAGGGTGGCTTTTTCTTATCACACAGGCTGAATTTCAAGGTCTCCTTTTCCCCACCCTAATCTCACTTAGGTCTCAGACTCCGGCCAACATTTGCTTTATCAACTTTTTAAGGAGTTTGGTCATCATACACACTGCCTTACATTTTCCCAGAGAGGAAATAAAATAATTTAAGTACATTAGAGAAAAAAGCATTTTATAATCCAGATAATATAAATTGCATCTCCCATCTGATGCCTCATCCAGAAATTGATGGGGCTAGTGCAGAGGTTATTCTATAAGAAGAAATCTGAGCAACAGTGGGGAAGACTCATTTCTCTGCAAATTTAAAACAAGCAACAAACAAAACAAGCCACCAAAACATCACCCCAAAATAAATAACATACACAAAACCCGAGACACAAATGCAGCACACTTAACCCTTGAGCCCGGAGAGCCTAGGTAGCTCCGTTCTGAGGAAGAGCACATCTTGATGTTCTCCAAACAAAAAGAAAGGACTGAAGGAGCTATTAAAAACAAACTGGGCTCTCAATCCAGAGTATGCTTACAAAAGCCTCCACAGAGTAATGCATTTCAAGAACTGTGCTAAGGAGGAGTGTTAAGACCTGGAGATGGAGTTAGAGGGCATTATCCTGTGCAGACGGACACCCATCCAGGCCAAAATCAAGTGCACATGCCAGGTGTTTTACCATAATTACTCCACAGTTTTATTTTGTTGTATTTATTACACTGCATATTGCTTCTTTTATTACTATAATCTATTTCAGATGTTCTGCTCTTTCCAGAATGTCAAACAATTCCACTACGTCTCTACAAAGTCAGAGAGACACAATCTTGGAGAGGAAACCTCTCTACAGACTTGCAGGAGCTTGGTCATTTCTGCATTTCCCTTAAAAGAGGGTAAACAGGTCCCAGAGGTCCCTGGATGTTTCATGAACTTTTAATATTAGTCATTCCTTAAGAACTAAGTCATTAAATCATACATGATTATTTACACGGGGGCTGGTTCTATGACGTGGTCCATCTTTCTGCCCTTCCAAACCTGTTCTATAAATACTGATTTGGGACGGTTGGACATTCGTGTTCATTTCTGTTGACAACTTCCCTGCAGCTGGGTGAAAATGGACCAGCTAGAGCTAGTGGTTTCGTCGGGCCAGGCAGTCCACGGGGCAGTTCTCTGTCTGGTCCCCGTGGGAAAGGCTGAGGGCAGCTACCTTGAGTTTTTTTATTTGGAGCTCGATAGCCTGGATGTCAGTGCTGAGCTCCAGGCGCCGCAGCTGCTCCAGCCCCTGTTCCGTCTCCCCCAGCCATGTCCAGATGTTGTTCAGGTCCGCGCGGAACTGCTGCCACTTCTGGAGGTTCTGTTTCATTCTCAGCTCCTTGCTCAGGGCCTGGGCCTGGATGAGTTCCCACCGGTCAATCACACCTGCAGGACCCAACACACACAGATGAGCGAGTTGCGTTTCTCCACGCAGGGTGTTTGGGAAATGCTTCAAAGATACATCGTAGCTATGTATAAATAACAACAGAAAGAAAAGTAATTCTAGCAGGCGCTTCTGTTGTTGTCAGCTGTAAAAACAAACAAAAACCAAAACAAACAGTATAATGGCTGTGTTTATCCTATCCGCATTTTTAATGATAATGGGGCAAAAAATCCCACAAAAACTACATAGGATTTAATACCATAAAGAGCTTTATGAAGTAATAAGCAGTAAAGTGCATGAAGATGATATTCAATTGGTTTCTTTTTGCAACAGAACTTGGAGAGCACATATAGAAAATGCCAGATGAGGGGCACCTGGGTGGCTCTGTCGGTTAAGCGCTGACTCTTGGTTTCAGCTCAGGTCATGATCTCAGTGTTGTGAGATCGAGCCCCGCGTTGGGCTCCACGCTCAGCGTGGAGTCTGCTTGAGATTCTCTCTCCCTCTTCCTCCGCCCCTTCCCCCCTACTCACACTCTTTCTCTCTCTCTCAAATAAATAAAGCTTTAAAAATAAAACAAAATAAAATAAAATATAATAAAATAAAATAAAATGCCAGACAAGAGATGTTAGAGAGAGGGGCACCTGGGCGGCTCAGTCGGTTAAGCATCTGCCTTCAGCTCAGGTCATGATCCCGGGGTCCTGGGATCAAGCTCCGCATCAGGCTCCCTGCTCGGCGGGAAGCCTGCTTCTCCCTCTCCCACTGCCTTCCACTCTGCCTACTTGTGCTCTCTCTCTATCTCTCTGTCAAATAAATAAATAAAATCTTTAAAAAAAAATGTTAGAGAGAATGCATTAAAATAAACGGGATGTGTTCCCTACCCTCCTCTGTCAGGAGATCATCGTAACATGGAGAAAAGCTCTCAGGGGAGAATCGTGTAGAGTGAGATGAGCAGCACAGGGTAACACAGGGGCAACAAGGGGCTTCAGGATCTTCTATTTCCCTCTTTCCTGACCTGAGCACCACTCACTCACCAGCTGTTTGGGTTTCCGTTGTATCCAGGTTAACAAAGCCGGGGAAATTCTCTTCTTCCTCCTTCAGTTTGTGTTCTAGTCTCTTCACCAAGTCTATACTTCCGCTGCACTCACTCAGCAATTTCATCTGTTGAGACACAGAAAACAGGCCCTGTCACAGAATTCTCAGATTCTCACAAGTGCAAGAGTTTCTGGGGGAGAAGATCCTTCTAGTTCCTTAAAAAGGACAGTGCTGTGTTTTACTGCTCTGTGGAAGAAAAAAAATCTGCTAAAAACAAAAAAATCAAGTTCAAAAACACGTTCCTGCAACACAGGACACATTCATAGACATGCAGAACAGTGCCTTGAAGATATGCTTCGCATACTGGGTTTTGCATGAGAATCCCTCAGAATTTCTTTTACATCTCTGTCTGTTTTAGACTAAAAACCAATCTGGGATTTAAAACTCAGAGCCCTCAGCTGGCAATACAATATATAATTTTTGGCAACTTGCTTCTTCTTTCTTAAACTGAAATGTGGGAACAATAATATTACCACAAATCTCAAAGGAACATTTTTTTTGCATTAAATAATTAAAATACTTAAAAGCAGAAAGTACTATTAAAGCCAGCTGTTTCATAAGAAAATTTAAGCAATGTTTAATAGGTGTTAAGGGAATAAATTCTAACATCAAAGGAGAACATTCCAACTCCAAGTTTAATGTCATGCACAGCATTCAAAGAACTCTTGCTCTACTAACCATAAAGTTACGTCTCAAAGCCTTTAACAAATCACACTGCTATGACGTTTGACTGTTTTTGACTGAGACAGAGTACAATCTCAGTGACGTCAGCATGGTCACCATGAAACCTTATTATATTTAAAAAAAAATAAGTTTCACTATAACAGAAGTTGGTATAACAGGCCAAACTAAACAGGAAATAAACTCATGATTGATTGATTACTCTTCTGTAATTGTGAGGACATTAATATCAGCATATATAAACTACAACAATTCTCTTCTCTGGTTTCAAAAATCAGTACATTGGAGTTGTCATTAGACTTAGGGAAATTAATTTTTCTTTCCTTTTACTAGGCAGTCTTTTGGGTGTGAAAAGAAAGTATGAGCCGTGGAAGAGATTTACTTTTAAATCCTCTTTCTTAAGTATGTGTAGGAAAATGGGCAGTTCTCCAGGAAAAATTATTTGGTCAGTAACTTGAGCAGAGCAAATAAACTCAGTATATACTTTATTAGGTAGGAACTTTGAAAACAGAAGTTAGTAATATATACAATCTTTTGCCATCTTTTCTTCAAATCCCTCTTGTTAGTCAGATTTGTTTTCTCCAGAATGAGCATACTGATAACAGAGGATAAAAATATTCCTAAAGCCAGTAAGTGAATCAATAAACCCCAGAAAAGGGGTTGTTGCATGCTTAGTATATTCCATGTTAGTAATCTATCAGCTAAATCTGCTGCTCCAAGGATAACCTTGGCCCCAAAATTATTAGCTGAGTTTGGAAAATGCCTAATCACTTTTGAGAGCCAAAGCACTTTGTTGCTTTCAATTAAATGGATCTCACGGAGTTCTCCATGTAAAGGAACAGGTTGGTCACTGCAGTAGGTCAGTGCATCTGAGCATGGGCCCGTTTTACTCAAAAGGTAGCCTGCTAGCGCGGCTTCGTTTTGTACACCCGAGCCCATGAGCTCAAGGACAGCGTGGTGCTTCGATAGCTCAGAGAGCCCTGGGCCGCAGACAGACTGTTCTTTGTCACACAGTTATGATTCCCAGGTGCCTGCTGGCATCACAAGGGTCAGGATACTCACATAGCCTCTGTAGCTGGAGTCTAGCTCCGGTCCCGTGGGAGTTTTGCTGCGGATAATATTTTCAGTTTGCTGCATCTGAAAACGGCTCTCATCCAAGGCTCTGTCCAGTTGTCGGATCTGCGACTCGAAGGCACTGGGAACTCCTACAGTGTCAACCACAAGAATCTTTAACACGCTTGACATTCAAGGAGAAGTTTGAGAAATTACTTCGGCTAAGGTGGTACAGAAAGGGCATATGTGTGCGTCATTACAAAGCAAATTTAGTACTAACGTGCTGGTGAGTTAGAAGTTCAAAGACCAGACCAATCAATGAATGTGGTTGGCTCAGAGTCCTAGCAGGCCAGATACTGCAAAAGGGCTGTGCAGGGGGCTCTAACAGACTGTGTGTCTGCTCTGCTTCCAGCTGATTCCCTGAAAAACTACATGTTGTAAGCTGTGGGAGGCCTCTCCAAAAGCCTAGGGTGGTGCCTTTTGCTCCACCCAAACCAAGATGCAGCTATTTCTCATATTCCCTCTGCAGGCACTTATTAAGCAGAAAAAGATATAACCCTCTGTTTTCCTTCTGCATCTCAATAGAAGCTAGTGCTCATAGAAGACAGTCACCCCGGGGCTGCATCATTTGCTTAAGGTATGACTTCAAGTTAACCAAGAGACTAGTTCAGGTTACATATGGGTAGAGACACCAAACTACCAAAGGCTTGCTTTTGTTTAAAACCCAAACCAAAACCAGGAGAAAGCTAAGATTTTAGCATTTGCATCTAAGCGTTCTCTTAGAGCCTGGAACTTCTGGCTCATCGCCTTTCAAAGTGTGATGTGTGCGTGTGCAAAATGTGTGTGTGCATGCGTGTGTTATGATTTTTGAACTGAACAAGAACATTGATTGTCAGAGTGAAGCTAACGCAGGGTGAAAGCAGAACATATATTAGTAAGCTTTATTAATTTTTTTTGAAAAAAGGCCTTCTAAATACACCTGGAAAGAGGTCTCTCACTGGGTATCACTGAGGAAGTCACCATTTCAGCAATGCTACTTTGCTTTAAAAACTAAGTGTAAACTTACACCTTTGCAATTCACTATTGCATCGTTGTGTTCAAACCCTATTCTCTCCACCTTCCCCCAAAATGCTCAGCTATGCTGACCTATAGTTTATCTAGTGCAACATTAAACAAAACTGGTTCCATTTTCCTTTCTTTATTTTATGGGGTAAGACTTATTAAGGTCAATTACGATTTTTTTTAGAGCCAGACATCTGGTCTCACCCCTGATCTTATATGTGGCCCTTGAGATCAGGAGGATGAATGATGGGCCTGAGGTCACGTTTGCAGGCCGGGAGCCCTGAGCCCCGTCCGCCGAGGCACAGGTAAGTCTACGAGTCCTGGAAGTCACGAAATCAGTACGGCCACCCTCAAGCAGGGCACAGATGCTGAAGACTAGCACTTCCATCTCCCATTTTCATCATAGGTCTATACCTAATGAGACTCATTCCCATTTAACAAGCTGAGAAGTCGTTTCACTGAACTTGATTACTAAAATCTTACTCTTGGTGTTGATCAACAGAATGGGGTTTTGTTTGTTTCTACTGCAGCAGTAAGAGAAGGAGGTGGTTCCTTAACATGCTGGGTG
The DNA here is from genome assembly GCF_054177405.1 of Leptonychotes weddellii. NCBI lineage: Eukaryota > Metazoa > Chordata > Mammalia > Carnivora > Phocidae > Leptonychotes > Leptonychotes weddellii. The sequence goes on from NC_138376.1 coordinate 117,582,524, forward strand.
CCACAGAGCTGTGAGAGGGACAGTAGATGTGCCCAGAGAGGAAGCTTGTTACAGGTCAGGCGGAGGAGGATTGCTTTGGCTTTTTGTGCCTACCAGAGGTATTTCTGATTGCACTTTCTGTGAGTTTTACATAGGCCTCAGGACTTTCGGGGATCATTACATCTGCAAAAAGAGCACAGTCTAAGTTGACAGCTAGATTCCTTGTGGCGGGAATTAACTTTCCTGGGGAAAAAAGGTTAGTCGCTCTAGACAGGCAGAGGAATATACAGAGGAGTGTGAGCGTGCTCACCAAAGGTTTCCTGAAATAAACCATCAGAGCTCACACTGAGAATGTTTTATGAGCCAAGCACCGTTCTAAGCACTCATTTATCTTTGAAGAAACCCTACAGGGTGCATGGAAGTCTTATTCCCATTTTATTGATAAGAAAGCTGAGATCCAGAGGAATTAAATGACCTATCCAAGTTTCAACAGGTAGTAATTGGCAGAACTGAGATTTCAATCCAGACAGATTCTAGAGCAGCAGATTTCTGTCCAGTAGAAATGAAGGGAGCTACACATGTCATTTTAATGGTTCTAAGAGCCACATTAAGAAAAGTAACAAGAAACAGATGAAAATAATTTTAGTGCTTTACTTTGCTAAACCAATATATCTGAATTATGATGTGTAATCACCATAAATATTATTACTATTTTACATCCTTTCTTTGTGCTAAGTCTTCAAAACTTGTGAATTCACATAAGTACATTTGACACAGCAAAGCTCAATTTTGCAAGGTCACATTTCAGGGCTCAATATGTTCAGTCACATGTGGCTGATGGCTACATACCAGAGAGCACTGCTATAGATAAGAAATGCCTATTAGGCCTACTGTAAAAACAAAATAGAAATGAGGGAAATCATTTTCTTTTTAGATAGTGTCATACCCTTGGGAATCCAAATGGGAACCATCAGAGACAAGCAGAGACGGCCTTTTGGAGAATGTGTGAGACACATTTATAAGTGCTGTGAATTGGCCTCTGATTCTTTCTTCCATTTTTACTCACCTTCCTACAATGTTCCTCTTTCTCTGTCCACCCCTTCACTATATGTGTTTCTTACGGTTTTGTCTTTCCTGTTTTGCTTTATACATTTTTCCCAGGTGATTTCCTCTCTTCCCTCAGGGACAATTTCCATGTATATGTGGATAGCCACCTAATCTGCATTTCTAGTTCTAGAACTTCAGACCCATGCAACTACTGCTGGGTATTCCATTTGTATATTCTACAGTATCTCGAATTCAGGGTGTACACAACTGAATCATTACCTCCCCCCTTCTTGCTGCCCTGCCCCCTGGCCCACAGACACCCACAACATTCTCTCCCTCTTGTGGTCCTCAGGGCCTCAGTCTACCTGTACCTTTCACCAAGATACCCAAGTCTGAAAGTCAGCTCAATCCCAGTTCAATCAACCATCACTTAAGGAGGAGACTTGTCATGATTTGTCACTTCTCTTCCATTCTCTCCATCCCCAGTGTTGTTCCTTAGTTCAGGCCACCATCACCTCTCCATCCTTGATCATAAAATGTTTCCATCTGAGCTTTTCTCCAATGGATCCCTTCCATATAGTATTGAGACAGGTTCTGTTGAAAGTATGTATCTGATCATGTCAACTCCTGCTTAGAGATCTGCTGTGGTGCCCTTCAGGAGAGAATACCCTTCCACGGCAAGTAGGCTGCTATTTGACCAGGTCCTGGTTTGCCTTTCCACCTCCTCTTTGTCCACTCTGTGTCTCTCAGTCTACAGCCTTGTCATTCTGGATGAACTTCGGGTGACCAAAAGCTCTGTGGCTGATCATAAAGCTGGGTGGGCACCCTCTCCTCTCTTCCTCTGAACTTCACTGTGTCTATCTAACTGACTCCCATTTATCCTGTGGGTCTCAGCTCAAGAGTCTTTTCCCTAAAGCCTTCCCTCAAAGCTCTGGTTAGTCAACCCTTGGCTGTGTTTCTGTACCACCCTGTGTACATTACACTGTAGCACCAACATTTCACACAGCTGTTGCTTATCTGTCTGTGTTCCACACTAGAGTGTAAGCTCTTTGAGAACAAAAGGAACCATGTGTCCCTAATACTTATACAGTGCTTGTCACATAGTAAGAATGTAAGTGTATGTGGGATAAACCAATGGTCATGCCACTTTTTGGATTTGATAATCACATTAATACCCAATTATTCTATTATGTGCAATTTATTCTAATGGAGAAAGGAAGAAGAGGATTCTGCTTAGTTTACACATTTCAAATACAATATTCAGTCCTTTTTATTTTCTTTCAATTTGGCCTATTGGAAGAGCGCTTTCCTACCTGATAAGCCAACAGCTCCCCTGAGGTAGAAATCTTTATCATCCTGACCCTCTTCATCCTCAGAGGGTAGAGCTCTGGACACAGCAGACTCCAGGTCACGACTGAGGTCATAGTCATGGTCCCACTCCAGGGGGATGGAGTCCACACTGGCAGGAGTGTCTCGTCCGGACCGCTCGCTCCGCAGGGGCTGGGCGAGTGAGAGGGAGGGGTTGGAGGAAGGCTGGGGGGAAAGCACGCTGTCCACAGAGGTGTCACGCCAGTGGAGGTCCGAGAGAGCTGCAGAGTCATCCAGCTCCAGCTCCCGGTCAGAGAGGTCATGCTCATCATCTGGGAGCTAGAAATGTAGTCAAGCCAACTCCATCACCGCAGTGGTCAGATGATGCCCTTACCACTTCTTGTTCTGCCTCTCACCAAATCTCAGTGTTCGAGCTTATCTGGGCCATATTCCTACCTCAGTGGGGGTAATTTATAACTTCCTATCATCAAATAAGTAGGGATCCTCTGATCACTTTTAAAAATGTCTTATAATCTACCAAAGCTCCAGTTTTTATCACTGGTGAATGGAAAGAATATTAAAACATACTTCAAATAATTAAGATAAAATAAGGTAATATAAATAAAGACAGCCTAGTAGCGTGCCTGCAATACAATAGTTACACAATGGCACATTTCAGGAACAAAAGGGGGTTACGAATGAAACTTTACCTGGTCCTCTTTTACCTTATATCCCAGATGCAAAATATATTTTATCAAAGAATATTCCAAACATCCTAATAACATTTTGTGATGTGATTATGGTAGCAATTAGGAAAGTGGAAGAGAAAAAAAAAATTCAACTAAACAAATTCATCAATTGAGCAACTATTTGCATTGCTCACTTTCATCTCCTTATTTCTTCTAGAAGCGTCTTTATCTTCCATAGAAGATATGTGCCAGTATTCTCTGAGGTTTTTACATATATATTAAACTTGTTTCATACCCGAAGCAATCCTGTCTACAAGGGAGGTAGTAGTATTAAACCAGTTGAGGACACCAAGGCAAGAGACGTGAAGTAACATGCCCAAGGTTATGTAGCCAACACATGTCAAAGCTCAGATTGGAACCCACTGTCCAATGCTACCTAACCCCGTGTAACTAATTCTCTTTAGACTTAGTAACAATGAAAAAAAAAAAAAAACCAACAGATCACATACAGGCAGGCGAATCAGTTTCTTATGGTATCTTTCCACGCGCCCGAAGACCTCCTGACAGTAACGCCGGAGTTCATCCAGCTCTTCCTCGATGACGGCTGCATCCAACGGCTCACTCTTTTCTATAAGCTGTTCTCCTTGGGCAATTATCTGCTCAATCTTATTGTGGTTTAGTGAAATTTCCTGCTGGAAGGCCTGGGGAACACAAATCTTGTGTAAGTTTTTTATTGTTCACAATGACATGAAATAATTACAAGATATATATTTAGAAAAACCAGGCAGGGGATATTGAATTTACCATACACAGTGACAAGCCAAGAAGCTATTACTTTCTAAAGTCAAATATAAAAATTTTAAATCAGAACAGGAGTCAGAAATGGAATCGTCAGAATTCCATGACCAGAAAGGCGCCTTTGGCTAATGAAATTTACTGCCACAGACGGTGTGGGTAGAGAATCACAGGAAAAAACATTTAAACCCATCACAAAGTTGATAGCACTCGTTATCCCTAATGAAAAGCAATGGTAAGCAATATAGTGCCACTGAAATAAATTTAACATTTTAGAGAGTTAATTAAATATTTTAATTTTAGATCTTCTGATCATATGTCAAACATGACTAAGAGAAACCATCCAAATGATAATGTCACAAATTCTTCTCAGATGATTCTTTTATTGGTTCAGGACATAATCAGAAAAGATTATAATTATCTGAACAACAAGGAATTCGGGGGGATTATTTAGACTCATTCTACAAAGTTGAAAAGAGTTAAGCTAGTGGGGACAGATTTCAGGGACAAATTTTAATTCAATATAAGAATAAACTCTGTAAAAGTTGAAATTAACCACTAAGGAAAAGGCTGCTGGGAGAAGGGAGCATGGTGGTGAGCTCTGCGACCCTGCCAGAGTCTAAAAAGAGTCAACTACCACTTGGTAGAAATTTCCTGTTGAAGGTTTTAAATATTGGTTTGTCTGTGAAATGACTCGGAGGAGTCAGTGGGGAAGGGGTGGGGCTATCAGGGCTCGCTACTTTCCGATTTTTTCATCCTGAGAATCTATGAGAATCTATGATTTTTGTCATCCTGAGAATTTATTCTTGCATAATACTCAAGTTGTTAAAACACTCTTCCTTTTAGGGACTCCTTATCTCTAATGCGTATCACTATTTAAATTTTTAATTAGCCACTGCGTTGGAACTGCACGGTGAAACATATCAAATATGCTTAAAAATTAACTTGGCATCTAAGGATGTGGAATATGTGGAATGAAATCCCAACATGAGCAAGTTGGAACATGGAAGTCAAATGAACTATTTGAAGGTGCTAGAAACAAAGCAGAAAAAAAAAAACCCAACCAGCCAAAAAACAAGATTCCTAACACCCTGGCAATGAAGTTAATAATTAAAAGTATATAGACTAATGGTAGTTATCTCTGGGTAATGTTCTTTATTTCATTTTTAATACATTTTGTATTTTCTGAATTTTTTTTAATCGAGAACTAACTTTTTCAAATGAGTTCTTTACTTTGTTCTTTACAAAAGGATCTACAAATCCCTTCCTCTTCACCTCTTCTTCGCAATTTGAAAAATCACTACTATCTTACCTTGAGTTGCTTTATTTTAGCTTGAACATCGCACTCAGAAAAATGCTCAATATTAGTGAGCTGTAGATCCATCTCCGTCAGCCACACCAGAATGCTGTCCCGAGCAGTCTCAAATTCCTCACGCTGGCCAATGAAATGCTGGATGTGAAAAGAAAATGATAAAAAACTAAAATCCACATGCACATATGGAGATGACACTGCCAATTCCAATGTTCTTCTGGAAAGTCACTTTCTCAACAAACAATGAGAACTCTGTAATCCTTTACCATATAAATTACCCTATAAACCACTCTTGCCATCCCAATCTTATAAAAATCACTGAGATTATGTCTGAATATGTTCGCATGGCCCAATCCTGTCCTCTGGGTCTCTAAGTGACAGAGGAGGCATAATAAAGACCTTGAGTCTGCGCAAGATGGAGGTGACACGCTTTTGCAGGTTGTCCCATCTCTGGTTGCCGTCGTGAACCATCTGCTTTAGGCTACAGGCGGAATCGGTGCGGTTCTCTCTGGCCAGGCGACGGTACTGCTTGTTGATCAGTTCCAGCTGGGTGAGGCTCTCGTGCACCTGTCGCTGGAAAGCCTAAGACCGCAGAGAAGCATGTCAGTGAGGGGATCAGTGAAGGGCTCTCAGCAAGGGCACTGGCCTCATCCTACAGTGAGAGGGAAAGGACAATTTCTGAGGAGGGTTTATTTCCCCTTATTAAACCAGAGTAATGGGATCAGTGGGGCTAAAGGACAGGGCATAGATCAAACAAAAATATGAGAGAAATTGGTAAATAGGAATAACTATATATATATATATATATATATATATATACACAAATACATATACATGTATAATATACACATGTTCCTATGTTATAGTTTTCAAAATACTGAACAGTCCAAAAAAAATTTCCCATGAAACAAACTGATTACACAAATATTTATGTGTGCTGAAATGTGAGTCTGAAAGGTTCAGAAATTTCTGATGTCAATACTGAGAAAAGAACTATCTGTGAAAGATGTAACCTCCTAAAAATCCAGAAACTTCTTTAATTCTGATGTCCATTAAAATAATTAAACCCCCTTTTTGCAGAAGTTGTCTAAATGCAAGCTATTATTAACTTTTAAGAAAAGCAGTTTAGTAAAATACAAGTAACCTTAAATAGAGGAAAGTTTGGAACACACTCTGTTTCTTTTTTGTTGTTCCCATGAATTACTCAGTTTTTACAAAACATTTTAGAGCTGATGCACCAGTTTACATGGTAGTGTCTATTTATTTATTTTTTTTCTTTTGCAATCTTTTATTTCTACCATGTTCTATCAATCGTATTCCATTCTTGGCCCAGGTCACATACTTTGGGCAAATTTCATAACTATACCATCACTTTTAATGATGAATAGTTTTTAAATGATTAAAACATAGTCCAATTCACTTGTATCTATTTATTTTTAAGGTTACCCTATGTACACTTTCGAGTTTCTGAAGTAAAATACTCTTCTTTCTCTCTGCAATATAGCATAGTTCTACGGTAAGAATCAATTAGCCAAAATAAAATGAAGTTTTTTTTCAAACTCATGTATATGATTTATGACTGACATTGATCCTGACATTGGACAGAAAACTGTACTATCAAGTGATCTGTACTCATCTAAATCACAAAATTCCGCTTCCTTTGGTCCAATCCACTGTTTACTTGCTACTACATCTGTGCCTCTGATACGGCTTTCCTTCTGAGAGTTGCTTTCAGAGACTTTGTCTTAGTAAGTCTAATCTCCTATTCTATAAGACAATTTAAATTACTCCCCAGAAAATGAAGCAATAAGAAAAGTTCAGCTTTGCCATTACTGGGAGTCACAGAATACGTTTTCCCACTGGAATGATGGTAGGTACCCCGGGGCAGGTACCCAGATCCATCCCAAATTTTCATGCATTTGAACAGGAAAAGACTGTCCTCAAACAACATTTGGTGTTTTTTTTTTTTTTTTTTAATTTATTTGTTTCTTAAGAAAGAACATTAATTATCATAGAAGCTAACCACATGGCTAACTTTTGCCATAAAATCTGAGAGTCTAAAATAGCATCAAAAAGGACCGTGCATAATCTGCTTTGTAGTATAAGCCAATTATAGAGGGTTTAATCTTTATGAAGCAGAGCGTAGTGAGATGGAGTACATGAATACCTCCCTGGCACTGGTTCATGCCGGGAGGACCTGAACTCTACTGTACAGCCCACTGTGGCTTTTCACGAGAAGTTTTCTATGGGAAAACATTTTAGATATGAAATTATTTTCCTGGAATTTGGTGGTAGAGTTATGCATAAATCCATATTCGGACATCAGAATAACTTTTATTTACTTTACATAGCATTTGAGCATTTTTATAAATTGCTGTAGTTGCTCATCTAGGACTCCTTGATTTTAAATCCCACAAGCACAAAAACCAACCTTTGTATTTACTCTAATAGGGCTTCAGTAAATGCCACATAAACTGACATTACAAGGTAAAAATAAATTCAGTTGGATTTGGTTGGAAATTTAATCTTATCTTTAAGCATCTCAGGGATCTCGGGCAGAATTAGCAACCAAGAATGATTTTTGTAAGATGCATGCATCGGGACTTTGCTGTCAATATCTATGGGCACATATCTGCCTGTCAGGGGGAACTGATGGAAAAAGAAACTTCAAATGAAAACATGGTGAACTTTAGGCTATGTCAGGTCCTCCGTGAAAATGAGTGGCTGTTAGGGTTGTATCATCCTGCGGGGACAGAGCGGACTCAGGATCGCACAAGCAGGCCAGACACTGGAGTCGGTGCAGCTATTTTTTGTCTCTGTAACTGAAAAGTCTTGGCGACTCAAGAATGGCACTGCTTTTCGTTATTAATTAGAAGTGGCTTATGATTAAAGTGTTATTTAATTCTGGAGCCAACTCTACTTTATCAATGATGTAAAAATACATATGCCTATTCTCTAATTAGATAAAGATCAAGAAAATATATTTGGAAGAGAGATTTTGATAGTATGAAACATCAGATTTTCATCTTAGACAGTTGATGATAAAGAATTATGAAGTTAAAAAAATGCCAACATTTTTTGGGGAATCATGATTTATGCTTTGTAAGAGAATTTCTTGCCAATATGACTTTATTTGTAATTCTTGAGAATCTTAACGTAAAAACCTCTTTCCCCCCGCTTCTTTGCCTACCTGTGGGGCAGTAATAAAGATGACCACAAAGTCACCACCCAACTGTTTCAACAAATACTATGCAAGTGAACAGTCACTTTATGTCTTGAGACACATTAACTGGCTATGCTCATATATGGCACATTAAGGATCAAATATTTGGAATTATAAGTCACCTCAAATTTCTTTAGTTCTTCCTTGGCAACTGTATAGAGCACCCCGGAAGAGCTTGGGAAGGCAGCTGTCCTTTCTGAAATCTTGAGCCAATCTTCAAAACGAGAATAATCATCCAGAAACTTCTGCCACAACCGCCACGTCTCTTCAATTCTGAGACAGAAAATGAAAAAAGAAAGAAAAAAAAAAAAAAAGCAGGATCCGATTGTTTGAGACTGTTTATGCTCCAGAACCCTGATGCCTGCAACGGGATTCAGAGTGCCCAAACAAGCAACTCTTGTGCCAAACAATCAGTGTGCTGTCAGCCAAGTGTGAGCACAGCGATGAAGAGACAACTGTCTGGGCTAAAATGAAACAGCTGTGAGTTCTGGGGGGTTTTTTTTGTTTGTTTGTTTGCTTTTGGTTTTTGGAATAAGTCAAATTGTGTATTACAAGCACAACTGTTCTGTAACGTGAACTGTTCTGTACACGTGGGAGGGAGCTCAGAAGCGCAACGCCGGGTTTGGGGGGCACACTCATGTTCCACTGAAATAAAACGAAGGTCTCAAGATGCATGGAAGTCCAACGTCAAATTCACCCTCATCAAAATTAACCTATCACAGGAAGACAAATATTAACCTTTCAAGAGTTCTCCAAACACTACAAAGGATTGTATGCTGTAAATAGTTATGATTATTTTCTAACCCATCACTATTTTTTATGTCTTGAATTTCAAAGGGTTTTTCTGAACAAGGATAAGGTCTTTGTTTTATTATTTCATTTTAAATAAAATAATATTACTTTTCACTCTGCTAGTTCTATAACAATATACTTATTCAGCAAGGGCATATTTTTATTTTTCTGAATTATATTTAAACTGTTAGGTCAGGTATAATTCTTTTATACATTACAGTATATTATATTTGTATACAGTATATTTATATATAGTAGACCCCCCCCATCTGTGAGGGATCTGTTCCAAGATTCCCAGTAGATGCCTGAAACTGTGGACAGTACTGAACCCGTATATATACTATGTTTTATCCTAGACATAGGTATGATAAAGTTTAATTTATAAATTAAGCACAGTAAGAGATTAACAACAATAACCAATAATAAAATAGAATTATAATAGTATACTGTAATAAAACTTATATGAATGTGGTCTCTCTCAAAATATCTTACTGTACTGCATTCACCATTCTTTTTAAAATGTTTTTATTTTAAAAAATTTTTTTAAAGATTTTATTTATTTGAGAGAGAGAGAGAGAGAGCACAAACAGGGGGAGTGGCAGGCAGAGGGAGAGGGAGAAGCAGACTCCCCACGGAGCAGGGAGCCCGACGACAGGCCGTGGAACTCCATCCCAGGACCCTGCGATCGTGACCTGAGCCCAAGGCTGACGCTTACCTGACTGAGCCCCCCGGGCGTCCCTGCATTCGCCTTTCTTGTGACGATGTGAGATGATCAAATGCCTATGTGATGGATGATACTACATGAATGATGTAGGTGTGTGACTAGTGTTGGGCCACTATGGTGGGGGTGGCGGGGAGCTACTGTATGACCTTTATGCTTACTTATTTTCCCAACTAAATGTGGATGGCAAGTTTGGGACACCAGAGCTCCTTTTGCACACTGCAACCAAAAGGAAACAGTAAACAGTGGATGCCCTGGGTAGTAGTTGTTGCTGTTGTGTTTTGTTTTTTCTCTCTCTCTTTTGGGTCCTTCCTCTTTCCCAGCTCTTTGAACCTCGCTGCTTACTTGAGCCTCCTTTCCATGGACATGGCGCAGATGTTTCTCCACCGCCGGTCCAGGTTCCGCGTCGCCTGCTGGATGGAGTCACACTCCGCGTCGGTGGCGCAGGCGTCGCAGTCATGCAGCAGGACCTCACACAGGTTGAGGACGGAGGCCACGCCCGTGCTGTGTTTCTCGATGTCTCTCTGAAGCTCCTGTGGGGAATGAGACCCGCTTTATTCAAATACTTGGATGCAGATGAGAGAAACTGCAACAGGCTTCGCTGGCTAAGAAATGGTGAGGCAAACCCTTGACAAGTATCTCCTTTCCTTGAATGCATGAGGTTTCTTCAGCATCGCTATGAAATATGGCAAGCTCAAAAACGGGAGAAGATGAAGCTAGAGATATTTTGGCTATGTGAGCTATGCCAAAATATAAATGGAACAAATGAAATACACTACATTAATTACATTAAGAGTAAAATTAGCTTTTGTAGTGGTTGAAGAATAAATCTTGCCCCAGACTCTACTCTATAGATACATCACTTCCATTTCGATCCACTGATCAATCAGTCAGTCAAAGGAATACATGTGCTCTTGTTAATAGCTGGCACTTAAGAACTGGGATTTCATTTCCAAAGTTCTGCAAACTGCTTAAACAGTTAGTTCTGCCATCATTAAAAAGTACCAGGGTTTAAAAGACCTAGGTTCTCTATCATATATGACATCATAACATCAACAGCTTCCCCATTGACCAATTTTAAAGGTATGACAGAAATAGAGAGATGATGATGATAAATAAGGCACTGGATTTCCCCAGTATCACACCATGTAGAGTCTTCATATTAACTGCATAAAATGTAAATGCAAAATGTACGTTATTTTTTCTATTGAGCTTTTAACTCAATTTGTTCAAGGAATTTCATTATTAAGAGAGGCTACTGGTATTTTTTTTGCCCTATTCATCAAGGTCCTTAATGTATTTTCCTTGTCTTTAAAACAATTCTTGGATGTGCCTAGCTTTTCTCTTGTTCTAAAGATAATTCCTCAACTTACTCAAATAGCTGAAATTTATATTTTTGTGTGTGTGTTCTTCCTCCTATTTTTCTCTTTAACACCATGTTTCAATGTCTTCCATGCAAACATCAGCTTATTGTCAAATGCAATAAGTATCTTTGATTAATATTTGGAGATTTTATGAAATAGACAAAAGAAGATAGATTCTATAAAAAATATTTCTATTTCACTAAACAGTCCTTTCATATCTCTTGTGTAACCTCTTTCAGTTATGTGGAACTTATCACAAGAACTGCTGGTCTAAAAAATACAAAATTGAACTCAATATTTGCTCAAAGATGAAGACAGAGACATCTGTGAATGAGATCATTAGGTAAATTCTAGGTCTTAAAGTGCCTTTTTTACAAGGATATACATTTGGAAGTAGTGTTAGGTACATGAACATAATCAATGCATTTTAAGTTATAGCATTTTGATTTAATTTTCCCCAAGTACTCAAAAGGTTTTCTTCCAGCTTTATTGAGATATAATTGACATATAACAACACTGCATAAATTTAAGATGAACAATGTGATGATCTGACGTGTGAATATATTGTGAAATGATTACCACAATAAGTTTAACATCACCTCACATAGTTACAATATGCATGTGTGTGTGTGTGTGTGTGTGTGTGTGTGTGCTGAGATCTACTCTCTTAGCAACTTTCAAATATGCAACACAGGATCGTTAACTATAGTCACCATGCTGAACATTACATTTCTAGAACATGTTCACCTTATAACCGGAAGTTTGTACCCTTTCACCACCTTCATCCATTTCCCTCACCATCACCCCCATCTCTGGCAACCACTCATCTACTGTTTCTATGAGTTCAGTTTTTTTTTTTTAGAGTCCACATATAAGTGAGATCGTACAACATTTGTCTTTGTCTGTCTGACTTATTTCACTTAGCATAATGACTTTAAGCTTCATCCATTTTGTTGGAAATGGCAGTATTTCCTTTCTTATGGCTGAATAATATTCCATTGTGTATATATACCACATTTTCCTTATCCTTTTATCTACTGATGGATACTTAGGTTGTTTCCATGTATTCACTGTTGTAAATAATGCTTCAGTGAACGTGGGGGGTGGAGATACCTCTTCAAGATAGTAATTTCATTTCTTTCTGAAACCTACCCAGAAGTGGAATTCCTAGATAACATGGTATTTCTATTTTTAATTTTTTGAGAAACATCCATAATGTTTTCCATAGTGATGATACAAATTTACATTCTCACCAATAGTGCATGAGGGTTCTGCTTTCTCTACATCCTTGCCAGTACTTGTTATCTTTTGTCTTTTTTGGTAATAGCCATTCTAACACGTGTGAGGTCATATCTCATTGTGGTTTTGATTTGCATTTCCATCATGATTAGTAATGTTGAGCATCTTTTCATGTACCTATTGGCAATTTTAATATCTCCTTTGGAAAAAATGTCTACTCAGGTCTCTTTCCCATTCTTTAAATTGGATTATTTGGGTTTTTTTTGCTATCGAGTGGTAGGAGTTACTTATATATTTTGGATATTAACCCTATCAGATATGTGGTTTGCAAATATTTTTTCCCATTCCAGAGGTTGCCTTTTCATTTGGTTAATCATTACTTTTGCTTTTCAGAAGCTTTTTAGTTTCATTTAATCCAACTTGTTTATTTTTGGTTTTGGTGGTTGTACTTTTGGTGTTATGGCTAAAAAATCATCACCAAGATCAATGTCAACAAGGTTTTTCCCTACATTTTCTTCTAGGAGTTTTATGGTTTCAGGTCTTATATTTAAGCCTTTAATACATTATTTTGAGTTAATTTTTGTAAGTGTTGTAAAATAGGGGACCAGTTTCACTCTTTTGCATGTGAATGTCCAGTTTTTCCAACATCATTTTTTGAAGAGACTATCCTCTTCCCAGTGGGTATTCTTGGCTCCCCTGTCAAATATTAGTTGACCATATATATGCATAGGTGTATTTCTGGGCTCTCATTCTGTTCCACTGGTCTATGTGTCTGTTTTTATGCCAGCATCATACAGTTTTGATTACTACAGCTTTGTATCATAGTTTGAAATCAAGAAGTGTGATAACTCCAGCTTTGTTCTTTCTCAGGATTGCTTCAGCTATTTGGGGTCTTTTGTGGTTCCATACAAATTTTAGAATTGTTTTTCTGTATCTGTAAAAAGTGCAATTGGAATCTTGATGGGAACTGTATTCAATCTGTGGATAGCTTTGGTTGTATGCTCATTTTAACAATATTAATTCTTCTAATCTATAAATGTGAGCTATCATTCCATTTGTGTCTTCTTCAATGTCTTTCATCTGAGTCTTACAGTTTTCAGTGTAGAGATCTTTTCGCTCCTTGGTTAAATTTATTCCTAAGTATTTTGTTGTTTTTGATGTTATTCTAAAGGAATTGTTTTTTTTTTTTTTTCAGATAGTTCATTGTTAGTGTATAGAAATGCAACTGGTTTTTGTATGTTAATATTTTTATCCTGCAACTTTACTGAATTTATAAGTTCTAACAGTTTTTTGGTGGAATCTTTAGGATTTTCTATATGTAAGATTATGTCATCTACAAACAAAGAATTTTATATCATCCTTTCTGATTTAGATGCCCTTTATTTTTTTTCTTGCCTGATTACTCTCTAGTAGGATTTTGAATATTATGCTGAATAGGCCTGGTGAGAGTGGGCATCCCTGTCTTGTTTTAAATCTTAGAGGAGAAGCTTTCAGCCTTTCACCATTGAGTATGATGTCATATAGCCTTTATTATGTTGAGGTACATTTCTTTTATATACCCACTTGGTTGAGAGTTTTTATCCTTTGAATTTTGTGAAATGTTTTTTTCTGTATCTATTGAGATATTATTTTTATATTTATTCTAGTAATGTAATATATCATATTTATTTTTATATGCATATGTTGAATCATTCTTGCATGCCAGGGATGAATCCAACTAAATCATGGTGTATGATCCTTTTAATGTGCTGTTGAATTTGGTTTGCTAGTACTCTATTGAGAATTTTTGCATCTATATTGATCATGAGTATTGGCCTATAGTTTTCTCCTCTGGTGGTGTCCTTACCTGGCTTTAGTATTTCTCGCCTTATAAAATGAGTTTGAGAGTGTTTCCTTCTCCTCAATTTTTTAGAGGAGTGAGAGCTGGCTTTAAATGTTTGGTAGATTTCACCTGTGAAACCATCTGGTGCTGGACTTTTCTTTGTTGGGAGGGTTTCGATTACTGATTCGGCCTCTTTACTCATTATTGGTCTGTTCATATTTTCTACTTCTTCCAAATTCAGTCTTGGTAGGTTGCATGTTTCTAGACGTTTATCCATTTCTTCATAGTATGTTATTACGATCCTTTGTATTTCTTATAATGTCTCCACTTTCATTTATAATTTTTATTTATTTGGGTTCTCTCTTTTTTTTAAGATTTATTTATTTGAGAGAGAGAGAGAGAGTGAGCACATACATGAGTGGGAGGAGCAGAGGGAGAGGGAGAGAAAATCTCAAGCAGACTCCTTGCTGAGCACAGAGCTTGACACAGGGCTTGATCTCATAAACCTGAGATCATGACCTGAGCCGAAATCAAGAGTCAGATGCCTAACTGACTGAGCCATCCAGGTGCCCTTCTTTGTTTTTCTTGGTTAGTCTAGCTAAAGGTTTGTCAATTTTGTTTATCATTTCAAAGAACCAGCTCAGTGTTGTTAATCTTTTATATTGTTTTCCTATTCTCTATTTCATTTATTTCTGCTCTAATCTTTATTATTTCCTTTCTTCTCTCAGTTTTGGGTTTAGTTTGTTCTTCTTTCCTAGTTTCTTGAGAGGTGAAAAATTTTGTTGTTTATTTGAGACTCTTTTTCTTCATGTATGCATTTATCACTCTAAGTTTCCCTCTTAGAACTGCTTTTGCTGCACCCCTTAAGTTTTGGTATGTTGTGTTTCTTTTTTTTTTGTTTGTCTCAAAATATTTTTTATTTTCTGTTTGTTTTCTTCTTTGCTCAGGAGTGTTGTTTAATTTCATGTATTTGTGAATTTTCTAGCTTTCTTCCTGTTAATTGATTTCTAGTTTCACATCATTATGATCGGAAAAGATCCTTGATATAATTTATATTTTCTTGAATTTGTTGAGACTTGTTTTGTGGCCTAACATATAACCTATCCTGGAAAATGCTCCATGATCTGAGGTAGGGGGTGGAGTGCCACTGACCAGGCTCTGCAATCAGCTCTGGTTGGGTGAGGTCCCAGGCTATGCTCCCTGACAGGGCAGTGCCACTGGCTGGACTCTGTGATTGGGTAGGGCTAAGGCTGAGCTCTGCAACCACTTCTGGTTAGGTTGGAGAGCAGGCTGTGATCTTAGACTAGACGGTGCTACTGGCTGAACTCTGTGTTCAGGTAGTGCCACGCGCAGGGCTTTGCAGTCGGACTGGGTCTCAGGCTGGCTCTTTGATTGTGCAGGGCTGCGGGCTGTGCCCTGGAACTGGGTGAGGTGATAGTCTGGGCTTTGCCATCAGGTGGGCTGCTGGCTGTGCTACCCTACTGGGCAAGGTCACCAGCTAGGCTCTCTGATAAGGAGGGACCTCCAGCTGTATCCCAAAGGGTGTAGAACTAGAGACTATGCTCCATGGTTGAGCTGGGTCACTGTCCAGGCTTTCTTGTCATGTGGAATCACAGGCTATGCTTGGTGATTGGTTGGGGTCACTGTCTGAATAAGGTTGAAGGCTGTGTTCTGCAATCAGACAAGGTCATAGGCTGGATTCTATTGCTAAGTGGGTTTGTCATCTGGGCTCCATGGCTAGCTAAGGTTGTAGGCTGGGTTCTGTGGCTGGGCGAGGCTGTAGGTTGAGCTCTGAGCTTGTCCAGGGTCACTATCCAGACTCGCTGATTATGTAGGGCCAGAGGCTGTGCTCAGCAATTGGGTAGGGCTGCTGGCTTGGCCCCTTGCTCGAGCAGGGCTCTTGGATGGTTCCGTGGTTGCTTGGGTTCTCTAGCCAGGCCTCCTGGTGGGAAAGGATGAAGGCTATGCTCAGCTGTTGGGTGGGGCTAGGAATTGGCTTCCCTGCCCAGGTCAGATGGTAGAAAGGGCTCCAAGGTCAGTATGGCCCATTGTATGGGGACCAAAATCAGGCAGAACTGCCAAGTGAACTCCCAGGTCAGGTAGGGCCAGTGGCTGGGCTCTGCTGATGGGCAGAGATGCAGGCTGGGATCTCTGCTTGGGTGCAGCTGCAAACAGGAATACGATTTGCTGGTAGCGGTAAGCCTCAGCCCCCTTCTCCCTCACTAAATGCTCCCCAGTAATCAAGCATCAGAAGTTCCCTTAGTGGTTCCGATGAGTTGAGACCCAAGTGGGCCTCCTGGGAAGGATGGGGAAGCCGGGGGAGCCAGATACCTATACTGGCCAAGTGGTGCCCTCTTGGTGCAGCTCTGTGCCAGCCAGGAAGGATAATGCAGTCAGAGTGTGACTACACCTCTTACCCTTTTAATGTGGTCCTTCCTGGTCTCTGGGGTCCAGGCTGGTGCTTCATCCTTACCCTTGGGTTTGGGGAGTTTTACAATGGTGCCTTGTCTATAGATGGTTGCTGTTGGTCTTTTTGGGAGGGGGACTTAAGTCAGAAATAACCTATATGGCCATCTTGATGATGTGATTCCTCCACATACTTTTGGAGCTACCCCAGAGCAGATATTCACGGCCAGGGTATAAAAACCAGAACTGTAACTGATGGATTGCTGGAGGCTCAGTACAGACAATTGAGTTAAAAATTCCAGAGGATCCAGTCATTGGAGGGGGCTGCACAATTTTGTGAAATTTACCTCCAGGAGCTCAGCCAGGTTCCCACAGTAAATATCAGAGAAAAGACCCCTTGTACATCTGCTCAAAAGTTTTTGTTAAATAAGCCTGAGGGGGGGTTATAATTATGGGTAAGTACTCTATTACAGATAAAGAGTTTAGTCTCAGCTTTAACCTCCATCAGTAATGGTCCTGAATTGACACATAGCGTCTCTGAATTTATACTTCTTCATTTATAACACAGAGAAATTTGACAAGATGTCCTCTGAAGCCATCTCAAGTCTATGTATATTTCTGCCCAATTAAGTATGTACACTGGCAAGAGAAACATACAGAAACTCCAGGGAGGGGAATAGAAGAAAATGTATTTCTTATGAGTTTAATCTTTTTTTAAATATTTAAGAGAATTTTCCCCTTTGGAGACAGATTACTATTTATCTGTCTTTTGCAACATGGATCCCAAATGCTATAATTTTTACAGCATCATGGTTAAACATTTGCCACAAAGGAAACTGTGGTGAATATGATAGGATTGAAATAAAATTTACTAAGCACCCACTTTGTGCTAGGTGCTGTGCTAAGTGTTTTTCACATTAATTTTTATAATAACACTGTGAGCCATGTACTCTGATTATCAGCATTCTATATACACAAGGGTTAAAATAGTTCATTATTCAGGTCATGCAGAAAAGTGGCGAAGCTCAGATTTGAACCCAGGGAGTCCTTACTTTTAACCACTGGTATACAGTTGTTGTTTTTTTCAACTTTAACTTAAAATTGAATTAAAAGGCAGTATGAACAAATATTAATACATTAACAAGTCAAAAATTACTGCTAAGCTTCCCTTTTCACTCCTGATTCTCATTTTCCAGAAGTAAGCATTTCCATCTCTTGTAGCTCTGTCTTTGGTTTTAACTTCTGTATTTCTAAGTGGCATGTTTATGTTGCTAGTTCGTGATTTTTAAATTTTAGACATTATCTATGCTTCTACAGCAGAGACGGAATAAACTTCTACCTGACTCAACGTGGCTCCAGTTACTGTTTCAGCACATCTTATAGCTGAAGAGATAATGATTGTTTGCATGATTTTGGTCATTTAATATGGTTACTTAATATTTTTTGTATCTAAGCAACAAACTATCTATGGTTATATTTCTTTTCTTATATAACTTTTTGTGTTATATGGAATCAGTAGCTCTCTCCCTCTCTTTAAAACATGACTATTCCTAGCTTCTATCCTTTCTCTATGGAGTTAATAAACTCCTTCCAGTGTGGTTAAGGTAATCAAGGTAATCAAAGTAATCAGGTAATCTGGTAATCAAGTTCGACTGTCTTATTCCTTGGAGACATCCCTCCCAGAGCACCCAACTCCCTACTCCAATCTGAACAGTGGTGCTCCAGGCTGCGGGGCAGCTGGTATCTGGGACAGTCCCTCACCATCCATCCTGGGCATTGGCTTCTCTCTCTTGTGTTGAATATTATTTTTCTTCTCATTTTAGTATATGCAATCTATCTTTCATAAGCTTCCTGAGAATGTATGCATTAGGAAGTAAGTATTTTATATATTAAATGGCAGGTATAGTGTCATAAATTATAAATAATCTTCCCAGCTTTTTGATGGCATTGTGTCATTATCTTTTAGCTTTCATCCTTATTTTGGAGAAACCAGACTTTTCCATCTTGGAAACCTTCAAGATCTTCTCTTTGTCTCCCGTGTTCTGTAATTTTATAATGGTTTTGCTTTGTTTTTAATTTTCCTGGGCATTTGTAGGACTTGTGCTCTAGAAGTACAATTGACCCATGAACAAAGTGGGGTTTGGGATCGCCAACCCTGCACACAGTTGAAAATCTACATATAACATTTGACTCCCCCAAAACTTAACTACTAATAGCCAAGTGCTGACCAGAAGAAGCCTTACCAAAAACATAAATAATCCAATAACAAATAATTTGTAGGGTATATGTATTATGTACTGTATTCTTACAATAAAGCAAGCTAGAGAAAAAGAAAATAATAAGGAAGGGAAAATAATCTACAGTACTGCATATTTTGTTGCATAAAAAGCCCACAAATAAGTGGACCCACACAGTTCAAACCGATATTGTTCAAGGGTCAACTCTACACATTTTTCAGCTTGTTTTTACATTACGACATTGATAATTTCTTACTCTCTATTTTCTTTATTTTTTGTGGGGGACTTTAATGGAATAACTGAATTGGATTTTAAAACTCTTCCATGAATTCTGGCTGTGATATAAGGCTGGCTAGTGACATGGTGGGAGCTGGGGCAATGGGGTGGGAGTCATACTATCTGGTACAGAGCATTTCTTTTTTTTTTAATTCTTTTTTTTAACATATAATGTATTATTTGTTTCAGGGGTACAGGTCTGTGATTCACCAGTCTTACACAATTCACAGCGCTCCCCAATGTCCATCACCCAGCCACTCCATCCCTCCCACTCCCCTCCACTCCAGCAACCCTCAGCGTCTTGTTTCATTTTTCCCTCCCAGAGCATTTCATTTAATCTATTTTTCATATAGTGGCTTCAGTCTCAATGGTACCCTGTAGCCCCAAACCCAAAGTCCCTCCGGGTTTGCCTCCTCCAGAGAGTAAGCCTTGGGTATTCCGCTGGAGTGAATGAGGCAGAGTGGTCTGGCTAGCTTGGATTAGAGGGAATCTGCCAGTCAAACCACTCCTTCTTCAGACTTTCAAGAAATCTTCCATTTTAATGCCCTGCAGACCTACTCTTTCCACTCCTGGAGCCTTCTTGGAATTCTGTGGCATGAGTCAGATTTCTATCCTCCATTCTGCAAACACCAGTAACTATTCATCTATCCACTTCTGCCTTCCAAAATTCTGATGGCTGTCTGTCATCTCTATCATCTTCTTTCCTGGTCTCTTTGCCATTGTGGGTTTTGACCTTTTTTCCCCTTTCCTATAATTTTATTGGGGTTTAGAAGTAGGTCAGGCAAATGATAAATTTGCCGTACTTAATTAGATACTGTTTTGATTGTCTTACATTTGCCAAATTACAGTACTATTAGGATTTTAACTGTTTTTAAACACTTCTCACTGGTAGACATCATTACCATGTTCTCCAGGAGTATTCAGGGAACTGGAGGCCAACTATAACCCCAACAGCTCAATTATCAGAATTTCAAACATGAGAGAATCCATCACAGGGCTTTAACCTTACAAAAATGGAAAAATGTCCTGCTAACAATTTTTTTAAAAGAAGAAATGCTTTTGAAATAATCCCAATATCTAAAAACTGTATTTTAATATCTATTTGCATTGGTTTAAATAGTTCATAAAATAAATTAAGTATATAAACTATTTCATAAGATTTCATAAATAGGTCTGTTTATATTTTGTAGTATTTTTAAGTTAAGCAACTTGGCTATCATGGCCTAAATGCAATGGAAGTAACAAAAGTGTGGACAGAATCTTCAAGGATAATCTAAGGGCATGGAGTAGCAATACTTTTTATGGGGGTTTTATGGCATTTACTACTAACCATTGGAGTCTGCTAAGGTTAGTAAAAATAAGGAAGGGGAATAGGAGGTAAAAAAAAAAATCCTTTCTGTATGTGTTTTTCATGGTCACTCTTCTTTTGCTTTTTTTGGGTAGTGTATTGTATGCCGGTGTGATGTGCTGTCTTTGCTACACAAATGAAGGTAAAATTACAGTGTGTGGTCTGAAGATCATGCAACACTTCTCCCAAAACAAAATGTTTTAGGCTCTAAAAACTCTAAGAATACACTGTAATCTTTCTTCAAACACTATATGCAGGGGGAAAAAAAGTCTCTTTTCTATGTATGTAGTAGTGGGCTCATGACCCACAAAGAAATAAATAAAATGTCAGCTCTGTTATGACACATTACTGAGGCTCAAGCAGCTTAGGATGTCTTCTTGGTGGACCAACGACATTAACCCCATGACAGCATATCTTCTAGACTCAACTCCTTAGTGACATAGGACCTGTTTGCCCCAAAGACCTGCCCTGCCCAAGCCTCCCCTTTCTCAGCAATCTTATGTCTAGCTTCCTCCTGATTTTCCATCTCAATTCACCATCTCACATCTGCTTCTGTATCCTGACCAGGATGTTCAAGAGCCTACTTACTTCCTTTAGTTGTTTTAAGTTTTACCTGCTGCTCCATGAGCTTCTTCTGTATTTCATCTGAGTCACAGGAATCATAGACTATGGGCTTGGCGAGCTCTGACTCAATGTGAGCCAGCCAAGTCCTCAGGCTGCTCATGTTCTTATCCAGCTGCTGTACAGCAACCAGGGTCTCCTTCAGCTTCTTTACCCTGTGGGCAGAGGAGAGACTTCACTCAAGTTTCCCTTGTGGGCAAAAGTGAGCACTGGGTCTAAAGCCAAGTTGCCTAGAGCCAAAGTCCTGCCTAGCTCAGCCACTTTGTGGCTGTGTGATTTGGGGCAATTGTACACCCTTCCTGTGTCTCTGTTTCCTCATCTATAACATAAAAGTAAAGGAAGAGTATCTGAGATTTGAATGAGTTGAATAATGCAGGGTCCATGGGAAACATTCAATAAATATCAGCTATGATGATGCTCAACATAGTCATAATGATATAACAGAGACAGAAACCTCATGGTGTCATAAAAATTATTTCCACACATTATGTAATTTAGACTCATATGAAGAATACCTGGGAAGAAAAAAAATGTACATTTCCAATGGATTGTCACCAAACAGATTATGAATTCACAGTTCTGATTACTCCAGCCCTGATGGGATGTATTTCAGCATCCTTGTGGCAGAAACTCAGTTAAAAGAAGAAAGCACGCTTAAGATGAACTATCAGTGAGTGATCATATGCATTTCATGCCAGATTACATTAAAGGTAACTAAGGATCCGTTGGATTGCCAATGGCAGAGGGCAGGTACAAGGCTGACCACCAGCCAGTCTTCACCTGCAAAGCTTAGTTCAGTGCAGTATTTTTTGTTACACAGCATGTTTTTTTAGAAAAAATGTTTTCCCATTCTTTTCAGGAAGGAGTAAAAACCAAATTGCTTAAGATTGCCACTTATCTAACAATCATGTGTGGACATCCTATGTGTCAGATGCTGGGAAGACAAAAATAAATAAAACTTGATTACTTTCCTAACGAAATGTACAGTCTGACTGGAAATCTGGACATGTATACAATAAAATATAATACAGTGTGGTTAAGAACTAAACTAAAGAAATGAACCAAGTCCCTGTCTAATAAAAAGGAGTGAACAATTCTGTCTGGCCACTTCTAGTAATTATTCACTCATTCATTCCCCATTTGCTCATGTCTATGTTCCTTCTACAAACATCTATGATGTTAGGTAGACATAGCACTAGGAGACAGAAATACAGTGAGGAGTGAAGTTTCATCCCTGTCACTGAGGAGCTTAGACTTTGCTGAAAGAGGGGAAATGAAGAAGTAACATTAGAGCTGCATCTTGAAAGGTGGATACAAGCCAAGCTGAACATTTCTGGCCTAGAAAACAGAGAAGAAAAGCAGAGATTTTTGAAGGCACCGTGTCATAATGTCAGGGGGCCTAGGGGTGGGGAGGGTGGGGAAGAGAATCAGAAAAGAGTTGCGGTTGTGCTGAGGCAAGACGGATGGACAGGCTGGAGTAAGCTTATATAGGTCCTGCAGTGACATGACAATGGCGTTGTGTGCAGTTTAAAGATAAATAGGAACTTTGCCAAGATGTGTCAGCCAAGGAATGATAGGATCAGGTCTGATTTTGAGTAAGTCTGAAGTGAGGTTCATGTGGAAGTCCATTCAGGTATAAGAATACCTATATTTGAATAACATTTTCTGTTCATAAAGACACTCTTAGGTGCATTTACCTTATATTGTTTTGAAAAAAAAAATGTGTGTTTAAAAAATTACGTTCATACTCCACAATATATTCTATTAATAGGAAACCGAAAACATGTGTTGCTCTTTGTTTATCATGACTCATAATTCCATTCAAGGTGAGACTTCTCTAATTAGCTTTGTAAGTACATATCGTACCCTGCCCCCAGGGCAGTTCAAGGTGTTGGCCTTGAACAATAACTCCAAGAACACTTAAATACAACCTACTTGCATTTTCCTCATATGTAAGACAAAACTCACTTGAGGATCAGTCAGTGAATAGTTTTAGAACGGCTACGGGGTGCAAAGCTGTGGGTGCACATTTTATCAATGACCACGGCATGGGCTTGGAATTTGATGTGGCCCTGGCCCTCCTGCTTTAGTGGCCCAGGCTGAAAGGACAGTCTACCATCAATAAGCACATGGGAATAGGACTACAGAATAGCTCATTGCACTGAGATGTCTGTCCTGGTTTTACCTCTGTAAAAAAGT
Organism: Leptonychotes weddellii; assembly: GCF_054177405.1. Lineage (NCBI taxonomy): Eukaryota > Metazoa > Chordata > Mammalia > Carnivora > Phocidae > Leptonychotes > Leptonychotes weddellii. The sequence goes on from NC_138376.1 coordinate 117,605,902, forward strand.
CCTTTTGGGAACCTCTCCCACTTGACCAGCTTCCTATCTTCAGACCTGGTAGGATCTGAATGCTGCCGACGCTTTGGGATGGGGTTTTATAGCAACCTCATAATATCATCAGGGTTTGGTGTGGAGTGAGAGATTGGCAGAATACTTCATTCAGTGCTTGCCTTCTTCCTGCTCTCCCTTATTTTAACTCCCTAGTATTATTTATGCACAAGTTCCTCTGCCCATGTTAAATTTCTTGGGAAACTGGAACTGTGAATTTCTACTTTTGGTTTTCCTCTTCCCCTGCAGTGTGACCCTCAGCACTTGGCACAAAGTTGGGCACGACTTAAATGCCTGATAAACATAAATAATTAGTATTCTAAATAAAATACTTTTATTTTGTAAGGATACTTTATTTAATTTAGTTGATATTAAATGTATACTTAAATTTTTTCCCTAAGTCCAACATTTGCAAATGGTCTGTCAAGTACTAAAATTTATTCATTTTCTTGGTCCAAAATTCAGTTACAAAAATGATCAATCAGAGAGGGAGACGAACCATGAGAGACGATGGACTCTGAAAAACAAACTGAGGGTTCTAGAGGGGAGGGGGGTGGGAGGATGGGTTAGCCTGGTGATGGGTAATAAAGAGGGCACGTTCTGCATGGAGCACTGGGTGTTATGCACAAACAATGAATCATGGAACACTGCATCAAAAACTAATGATGTAATGTATGGTGATTAACATAACAATAAAAAATAAAAAAATGATCAAAAGAGCTAAGGCACAAAAGAATGTGAGTAAACACTGTTCCACTAGATATTTTCTACACTGGTCAAATAATTTACAAGATTAGTAATCCTGTATAATATTGAATGGGTTTCAATAGCCAGCAGTGAGTGTGTAGTATGTCAAGGGCATCGTGACATGGAAATGCTTGTTCATATAGTCCATTAGGGACAAGTTCCTCTTTCAAATGAATGTGTAAACCTCAGTAAAGTCAATGGGGGTGAACATTTAAAGTGGTTTTCCTTTCTCATTTTTTAAAACATGTATTTGAGTACAAATAGCAAAATGCATTGTGTGTGCGTGTGTTGGGGGGGAGCAGATGTGAGCTGAGGGGAAATGGGTAGTAAAGCCCCAAACATCTTCCTTGAACTTATGAAAGTTGATATTTGCAGGACAGAGAGCATTCCTTTTTTTTTTTCTTTTTTAAGAGAAATGTCCCATATTTTTTCCATTATTTCTTTAAAGGAAATCCTTGGGTAAAGTGTCACACTGTTTTTATTTATCTATCATTTTAAGAAGTTCGAGCAACATTCTTTTTGGTAGCATCCAGGATTATAATTCAAAATGGATGTTTGCAGATGTCACAAGTCTGGGTAAGTTTAGCAAATCTTGTGCATCTGTAAGTTCCTGTAGCTGATGGGTCTTCTCACAGTTCAGTGTGCCTCATGGGACTTCACCTTCCTGAGAAGGAGTCTACTACTAAATCCAGCTGCATGAATAGCTATATATACACATAAACACTGCATGTATATATTTATCGCTACTTTCCTTCAAACTAATTTAGTAAATCCATAAACCAAAACAAAAAAAATCACATTCTAAATATAATAGAACCAAAAGTACCATTAGTAAATCCTATTCACCAGTAGGAATTTATTTGGGGGAATGTTATGGTACAAGAATAATATTTTTAAAAATGAAGTTAAAATTCCTAATATAATGTTGTTCTCAGTAAAAAAAAAAAACATGAAATAAACATTTGCATAATCCACAAAATTACTATTTTAGGCATAAATTTTTACATTTTGCACATGTTTTAAAACCTTTATGCTAGTCAGTAACCAAAATGTACTGACAAACCTAAACAGAAACAACTTTTTCTCATACACAAAACCCTCCAGGCCCCCGCTTTATGGGCAGATTTTTATTTAATAAAGGGAAAGCTTTCCGCTACAAAGCTGCGAACTGGCTAAGGCTGAATTTCAGTTTCATCAGGAGCCCATCCTTTAAATAGCAGATGATGGACAAACTGGATCTTCTTACTGGGTCTCTTTCCTGTGTCTCAGGCTCTCTACTGTAGCATTCCCCTTGTATGACACATACAGTCCAGGGACAACTGGAATACCAAGCCATAACCAAGTCCATCAACCTTTCCCTCCAGCTCCGCATGCCCAGTAGGGGGACAAGAAAACCAACCGACAAAGAACTCTTGGGAGTCCATGGCCAACGAGCTCCTAACACCAAATCATCTCTACTAACACTGGCAAAAACAATCACAGATTAAAGATCCAGCATCTATCCTATGAAGCCCATGTAACATGAAAGCTATGCACAATGGAAGAAACTCAAGGAGATAGATGCCTGCCTTGTGACATCGCAGTTACATTCTGGGAGATCTGCATCCACACAGCCGTCCTCGGCCATCCTCAGGGCACACAGATCTTCTGCCACCACCATGAAGCTTCCAACTTGCAAGTTAGGTCTGCAGAGCAAAAGGCTAAATCCTGCGTGGAGATGAAAGTTTCCCCTTGTCTGCGTATGGAAGTATGAAAATGCTCACTCTAAACAAATGTTGGTAGGTCTCTGCCTGATAATATGACACTGAGCAGTGACAAGTGGTCATGTTTCTAAATAAAACCTACATTCATTAACATGTGCCAAGCCTGATCTCCTGGAATGTAGGCCACGAGTGTAAGAAGGGGAAAAGGCTCAGTGTAATCTGCAAGGAGGGGGAGGCTTTCTAAAGAAAGAAGGGTATAAAAAATAAGGCTGGCTGCAGACACTGACACTCTGGAAGGACAGGCAACTCTTCTTGTGGGCTGTTTGTTGAGTTGAAAAGGATTTTTGAAAAAAGATAAATCACCCAAGTGCAAACAAAACCTCCACAAGTACAGCAAGTTGTGGTAGCAAAAAACAGCAACTTTTTTTTCCTTCTGGTTGAAATGCCAGCTGAATGGTGTAAGTAGGAGTTTTAGGGGTTGTTTGGGAAGATGGGATGGAAAAGATATTCTGTAGAAAAGTGGTTGGTCTTCACTTTTGAAAAGACTATTTAAACAAGAAAAGTAATTGAAGAAATATTATTCTTCCCTTCCATATTCAAAACCTTTTGTCCTTTTAAAAATAATGATGCAAAGTGACAAAAGTAACATGTTCATTTTAAGATAATATAATAAGGTATCTGTTCATTTGCTTGGTGGGATTCAGATAACTTTCTTTTGTGAATTTCAAGAGTTTCAAATTTTCTGTACTGAATCTATGTTAATTTCACAATTCAAGCTTTTAAAGAAAATAAGCTCTCAAATTATTAATTACTGGTAATTTAATAAAATGTGACGAATGCTGGCTGCTTTAAATCCTTTTTGGATCAAGGTATTCATACACACAAATAGGTTGCAAACAAACAAACAAATAAATAATGAACGTTTGCTAAATTCTTTTTAAAAGTCCTATATGATGAGTTGCAAAATAAAACAAAGCATTTGGGTCTGGTTGTGTGAGATAATTGCTTTTAAAACAGAAACATATTTTCTTTTTAAAAGCAACAATTTTATTTTATGTAAGAAATACACTCCAGAAAACTTAGTTATAAATAAAATTATTTTTCAAATCCTGCTATTTTAAAGATACCCTATTGTGAATTCTTTATAAAATAATCACTTCTCTAATGTATTATTTTTAACAATCAGGAAGATATGCATATAAGCTTTAGTTAAAGGAATATATTGGTCATGATTCCATAACAGTAGGTAAATTTATTTTTTCTTGATTATGACTAACACTTCTGAAAACCCGAGATCTTTGAAACCTTGTACTGCCATTATTTTCCTAGTTCAATTCCTTTTTACTTTATTTAGTTTTCCTCATGGGTTCAAATTTTTTTCGCATGCTCATTATCATTAGGACAATATATTTACTGCAGCAAATTAAACATAAAGCAAGTTACTGTAAGGTCAAAAAATGGTAACAATATCAATGTCCATCACTAGGGAAGATACTGGATAAATCATGTAAATTAAAACTATGGAATACTCTGTAGCTCCCTAAAAGAACAAGATTTCCATATGTGGCATTTTATGGTTATACATGGTCCTTCCTCCTGCATTGTCTCTTTGGAGCTATGGCAGTTATTTTAATGACTATTTTGAAAATGAGGAAGCTAGGGCTCAGAAAGGTCTGAGGTCACACAGCCTGAACACGACGGACTAAACTCAGGACTCTTGATTTGTTCTGTGCTGTTTCTGTGCTTGCTGATGTGCATCAGTACATTCCTGATCCTGGCCAGAGTTTTCCAAATTGACCCCCATGAGGTAATGCCAGCCATAAACTCCAAGAATCAAGTTTTCTTCTTGCTCTAGCGTGGGTGGAACCCCTGTTAGACTGAAACGCTGTCTAAGGGCAGCTGCCCCAACTTCACAAAGCCTCCCTTGCACTGCACATGCGGTTTATCTATACAGCCTCGAAGCTCCCTCTGGGCTGAGAACTGTCATGTGCTGAGTGCTCTGCTAAGTGGTTCACGGGTACTATCTCACTTAGTCCTCCTAACAACTTTTTACACTTGTGGTAACTGAGGTATTGAGAAGGTAAGGAACTTGCCTAACATCACAGTGTGGGTGAAGCAGCGCAACGTGATGATTCAGGCAGGTGAGGCCTTAAGCGCATGCTCGGCTTTATTCTTGTCTGTACGTGCGGCACTTTGCATCCTATGTCTTAGATTGGAGAAATGCAACGAATACTGGAGTGACCATTTTGTGCAAAGAGCTATGCTGGGTGCAACGAACACTGGAGTGACCATTATGTGCAAAGAGCTATGCTGGGTTCCGGCTTCACTACGGATATGCTTACAGTGTAGCAGAGAGATGAAACTGTAAACAACTAATCACACAAGATACTTATTACGGCAGAGGGAAATTCTATGAAGGAGAGGACAGAAAGCCTGCTGAGAAGGTAAGAAGAATCTCACCTAATCCAAAGAAAAGGAAGAACATGAAGAGCAATTAGGAGCGGGCCAGGCTGGATAGGGGCAGAAAAGTGAGCAGGCAGGTGTGATGGAAGGAGGAAGAGCTGAGGTGAGTCGTGTGTATACTTGCTCTGTACCTTACTCGGTTAGGCACCATTTTCTCTTTCATCTTTTACATTCTCTAGGTCTGGGGTCAGCAAACTGTGGCTGGCCACCTGTTTTGATAATAAAATGTTATTGGAACCCAGCTGCAGTTTTCTGTTTCCTTACTGATAGATCTATGGCTGCTTTTGCAATATGGCAGAGGGGTTTCAGCAGGGACCATGTGGCCCACAAAGCTGAAAATATTAACTAGAGAGTCTTGTGCAAAAAGTTTGCCAATCTCTGCCCTGTAGCAACATCCATAGTACTTCATACACAGGAGACATTCAGTAATTTTTTTTTTAAATTATATGTTTTTACTCTACTTCTATATGGTGTTTAAGGGAATTGTAATAAATACACAGTTGAAAAGCAAGCAGCCACAAAGGACCACATATTGTATGATTCCATGTATAGGTCCAGAATAGGTAAATCTGGGCTGGCCTGGGGCCAGTGGAAGGAGAGAGGGTGGAGGGGAAAAAGATGATTAAGGCTTTTATTTGGGGGTGATGACAATGTTTTAAAATTGATTGTGGTGATGGATACACAGGTCTGTATATATGCTAAAAATTACTAAATTGTATACTTGTGATAGATGAGTTGCATGGTATGTGAATTATACCTCAATAAAGCTGTTACTGAAAAAAAAGTCCCAAATAACTAAAATGTACTTTTGTTTTGGTGATGGGGATTTAGGTGTGGTAGAGGGAAGAGGAATATTCTTATGTTAGAGAGTACAGTTAATTAAAAAAAACAAAACAAAACACATCATTACAACAGAGCACACAACTTGAGTGTGACCTTCCTAGATATCCAAATGGGAAATGTTCAATAAAACACTGTCTGTCATAAAAAGCACTGAATGGGGCTCCTGGGTGGCTCAGTTGGTTAAGCATCTGCCTTTGGCTCAGGTCATGATCCTGGGGTCCTGGGATTGAGTGCCACATTGGGCTTTCTGCTGGGCTTCCCCCTCTTCCTCTGCCTGCAGCTCCCCCTGCTTGTGCTCTCTCTCTCTGTCAAATAAATAAAATCTTAAAAAAAAAAAAAAAAAAGCATTGAACAACTAATGCTAAATGACAGAGTTCCTGTTACCCTGAGCTCTAAAAAAACTACTATGTGGGGTTTTTTCATAGGGTTCACAGACAAAATGAGAGCCAGAATCCTAGCAGACAGTTCTATAGAAATTAGAGTACACCAATGACTGTTTCTTATGTTGACTCTTAAGGAAAAGCCAAGGGCTCAGACATGCTTTGGCCAATTGTCTTGGCCAGTATTGACCAACAGAACTTTCTGGGATGAAGAAAATGTTCTGTATCCGCAGTGCTCAATAAAGTAGCTATTATCCTCATATGGTTATTAAGCCTGGAAATGTGACTAGCAAAACTGACTGTAATTAAAATTAAACTGTAATTTAATTGCATCCCATTTCAGTTAATTTAAATAGCCACAGGTAGCTAATGACTACTCTATTAAACTGAGCAGGTCTAGAAAGTATGGACAGGATACTAGAGCATTATCCAATGAGACCTAAAAATAACTAAGCAAATTTTGTTGCCCTAAAAAGCTGACAATTCTTAGTGACAATTTAAAAAGTCAATGCAAAACACATTTATTTTGTACTCAGAATGGTCTAAGCTAATCCACTAGTGATAGGAAGTTGGCTCAAAGTTATGCATTCTATTTGTATGCAATAGGTTTATTATCAGTAAATCTTCTTTCTTTCTTTTCTTTTTCCTGTTTCTGTTAGCTGGGAAACTGTTCACCCGAAAATATGATCTTCAAAAATAACCTCTCCATTCCCACAAGAGCACCAAAACAACACAGAAATATCAAAAGGCACAACTAAGTTGTGTTCTGCTTTAATAAATCAGTGTGATAAAAAGTTGGAAGAGGGAAGAGTGGTGAATGGGACTGACCCATAGAAACTTGATATTTGAGCTGGCAGCTCAGAGTTGAATATGGGTGTGGGGGACTGTCATCTAGTGTGTGTACTCTCAAAGTTCTGATAAACAAGGGAATGGAAAATAAATGTGATGGCTGAGTGTCATTTAGGAGGGGCTTCAAAGAGACTATGAATCCAGTGTGGCATTAAGCTCTAGAACAAATAAATGGTCAACATGTCATCTAGTATACTTTGGAATGAGGCAATGAGAAACAGACAACACATCTATAAAAATCTACATCTGTGTATGATGAGACTCTACTAAAGTAGAAACATATGAGTGTTTTAGTGACTGTAGTGCAAAGTATGCATATCCAAAAATATTTAATTGATTCAAACTTTACGAATGTGTCTTTGGAAAATTAAACAACATCTAGAAAATCCTGACTTGAACAACAGAAAAGTTATAAATAAACATGACTTCAAGGAGAAAGCACCTAACTCATTTGATGTAACGTTGGCTAATGGCTGGGCATACACTTAAGCTAGCTTCTTATGAATAAACTATATTAAACTCAATTTAAAACATCTTTGACACAGTGTATCCCCCATATTCCATACCACTGAGCCACTAAAGATTAGAAAAAAAAACATTAACTAGTTTAGTTGGATTACATGGCAATGCAAGCCAAACCATGAGTCATAATTTAACCAAAAAAAAAATCCAAGGATGTTTACCAATTGGGCGGCTTCCCTAAGAAGGGTATTTATAGCACAAAGAGCTTCAATTTATCCTTCTGAAATAAGATTTGGTTATCACAGACTGAGAAGTGAGGCTAAACATAGCAGTGGGGTTCTAAAACCTACATATGCTGGAATACTTGGAGTAGCTGAGCTGAACCATACGTTACCATCGCTTTGTAGTACATTTACCCGGGCATTTAGCTTCACACTTTACTTGATTTCTTTGCATGTCTAGATGCCCACCATGAACTCCTCAAGGAAAGGGGCCTCTTTGTAGCCACAAAATATCTCAGAGCTGCTGTGAGCACTTTACAAAGGACTGGGAAATTAGATTGTTGAAATAATTACAGAACCTAATTTTCTTTTAACTGCATTCTTTAGAATAGGGATGAGGAGGTCATAAACTTGGCAGACAGGAGAATGTAGTGCTCCAGAGCATGGGTTTTAGAGTCACAGAGTGCAGGCTCTGCCACTCAGCATGTGTGTAACCATGGGCAAGCCTGAGCTTCAGCCTCTGCATCTGGAAAATGGGTATAATAATAATGCCCACCTCAAAGGGTGTTGTGAACAACACAGGTGAAGATGCATATGAAGCCTGTAGCATGGTCACTGGCACAAACCAAGGGTTCAATAAATGTCAGCTATCACAGTGCCTTTGCTAAACATTTAAAAAATTGGTAAACATTTATTCCATTTTTTGTTTCATTATTTCTAAATAAATTATAATCTCATCTTCTTCCTAAATCAGCTCCTCTTTGAAACTCCCTTAGAGAAAACAGAATATGCTAGATATTTTCAAAATCAACACATGGAACTGCCATGAGCATATGCAATTTTTGTGGGCACATGCTATTCAAAGGGCACTATTTCACATCCACGTTTGTGCAGCACAGCTAAGGAAAAGAACTCAGATTTTAAAAAGTATATTGTCAGTTAGCTCCAAATGGCTGTGAATCAGAAGCATTTGTAAAATTCTAACTCTCCCAACTGCCATACAAAAGAATGTCCATTCAGTTATTCAAGTATTCATTCATTCACTCACTCAAATATTTATTGAGCCCCAAACTGCATTCAGGCACTGTTCTTGGTGCTCATGATATATGGTGGATAGAACACCCAATGACACCTGCCCTTGTGGAGCCTACATTCCAACATGAAGCCAAGTTCACCTAAAATAAAGCATTTACTTTGTCATTCCCTTTATATAAAATAACATAGTGTCTCATTCATTATATCAGACTTTTATATTACTAATAAAGACCCTTATATATTTTTATATACTTTTTTCTCTCTTTACTTTTGTCTCTTTTCTTCAACCTGCCCTTCTGCAACAGAAACTGAATATAATATCCCTCTCAAATACAAGGCAGATACTTACAGTTATTAAAGCTAAAAACAAAATTGCAATAATGCAGCAGATTATTTTTACAACTATGCTGAGTGGCAATAATTAGCTTTATTCCCACACTCCGCTAGCCAGAAATATAGTAGGAATGTGATTTTATATATATACTTTTTTTTTTTTTTTTTTGCTACTGCAGACAAAAATGCCCTACATGGATACTGGTCAGCAGTTTTACTTCCTTCCTCATAGAAGGCTGAATACCCATGAAGCCCTGAAACAAAGAATTCTCTTTTGGGAATGGGTTTTGTTTGAATATGACTTTCTCTCTTTCAGCTAAATGCAAACACCACTGGATTTATTAAATAAGAAGGAGCTTTCAAAGTTAATGAAAGTGACATTTATGAGAAAAGCATAAACTAAAATGATGGGATAAAGAACATAGAGAAAGATTCATTGGATTGTCTTTAGCTGCAATGGAAGGTGGAGCCAAAGCTTTAAAATTCTGCACACATGTGTCCTATTTTACAGGATCCTTTTTACCTGGCTGCAGTGAGATCCAGAAGATGCTGCCACCGGTCGTTGACCTTCCCGAGCTTGTACTCAATCTCAGAGGCTTTGCTTTCATGGCTGGCTCGAGCAAGTCGTTCTCCCATTTGCTGGAGCTGTATTTTGTTCTCTTGGGCAACAGCAATCTCCTCTTGATAATCCTGCATAATAAATAGCAATCACAGAGATCAGAAATCATATTTTTAATGCATTCAGCCTGGCTCCACTAGAAACATGATAATTACCATTTTCTATTGCTTGGAATAGTTTCGGCATGAGGAATGCTGTGTGCTTATCAGTCCATGTACAGAAGAATTAGGGGTACCTACTATTTTCAGGATGTGCATAGACTCTAGATTGAATTTTCATAAGGATTTTCTTAAAGAGAACTGAGATATTTTTATTTACTTAAAATGGGCATTAAAAAATCATTAACAGTGTATACATAGATATAAAGACAAAACTTGAAGGATTTTAATGCTGGGAAATTATACCTTATTGTTATAATCACCAACCTGGGTGTTATATTTAGAATCAATCCTCATACAAATAGTTGCTAAGAGGCTTAGAAGTTGTGTGTATGTGCGTGTGTGTGCACAATTATATATGTGCAACTGACATATATGTGTATTTATATGTAAATGTATATAGGTGTTTTTGTCAATTATTTGTGCAGAATGCTTTAAAAATGAATACCTTCATTTTAATGAGCTACCCTCTATACAATGTCAATATTTTACAACACATAAATCAATGGCAAATTAACTCGCAAGAATAATAACCATTAGTCTTAGGGGATTAATGGGTCTCAAACGTTTTTCATTTACCCAGTTGCAGTACTCACTCCTCTTAAAGATTGTTTTGGATAAGGAAGTACTGGCTGCATATGCATGAGAAAGGCCACTGAATGGCATGGTTTAAGTGGATGAAGGGACAGCTCCTATTTTCCCCAACCCTCACCGCCTGACCAATGATCCTCTTACTCCTGCCACAGTGACAAAAGCCAATCTTTAGAAGCCCCTTTTCTTCATTTTTGGGCTAAACGCCTGTCATGCAGCAAATACTGTCTCAACAAAATAATACACAAAGGCAGGTTAGAGGGTCATGGATATTTCAACCCTCTCCCGCTCTAAAGTTAGTGTGGCAACAGGGCTATCCTCTCAAGTCGGTTATCAAAGCAAGAAGGTCCCTCAAAAATGAGAGAAGCCAGTGCAGGTCTATTCGTTCTCAGTGCTGAGTGCTCTCTTTAGGTCCAGCAACCCCACCCTATCTACTCTCCATTTTATGTTACTTCAACACAGTGGGATTCAATGACCAATATACCAGATGCACTGACCCCAAACAGGCAAGCTCATAAAGACTTCTTTTGAAATCTCATTTTATATACAGAATAGTATAGCTAATATTTTAAAGACTGTCTGACATTGTGCCAGATAGTGTAATAAAATTATGTGAAAAACTAAAGTTTTTCTACATTTTAAATTGTGATTGTATATTGTCCAAGAGACAGCTTTTTCCACACCCCCCAAAATATGCATCTTAAATTTCATGAAGAAAATCAATGATTTCTTAACCAAAATTTATTCTATAGCAAGCTTACTATAATACCTATAGTCCCTTAATCATGTCCAGTAGAGCATTCTCTGATATATAGAAACTATCAAAGTCCAAAGCTATTGGCAGATGTTAAAATGAAATCTGTATTACCTTAGTTCACATTTTAAAGGTTTACAATATCAAATATACAAATGCTTATTGCTAGAATTTGACATTTTAAGTGGAAGTTTTAAAGCTATTAATATCGCATGCTTACACTGGAGTTTTTTCCCTTTATATGCATGCATGGATAAAGATAGTTTTTCCTAATAATTATTTGCATTTATTTTAGAATGAATGAGGCTATAATTCATTTATTCAGTATTCGGTAATAACTGAGTACTTATGAGAAGACAGGCATTGCTCTGGGTGCAAGAGATACAGCAATGAACAAAATAGGCAAAGACACTTCGGGCAAAGCTGACAATCCAGTGGGGCTCCCACTGTAGACAGATAACAAACAAGTAAATAGGGAAAGTATGCTGTGAACCAGACAGCGATATGTGTTAACAAGAAACATAAACTAAAATAAAATCAAAATGATTAATTGTTCAAAAACCATGTGGAAGCACCACTGATACCATCAAAAATATTTATTTTTTATTTTATTTTTTTATTATGTTATGTTAATCACCATACATTACATCATTAGTTTTTGTAAAGATTTTATTTATTTATTTGTCAAAGAAAAAGAGAGAGAGAGAGAGAACCCAAGCAAGGGGAGTGGCAGGCAGAGGGAAAGGCAGGTTCCCTGCTGAGCAAGGAGCCTGATGCCGAACTCCATCTGAGGACCCCAGGATCATGACCTGAGCCGAAGGCAGACACTTAACCGACTGAGCCACGTTTTCATTCTTCTAACTGTCTATGCATTCTGTTTTACAGAGATAATGTCAGTTTAATTAATCCTAAGAATTTTTTCTTTTAGTCCCTCTCTAGTGATTTTACCTCTTTAAAAACAAAAACAAAAACAAAACACAAAAGAAAACTAATACACATAAATGATTCCTTCTGAACAGGTAGCTAAAACTGAAAAATATTGAACATTTATCTATCAGCAGATAATTTACTTCAGCATATCCATATATATTGTATGTAAAGAGGGCCTTTCCATACAAGTTTATTTCATATTAAAAAGATAAAACATTTAAGATATAGTGCTCCTTTTACAGGAAAGTAATTTAATAATAAGTAAAGCCATCTTTTATACCTGTTAAAAGTATACCTAAGTGTTATGAAGAGTAAAAACATATATAGCCATGCATCCTGTACCTTCTTGAGCTTCTCTATCATTTCTTCAATGAGGATGTCTCCATTTTGAGAAACTTTGCTTTCCATCTGGGTCAACCATTCACAAAGCTCCTTGTTCTTTTCACTGAAGACTGCCCATTCATTCAATCTCTCACTTACTTGCTGCCGCCTTAAGGAGAGCTGAGAAGTTTAAATGGGAGAACACATAAAAGGATAATCAGAGCAGAACTTGCACCCTGAGGAAAAAAGCCAATAAACTGAGTTGGGTGGACTGGAATAAGTAATAGTTGTGCAACTCTTTAGGTCACTGTTCCTTGAGGTACAGTCCCAGGTGGGATCTAGGAAGGTTTCACAACAAGGACCTGCTATGAAATGCCAGTGGGAGGCATCCAACCCTCTACTTCCCTCCTGAAGAGCTGCATGCACATTCATTTATTCAAGGTTCTGAACAATCCAGCCTCACACTGCAATTGGTTCTGCGTAGATTTCTACAGCATCATTGGATGTACTTTTCCTAAAAGAGAAGGGAGAAATAGGAAAGAGAAAGGGATAGAGAAAGAAGGAAGGAAAGAAGGAAAAAGGGAAAAAGGAAAGAAAGAAAAATAAGGAAGAAAAGTGAAAAGGGAGAATGACCTGAATCGCAGGCATCTGCAGAGAGTGAAGCAGAGGGACACAATGCTAAGAGGTCAGAAGACAGATCCCTGTGACTCAGCTCTATACCGATTCTTTTATTTTGGGCAAGTTCTCTTACTTGCCTGCCTGCTTTCTTTTTAATTTATTTACCTTTGTGTCTTTTTCATTTCCTTCTTCCTTGTGCATAATGGCTTTATTGAGACATAATTCACATTCCATACAATTTCGCTTAGCATAAAGTTTTCAAAGTTATTTATGTTGTAGCATGTGTCCGTACTTGATTCCTTTTAACTGTTGAATATATTCTATCATAGGGATAGACAATTTTTATTTACCAACTCATCTGTGGATGGATGTTTTGGTTGTTTCCACATGTGGCTATTATGAATAATGCTGCCATTGTGTGTGGAGACACATGTTTAGTTGCCTTTGGGGTATATACCTACGAGTAGAATTGCCAGGTTACATGGTGGCACTAAAGAGCGTCTGCACCAATATACATTCCCACCAGCAGTAGGATTCTCCTTTCTCCACATCCTCACCAACATTTGCTATTACCTGTATTTTTGATTTTGGTCATCCTAGTGGATGTGAAGTAGTATCTCACTATGGTTTTGATTCGCATTTTTCCGATGGCTAATGATGCTGAGAATCTTTTCATGTTTCTTGGCCATCTGTATATCTTCTTTGGGGAACTATCTGGTCAAATCCTTTGCCCATTTTTGAACTGGGCTTTTTTTTTTTTTTTTTTTTTAGCACTGAGTTGTAATAGTTCTTTATGCATTAGAGACACAAGGGGCCTGGTTCTTATCTCTTAGTCTAGAGCGATCCCTTCCAGTATTTTAAAATTGTATGACTTCATAATACTCTTGTTTTTGCAGTGCTGGTTGAGATACTAAGGGATATTTTTAGTTGAGCTAAGCTACATGTTAGCAAAATATAATGTGATTTGAGTGGCAAGAAGATGATCCTTTTTTATAGATGTTCTACACACTCTTGTTGATAATGCTAGACATTCCACCAGTCATCTCATCGCATTAAGCACCTACCTCTCAATTTTCTTTTTTCCCACTAACATTTTATTATGAAAAACATTAGACATACAGAAAAATTGAAAGAATTGTAATGGTAAGCACCCATAATATACTCACTAGACTCAAAAATTGTGAACATTTTGCTCCATTTTGCTTTAATACATATATTCCTTTATCCATCAATCCATTTTACTTTGTGATGCACTTCAAACCAATTTCCTTTTAAAAATCAAAATGAAAATATTTCTAAGGTACTATATACTTCCTAGTTAGCAATTCTGCCTAGGGTTGGCTCTGTTAATGATTGGGTAAATATTAGTCAAGGTCCCACACAACCCAAAATGTCTATGATTCTACATCTAAGAATACACCTGGTAATTAGGCTTTGAGACCAGGTTCCCTATGCTGGGGCTAGCCCTAGTCATACTGAGCTGCTTAGATAGTGGGCCCTATAACCTAACACAATTTCTGAAATGTCACCATTACAAATGCATTCTTTTGAATTAATTATGATCTTTTAAAATAAAAATTTCTCTGGGTAGGGTGACACTGATGAATCCATTAACTATTTCCCCATTAGTACAAGTCAGCTTATCATTAAGTTTTCTTTGAGGCAGAAAAATACAGAAGAGCCCAAAAGCAGTGAATTTACTTGGGGTCGATACTGGTAGGAATGGGCAAGGCTAAGAAAACACAGGTTAAAAAGTTTTAGAGACAAAGTTCAACTACAATAAGCTATACCAAGACCGTGCTGCAGCTAAGAGCATGATCCTTCCAGCACCCCCTTTCCTCTCAAACTCCGATAGCCCAGTGTATTCAGATCTTCTGCAGAATGCTAAGATTTGGAATTTTCTGGTGGATATGACTTTTTCCCTCTCATTCACACAGCATCCGAGTCAAGAGTGTGGCTGGTCATTAAAATTCTGGTTCAATTGATGTCCAAACTGAAACTATATTTTCATAATTGGGACCTCCCAAAGCAACTGTTTTTTAAGACAAGAGTAAAAGCCCCCGCCCTTCAGATTTAAGATTAACAGGTCTTGCTATGTATAGCTCCTCCTTTCCTCTTCCCCCAAATCTTGGCCATGAGCAAGGATGAATTCTAGGGCTTTCCCCTACAACATCTGCAGGGAAGATGACCACATAATAGAAAAATACTACCTATTTCTTTGAGAGGTAGGTTTTATTATACCCATTCCAGAGAGACGAAGAGAAGTTAGACAAATTCGAGGCATTTGTTTGTAGTCAGTATGAGACAGAACCAGCAAAGCATGAGTCTTTGATACTGGCTGTGATATAACATTATGATCAAATATCCAGAGGCAGCTGAGATTCGAAAATAGTCTATCACTTACTAATGATATGACCAGGGCAGGGTTACTCATCTTCTCTATGCCTTACTTCCTTCATTTGTTTTTTTTTTTTTTTAAAGATTTTATTTATTTATTTGACAGAGAGAAACACAGCGAGAGAGGGAACACAAGCAGGGGGAGTGGGAGAGGGAGAAGCAGGCTTCCCGCCGAGCAGGGAGCCTGACGTGGGGCTCGATCCCAGGACCCTGGGATCATGACCTGAGCTGAAGGCAGACGCTTAACGACTGAGCCACCCAGGCACCCTACTTCCTTCATTTGTAAATGAATTTTTCATCTGTTCCAAATCTCATTAAGCAAATGTTTACTGTTTGCAGTAAACAAGTGTCTACTATGTGCCAAGTCCTGACATATGTCCTGGAAGAGTAGGCTCGTAATAGAATACAAACAAGAAAAAAATTTAAGGAAGTAACGAGTACATACTAAAGGTTTAACAAAAGCTGGCCATTAACAGACGACAACGACTACTACAGAGCATCATTTGAGTTTTTAATATTTTTTCCCCCTTGACACTCAGGTAGTCAACACCTCCACTGAGTAGCTTGAATATGTGTCTCTGGTGCTTATCACACAGCACGAAAGTGTTGCTTTCATTTGCTCACTGTAAAGCAACAGCTGAAAGAAGAAACAGGTAGACCACAAGCGCTGGTTACAAAGCAGCACCAAAAGCTTCTCGAGAGATGTCAATTCATAATGGAGACGGCGTTTTCCTTTTGGTTTGTAAAACTGACATTTAGGCTATATGATAAGCGAACATTACCCTCTCTTTCTTTGGGGTTAGCTGAAACCCTTGAATTATTTATCAGCTTAGCACATATTTAGGTTTTTCTCAAGGTCACAAACACTCTGCATTGCCAATAGCTGGCAAATACCGGCTGAAACCTCGAGTGTGAGGCAGCTGAACAGGAAATACATCCTTTTCGACTTCAAATATTTTTACCATGACAATTTGAAAAACACCAAGCAATTACAATGATGATATATTTATATCTCAACTAGAATTACACACAGATCTACAAACCCAAACGGGGATAAAAACGGATAAAAGCTCTGGCCATGGGCAGACAAAACAAACCATTTGGGGAGTCTATTTGTGAATGGTATACTCTCCTATGTTAACTCTCCTCTGAAACATTTACTTACAGCATGTCTTCCTCATTCTCCTTGGTAGTCCCAATGACTCCTGCCTTCTCATCCGCTGATTCGATCCGACTACGAAGAGACAACCTGCTCTCTAACCGTGGGATAACGCCAGGTTTAACTAAAGTTTTTAGCTTTTAAAATGAGACCATAGGCTCAAGCTCATTTCCTTTTGTGGTTTCATACTTGACAGAGGTACTCCGGAAACACTAGCTCAAGGACTAGTAACTAACTAATTTATATTCCTACTTGCAGTTATATCCTAGCATCTTTGGTATGACTACCCATGACTAAAATCTCACTGGATTCAATAGTTTTTTAGATTGAAGTAATGTGAGATCAGTATGCTTTAGCTTCATGCCTTAAGACATTCAAGTTAGAAAGTTTCTAGAAACACTCTGTATTCACTGTACTTCCTCTTTTTTTTTACTTGTCTTAGTCCACTCACAGGTGCAAGGTACTAATCTCTTCACGGCATATCATATGATCAACAGCAGCCTTCAAAATGTATTTCCAAACACACTGTTGCCTAGATATATCTAAGTCTGGTGAGCAATTTTAAACATAGACACTTTTGTCCCCTTCTTTCTTTTTCCAGCTTTATTGAGATGTAACTGACATATAACATGGTGTAAGTTTAAGGTGTACAGTGTGGTGATTTGATACACATATCTACCATGAAATGATAACCACAAGATTAGTTAACACATCCATCATATCACATAATTACTATTTCTATGTGTAACATGAGAGCAATTAAGATATTAGCCATAAGAAAAGAATGAAATCTTGCCATGTGTAACAACATGGATGGATCTAGAGGGTATGATGCTAAGTGAAATAAGTCAGTCAGAGAAAGACAAATACCATATAATTTTACTCATATGTGGAATTTAAGAAACAAAACAAATGAGCAAAAAAAAAGACTCTTAAATATAGAGAACAACCTGGTGGTTGCCAGAGGGGAGGGAGGTGGGGAGAAGAATGAATTGGTGAAGGGTATTAAGGGTATACTTATATTGATGACCACTGAGTAATGTCCTAAATCACTCTATTGTATATCTGAAACTAACATAACACTGTATGTTCATGATATTGGAATTTAAAAAATAAATAAAACTTTAAATAAATTAATTAAAAAAATCAAATACTGACTCTCTTAGTGACTTTCAAATATATAATACAGTCTTGTTAACTATAGTCACCATGTTATACATTAGATCCCCAGAACTAATTCATTTTATAACTAGAAGTTTGCGTCCTTTCTACTTCATGGCATTTTTACACAATACCAGTTTTCCTAAATCAAAAAATACTGTATAATCATAATCTTCTTAACTTCCAAAATATTCAAAGACCTTATCATTATTTTATATTTAAAGGAACATAAGTATAATGACATAAAACAAATGCCTTAAAGTCTTCTTTTAATTATTAACAGGCACTGAAGATAAAAAGAAATGGTCTTCATTCTCAAGGGCCTCATAGTCTTGAAATAAAGTCAAAATATTAAAAAAAAAAAAAAAGAAGAAGAAGAAGAGAGAAAAAAATGTACTGTCAAATGATGGCACAAGCCAAAAGGGAAATGGGTGTTCAAAGGAATAGGAAAATACTGAGGTCTGAGCATCTCAAACAATGACATCACAGGGGTTGTGGCATTTGAAAAAGATGGGTTAAAATCAGATGGAATAGTCAGTCTAGGCAGGAAGAGTGGTCTGAGCAAGGTTTTGGGGTAGGGCAGTTCCTGGCAGGTTTGGGAAGGGAATGGAAGCCATTATCTAAAGTGTTATCTCTCTGAGAGCTTTGAAGACATCAATTAGCCAGAGAAATAGGTATAGTATAATTAATTTCACAGAATATGCTGAAAAGTATTGAGTCAGCAAGTAGTGCCAGATTTTTCTCAATTTTAAGAAAGACAAATGAATAAGGCTCATAAAAGTAACTGAAGATTGCTGTGATCATTTTCCATTATTTGTACACACCAAGTTATCTTGCACTTATATGATATGCCATGATAAAGTCCTTGCATTAGAAAATTATATGATAATTTACTGGATAGTTATGTATTGATTTTGGGTTGAATACTTCAGAGAAGAATAAAGTATTGTGATTAGCACTATCACGCTCAATGTGAGTTTCTCATTGTGTTCACTAAGAATATGAAGCTCCGTGAAAAATGGCTAAATTAATTTTGAACTCAAATCACTAGCATAAACTGTTTATAAAAATCATCTCTTACACCCCTCCCTTTTAAAAGTATAGATTCATAGAAAATTGTTCACACATTTAGGAAGTGTGCTCCAGAGTTTCCCTTTGGCTCATGGTCTGAGAAATATCTTGGTTTTAATCTAAACATAGAGAGAAATTCACCTAACGACAAACTTCTTGTTGATGTCAAATGAATCAGAAGGCTATGAGCCTCTTAAACTCTGGTTAATGTTTCCTGAAGCATGAAAATAAGCATCTCTAAAGTCAGAGAAAGTGGGGAGGATGGAAGAAAAGAGATCTCTAGGATGGCACAGCTGGCCTGAAACTGGGGAGGCACAAAGAGACCCCTTCTCAGAAGCCCTTTCTCATTCTTGTAACACTTGCTTCTCCCCACCTGGGTCGGTCCTCTGTCTACTCCACTCCTGTGCCTTTACTCAAGCTGCAACCTCGCCCAACCCGTCCGCTTACTCCCTCCACACCAATCTGTCTCTTCAGCTCCCCTTCTCAGCGCTCAGCTCAAGATTTATCCACTGCAACAAGTGTGTCCTTTATTTC
The DNA here is from genome assembly GCF_054177405.1 of Leptonychotes weddellii. NCBI lineage: Eukaryota > Metazoa > Chordata > Mammalia > Carnivora > Phocidae > Leptonychotes > Leptonychotes weddellii. The sequence goes on from NC_138376.1 coordinate 117,625,290, forward strand.
CTGCAATGCACACTGCTATACATTGTTTTAACTTGTTTATACCAGTTGCCTTCTTCACTGTACAGGTTCTTCTGGACTGATTTGAGTCTCAGCTCTGTTACAAACTCGATGGTAGGAACATCTACTATAGCTTGTGAAATTCACAATTAATTGACTGATTCACTGAACAGATATGGACCACAGGCTATTATGTGCCAAGGAGAGCAGTCGGTTTCAGCATGGGGCCCTGCTGACGCACTCCGAGCTTCCTGGAGGGGATGGTCTCCAGGCCCTCAGTCAGAACCTGTTCTTCTCTTGTGGGCCTTTAATCTATGTTGTTCTTCTTTGCCTTTGATGCCTTCTCATTGTTTTCTACCAATCTCTTCCTTTCATTTCAAAATCAAAATCCAATCTGGGATCTCAATTTTATAGTATAATGCACAAAGAAGGTACTTAATAAATGAATCACATATGACTAAAAATGCCAAACCATGAATTACTAGGAAACTACGATGGTAAATCAACAGCCACGACATTTCCAAATACAAAGCCATTTCCACAGTATTAACTAAAAATGCAAATAAAACAAAGGTTTTTCACATGTTTAAAGTAAGAAAAAGACCACCTGTACCTACGAAGATCACATCCATGAACCAAAAAACTGTTTTTCCTCTTACAATATTATGCCAGTCAGTGAAAGGGACAGCAAGAGAATCCAGCTGAGATGCATCTCAAATATAATGTTAAGATATAATTTTCTTAATCTGAAATAGTCTCACAAAACCCAGAGTTCTTCCTCTGTGTATACTCTGAGTTACAGGCTAGGTCCAAACATGGGTCAAGCCATTTGACATTCCAAGTCATCTTCCAGTTTTCCACCTTTCTGAGCTAATGCTCCATGCAGAGTTTGTCTTACCTGGTGGCACAGTTCTTCCCATTGCCTCTGCAGAAGCTCCATGCGTTCGTTCAGGATGGAAATATCATCAGCGCTAATGTAGGCACAGAGGGTGTCCCTCAAGAGTGTCAGCTGAGCCAAGTCATCTGTCCAGCTCCCAGCTGCATTTTCCAGTTCCTAGATTAAAAAAACAAAAACGTGAATACCCCCATGAATATCTATCATCAACAATTTCTGAAGTGTGCTAGGAATCCCCTCTTGATACAATTATTTTTCCATCCATTCTATTTGAACATCTCACTTGGTCTACTTTATTTGCTCTGGTGTTGTTTGGTCATTTGCCAAGTTCTTCTGATAAAACCCCAGGTTGTGGGGCACCTGGGTGGCTCAGTCGGTTAAGGGTCTGCCTTGGGCTCAGGTCATGATCTCAGGGTCCTGAGATGAAGACCCGCATGAGGCTCCCTGCTCAGCAGGGAGCCTGCTTCTCCCTCTCCCTCTGCCACTCCCCCTGACCCACTGTGCTCGCTCTCCTTGCATGTGTGCTCTCTCTCTCAAATAAATAAATTAAAAAAAATAAAACAACCCAGGTTGCTTGACGTATCTTCCTATGATCTATTTACCATTTAACTGATCATTTTGGCTCACCTTATCTTTCTTTTTTTTTTTTTTAAGATTTTATTTATTTATTTGAGATAGAGAGAGCATGCACAAGCAGGGAGAGGGGCAGAGGGAGAAGCAGGTCCCCCGCTGAGCAGGCAGCCGGATGCTGGGCAATCCCAGGACCCTGGTATCATGACCTGAGCCGAAGGCAGATGCTTAACTGACTGAACCACCCAGGCGCCTCTTGGCTCATCTTTTCTAAGTTGAAATTTCATCACTGCCTGATCTTCTTTACTTTTAAACTGATTTCATAAACTGCTAATCCAGCCTTTACTTTTGTCCTGAGTTAATGATCACGTTAATAAAATATTTTCAAAAAACCAAACTCCTGGGGTCACGTTCATCCTCAAACACTATGAGTTTACATTCTATGATATAGACTTAATAACGTAATCACTGAAAAGATCCATTGCTGTTATTACTCAGTTGAAAATAATGGATTGAATTCATTTCCTGTAGGAACACAGATTTCTTCAGGTTACTGAAGAAAATATTATGTACTCTGTCCTTTTGGGAAATGATTTAAGAAAAAAACCCATAAAACAATATTTGGATGGGTTGACATTGGTTTTTGCAATGCTTTGAACCGATGGCCAGTTTTGCAATTTGTATGAGTCTTGCTTTTTGCCAGCTGTTGATGCTTTTAGATTCCAGCTAATTTTGTGTATAAATAGAGTATTTCACATGGCTTTTTCTCCTCTCTTTTTGTCTCTTCACACAGGAGACAAGTTTCCGAAGGCAAAGGCAATTAACGGTACTGTCTGAGGCTAACTTCTCAGGCAATTTAGGCAAACAAGGTTTTAGTCTGAATTTTCCAGGTAATTGCTTTGTTTTGCTGCTAAGGGTGGTTTGGGTTAGAAGAGCAGAGAGCTGGACCAAAATGCATCCTTTTAATCTCCAAATGTAATAGCCGGGTATGTTTGTAACTGTTGTATTTTGGGAGATGAGGTCCCATGGTAACAGCATTTGGCTGAAAGACCAAACCATTCAGGTGGAGTAAATACGCAGTATTTCTGCTTATAATCGTAGACATATTAAGCTGTCATACCAATGTAAATATTTCCCCCTTTTAATGCCCATTTCTAGCCCCTAACTCAAATATCAGATATAATCCATGGTGTAAGGATTATAAAAGAAACAACACCACCACAAAAACTAACTGTTTCAGACTCACAGGCTCCATTAGATGAGTCCCTGTTGTAAAAATACAGCCTCTGGGGCGCCTGGGTGGCTCAGTTGGTTAAGCGACTGCCTTCAGCTCAGGTCATGATCCCAGGGTCCTGGGATCAAGTCCCGCATCGGGCTCCCTGCTCTGCGGGGAGCCTGCTTCTCCCTCTCCCACTCCCCCTGCTTGTGTTCCCTCTCTCGCTGTGTCTCTCTCTGTCAAATAAATAAATAAAATCTTT
>NC_138376.1:117628729-117692993 GCF_054177405.1 Leptonychotes weddellii
AAAAAAAAAATACAGCCTCTGGATTCAGGCAGCCTTGATATTTACAAACTCGGAAATGTTATTAAACTTCTAGAAGCCTCAGTTTTCACATCTGTAAAAGGGAAATAATAGACTGTCCTCTCGTGAGCTTGTGTTTATGTCAACTGAGATAACGCTGTGTAGTCACTGCCACATAAGAGTGGCCCAATAAATGCCCATTTCTGTTTATCACAGTTTTCTTTAATCACTTGTTAGAAATTTAACATCACAGATTTAAAACAAACTTTTTAATCTTTGCATGCTTCTGAATTTACATCTCAAGATAATATTTTCCTCATTTGCCATCCATGATGTAATGTATATTACCTTTTATTTTTCCTAAATCTGCCTTTTTTTTAAAGATTTTATTTATTTATTTGACAGAGAGAGAGCGCGAGCACAAGCAGTGGGAGTGGGAGGGGGAGAAGCAGACTCCCCACTGAGCAGGAAGCCTGATGTGGGACTCGACCCCAGGACCCTGGGATCATGACCTGAGCTGAAGGCAGACGCTTAACTTGACTGAGCCACCCAGGTGCCCCATAAATCTGTCTCTTTCGAGTTTCAAAGGATATCCTTAAATTTTGATACTGAAGAAAAATTCTTAAATCCAGGCTTTTTGTGATTTCAAGACTTCTTTAAAAAATGATTTTTTCTTTAATGCTTATGACTTCTTAGCCAGTGTGAAGCAGAGAACTTCTGATTAAAATCCAAATCATTTAAGTATGTGTGAAGTTTTTTTTTTAAAAGATTTATTTATTTATTTTAGAAAGAAAGAGAGAGAGTGGGGGAGGGGCAGAGGGAGAGAATCTTCAAGCAGACTCTCGGCTGAGCATTGAGCGTGGGGCCTGACCTCACAACTTACGAGATCATGACGTGGGCAGAAAACCAAGAGTCAGAGGTTTCACTGACTAAGCCACCCAGGCGCCCCAGTATCTGTGAAGTTTTACAGCATTACCCTAGGGCAGTGATTTGCAAATGACTGGGAAACACAAGGACATGTATTATTTGGGGGAGGAAAAGCATTTGTAAAGGTAGTTTTGACTAGATCTGCATCTTGCTCAGCAGAGAATTGTTATCCAAATACTTCACTTGACTATATAGGTATGAATGGAACATATCCTACAGCCCCTAAATCACACTGGTCTCAGCAAGCTCATAATGCAGGGAGTGGTCTGTATTAGCTCCTGATTTGCTTCCAACTGCGATTTGAGGTGTTGATCGTGATCTTTAAGCAGTCAGGGCCCTGAGTACCTGAATGACTGTGTGTCTCCATGCAGTAACTGAGATCAGCTATTTACAGTTCCTGTTTTCCTTACAGAAGAGTGTGGAGGACAGGGTGTTCCCCTAAGGGCCACTGTCTGCAGAATTTCCAGGCTGCCGAGGCTCGCTCTCCTTTCTGTGAACTAGACTATTCTGCTAGAACAACTCTCCAGTGTAGATGCTTTAAAAAGATTGTGTTTATTGCTTTTGACCCAGCTTTTAAATATCTTTTAATGCTGTGTTTATATTTCTCAAGATAATCCATAAACTAGTCTATAATTTCATCAACTGCAATAAATCAACAACCAAGTCTCACCAAAGTTGTCTGCCCTAATGCAATATCCAGGAACTTGCATCTACATGTTCACAGATGGAGCAGATTGACTGAATTATGCTTTCAGAGGCAATATGACAACAGAAGCACAGAGGTAAGTGATGGCTAAAAGCTCAATCCAGTCATTTACCTTGCAACGCATTTGTTCTGCATGCAGCTCTTCGTGGTGATCTGGGAGAGGTTGAGAAAGCTTCTTTTTGAACGTTCGTAGTTTCTCCAGAGAATCAGCTATTCCATTCTCACATTTTTCCCAGTCCTATAATGGGAGAAGAAAGAAATTTCATGGCTTTTTTTTTTTTTTGTAGGAAACTGGAACAAAAGAAAAACACTCTTCTTAATCCAAGAGAAACAATTAAAGATTCACTGGGGAGTCCACATCCATTTGTAGGCAGCATCAGAAGAGTTGATTGAGTTCTACACTTACGTATGTGACGTTAAGCAGGTAATAGGCTATGCCTCAGTTTTCCCTATGAAAATGGGCATAACACAAACTCTATAACTGTTGGAGGGCTGGAGGAAGCAATGGTGTGAACACATCAAATACAAGGCCCAGAATATTATGGGTACTCAAAAATGTTATCTGCATCTGGATCAATCTGCAGAGGTAAGAGGTAATCGCACTATTCTGCCTCTTTCCTAACTCCACCCATAAGGTGTCTACATGACCCCAAACGCTTTATAAGAGATAAAAAAGAGGATATGGAATCTCTTTCAGGCTGAAGCGTAAAAATAATAGAACCCTGACTCTGATTCAATTCATTATATGAACAGTATGTGGTACATACATTTGATTTGTTACAGAAGTAGAACCACAAGTACCAAAGGTTGGCACTGGGTGGGCTTCATCTTGAAAGTGCTGAAACGTGTATCACAAAGGGTTGAGTATATAACACATAAAAACTGAAACAATCAATAAATGGAAGCAGAGAGATGAGGCAAAATTTTAAAAATATACATCCAGTATGTCAAATATAATGAGTGCTCTGGAGAAGAATACAGCAAGTTAAGTGGTAGAGAGTGTGGTGGTAGAGACCAGCAGATCTCTACAGAGTGACAGAGAAAACATACATTATGTGGTTGTTTTGGACGATTATACACCAAACTCGTAGCAGTGGTTACCCCTGGGGAAGATTACAGATTTGGTGGTGGTATAGGGGAAATTTCATTTTTCACTCTACATACTTTAATTATTACCTGAATTTTTTTTATCAGATGCATGTATTTTTTTTTAATTAAAAGAAAAAAAATGATAGGATCCATAATGGAGACTTGATTCTTTATAGCATTAGAGCTACAAATTAATTCCTGTCTAGTGTCTCAGAGACAATTCAAATTAAATTCACCTAAACAAATCTCCTTAATTTTGCCTATGACCTCCCATTCCTCCCCCCCCGCCCCACCTTCCTGGTGACCCTTCTCAGTGGCCACTCCCCACAACTAAAATTACTGGGTTCCAAAGAAAGACAACTAGAATTGCTTTTAGTAATAAACCTGGTGCCAAATCATGCCACCTTTCCCTTCACATTATCTCTTCCATTGTCACCAGTTTTTTCTTGTCTGGGCTCTTTCTGTGTTCTTTCCTGATGCTTTATTTTTAGCACAGCAACCCACAGGTGCCATGACCAAAACTGTCTTCTGTTAGAAGTGCTGACTAAAGTGCCTCCCTACTCAAAAGGTCTTTTGGTTTCTAACTGAACTGAGAATTTGGCCCAAGATTGTCATTTCTCTTTTAAATTCCTTCAGGGAACTTCCTAGGGTGCACAACCACATTCCCTCTTTCCATTTACCAGAAAAAACACAAACTGTCTGTCTTGGTCAGATTTGTACCCATTCCCCTTTGTTAAAGTATCTCTGTGTTCCCAGGCTACAAGTAGTTCATCAGTGCTAAGCAAAGTGAGATCCTCTTACTAAACTGAACAGCATTCTCAATGAAATCATCACACACTCTGAAACCTATCAACATGCCATCAGTGAATGTTCATTGATCTAAAAGAGAAAAGGCCGGTTTCTTATTTTCCATAACAAAATTAAGAGACCATAGTGAAGCAGGTGAACATGAAGTCCACAGAATTAGAATCACTGTATTTTGACATATTTACTCAGAGCATTAAATCAAGGGCTAAAATTAGATAAGCATTATAGCAGTGATGTGAAGATACACTAAAATAAAGAAAAATGACATTAACATTAGAATTTAGCTTCATGAATTCCTTCTTAGGCAAATGGGTCCTAGTGTATGATTTAAAATAAAATAAACTTTAACAAGAGAAGAATAAGGATTCCCCTTTCCAAGGGTGGCTTAGATTCCAAAGCTATAATCCAGTCTTTTTATTACATGAATTACAAGGAAATAACAAAATGTCATGGTCTGCAAACATCTATCAAAGTGGATGTTTTACACACCAACAAACAGACTGGCAAGAAAAGCAAATGCAGTGACTCAGCCATTTCGCCTAATTAAAGTCTTGGGAATGAGTCCAAAAATCACATCACAAATAAAGAAAAATATATGATTAAAATGATCTCTACAGAATGAGTTACAACATTTTTAATCCTTTCCTGAAAGCAAAAAAAGAAGAAAAAAAGAATCAGACATATTGTATTACTGATGAATTGTGCTGTGTGCAAATAATAGTTCTTTAACAAATGTTCAGTGGCATTTTTGATTGATTGTTTCCCACACAGAAGGTAATATATTATTAAATAAAATTCAACAGAATAAACCCAAAGGGTGTGCATACTTGAAGCATTATAAAAGCAAAATGTGTTCCATTACCTTTAGTTACTATCTGTGATCCACAAACGTGGCAAGCCAAGTTTAATAGACAGCTTTGTTGAAGTGTTGGTGATTATCAACATATATAAAACTTTCCTATTTAGCTCTGTTCACTTTTGAATATGAAAATAATATCAACAGTGATAATGACCATCACTTATTGCATGCTCAATGTGTGCCACATGTTTACTTTCATTATTTCATTAAATCCTCACAATACCGTCTGAAGGAGGGGTAATCATGCCTACTCCAGAGAGGAGGAAACTGAGCCTCAGACAGGTTGAGTTAATCAGGTTAAGTTGGTTTATTATGGTTTTAACTTGGCTATATCTGGCTCCAGAAACCATGCCCTGTACCCAATGCCTTCCGATTATGTATTGCGTATGGTTACAGAAAGTGAGGGAGAAAGTATCTTGTGGGGGGTCTGGATAAATCTACCTCTCCCTAAACTTGCGGTGTGATTAGTATGCTCTCTGTATCCAACAAAAGGCTTAATATACCTCCTGAATTTTATCTCATAGCAATGTGCTTGGATAAACTAAGATGAAATCAAGAGTGTCCTCTTGGATAGGTTTTTCCCTGCTGTAAAATAAGAGATATCAATCTTAAAAACCACTTTAGAGTCTTAGATCAGGGAGTGGAATCTACTCTTTGCATTCCTGTTTGGATTTATAAAATCATCACAGGGCTCTTGGCTCAGCACCGACCATTAATCAGAATTCGTCACTTGGACAGTCTTATTAGACTTAAAACTACTCAGCTGGGAGATTTTTCTGAAAGACAAACTGCTGAAAATTGGGAAACTTCTCCAGGTCATGCAAGACAGGACAAAGTCTTAAATGAGACACAGGGCAGGGGATCAAAATACTGCAGGGTATGACTTAACGATCTTTGCTTTGTCTGGAAAGCTAACAACAGGAGGGCGCAGCAGGACCACTTACGTGGCTTCTGAAACTGCATTACATCTACAGGAGCAAAGAGCCGAACTTACTTTCAGCAAGAAGGCCAGCTTTGTCTTCTGCTCCTCCAGACGCACGCTGGCTGATTTCCACTTGTCCTGGATTTCCGCGAGCTCGGCCTGCAGGGCGGCCTCAGCCCCACTGTCGGCTGAGAGGAGGAGCTGTTTGCCCGCCTCCACCGTGAGGATGTAGCTGCCTTGTTGACGCAGGCACACTTTTTCTTTGAACTGAAAGGAACCGTAGCTTTTTACTTTCTCATTCTTTTCTTCACCAGGTCCCTATTGCAAGTGTGTTTAAGCGACCCTACAGTCTTTCATACATTGCATGCCCTCTTTATCCAACATTTATGGAGCTAGTACTTGGGCGTGAATGAAGCACTGTAAAAATGAATGAGAGTTCAACAGGGGAGGCTTAATTTCTGTCCCCAAGTTAAATACAATCACAGTGCAATACAGAAACTGCTCGAGGAGATTGATACACAGGGAACACACTGTTACATGTCTCATTTGTCTTAAGTTTTATTAGGATCTTTTAATTTCTTCCACAAAAAAAGGTTTGTGATGCTCAGTTCATACAGATAACCCACTTCCAAGAAAGACCCATGCTCAGATATCTAACCCACATGGATGCAAGACAGGCTTCCTCAAAGGGAAAAGGCTTCATGAGTCTTGGAAGACGTATGAATACAGTCAGATGAAGAAGGACCTAGTGTGATGAAGGCCAGGAGTCAGGGAGAAGAATCCTTCCACGCAGACAAATGAAGATGGGCAAATTTACTATACGAGATCAGTAGGATGAATTCAGGACCTCGGTGTAGTTTTCAGGGACTGGCATACAGTAGACAGGTGAAAGAGTGGCAGAAGATGATACAAGATCACACCTTGCACAGGTATTTTTTTAATAGTGAAAGTGACTGAGATTCACAGGAGAATATTAAGCAGGGAAGTGATGTGTTTGGATTAAAACACTCTGCAGCAGGGTAGAAAATGGAATGGAAAAGGGCATATACTGGATACACTGAAATAGGTTAGAAAGCTAGCGTCTCTGTAGGTAAGAAATCAAGAGCTCCTCATCTAAGGTAGTGGCAGTGTGGATGGAAACTGGGAGTGTGTTAGAAATGGGGAGGGAGAGAACAAGAATATAGCTCTAGAGTTACTCTAAAATTCCTAACTGACAGACCAGATACCTGGTAATGACATTTCCTCGAATAGGGGACATGGGACAAGGGACTGCCAGAGAATGGCTCATCCAGATATTACAGGCTCCGTGGGAACCCATGGAGTATACTATGTCTATGATGCATATATATATATATAAATATAAATATAAAGGCAGTTGAATACATAATTTGAAAGCTCAGGAGGTAGATGTAACTGGAAGATAACACGTTGGCCCTTCTGTACTAGTAGGAGGCAGACGAAGCCATGGGGGGATGAGGTCTCCCAGGAGAAAGGAAGCAGCAAACAATGACCTCTAAAGCAAGAGGAGACATGAAATACTGGGGACGACTGATCGGAGTACTAGAAGGGAGCCACCTAAGGGGCTGGAGGCCCAGGTTCCCAGGCAGATGGAAGGAAGGGGCCAAACCAGGAATGGACCAAGAGCTCAGACAGGACTAAGACTTTTATCTTTTCTGGAATACTCAAGTTACACGTTTAAATTGCTCATGGTTATAATCAGTGCAAAGTGCTCCATTCCTGGCCATTGCCTTTCCCTCCATGCTGAAGGTTAGTGAGCTGCCGGGAGGCACTGGTGTGGGCCGTGGACGGGGTCTGTGAGCGGCTGGGCCTGACCAGACTATCATTAAATACGGACTTTGTAATGCAATCAGATTCTAAGTTCCTGTTGATACTTTGGAACAATATTTGTCCTCATTCCAGTGTCACTCCAGGAACCTGGTGAAGAACTGAGGCGAGGGTAAGGTGTACAGCAGAAATGTAGAAGAGGTTTAAAAAGCCTGTGTTTTGCACCTTACCTGCACTTCATCAAAGAGGGTCCTTGCCTGTTGCAGTGGTATTGGGACGCTTCCGAGAGCACTCACGGGAAGATAGGACACTTCAACCAACCATTTACGAAGCTTCTCTGCCATCTCCCTGTATCGCTGCCACTGGCGAATCTGGCTGTCGATGATGCCCCTCCTCTGCTGGGCCCTGCGAATTACTCCCTGCCACTGGTTGCTGAGAAGTGTCAATTTCAGGTTGAATTCATCCCTGGTGCAGAAATAATTACACAGGGAGGAAACACTGTTACCCTGGATGCATTTACATGTAAGTCATGTATACGCACAATGTATATACACTCGATGACCCTAAAGAGCCCTGAGAAGTGATTTAGGGCAGAGGTTTTCAAATATCATGCCATGATCTTTTATCAGGCCTATTTCAAGTAATTTTTAAAATTAATAACTACTGGTTTCTGCAAACAGTGAGTATTTTCATGTCTCAGCACAGGTTAAAGGCCTATCTGTAAGGTCACTAATTATTCCCTGCCTGAATGCACAAGTGGGGAGAGAGCATAGGGTAGCAGATGCAGTGGGAAGGGGCCCAAACAGTGTATGTAGCAGGTGACAGCATCTTGTGAGTGCTACAGCGAGAGGGAGAAAATGAGGACCAGGGAGCCTGGATGGCTCAGTCAGTTAAGTGTCTGCCTTCAGCTCAAGTCAGGATCCCAGGGTTCTGGGATTAAGCCCTGTGTTGGGTTCCCTGCTCAGTGGGAAGTCTGCTTCTCCCTCTGCCCTCTCCCCCTGCCTGTGCTCTATCTGTGTCAAATAAATAAATAAAATTTAAAAAAATAAATAAAATATTTTTTAAAAAAGAAAATGAGAACCAAACTTTTTTATAAACCTCCGTTTTCAGCCAGAATTATAAGCCACTTTGGATGAACAACACTGGGTTATTTCAGCTAGAATCATAAGCCACTTAAATAAAACCATGTTATTTATTTATTTATTTATTTATTTATTTATTTATTTAAAAACCATGCTATTTAAAAAAAAATTTTTTAAAGATTTTTATTTACTTATTTGAGAGAGAGAGATCACGAGTGGGGGGGGTGGCATGGAGGAGCAGAGGGAGACGGAGAAGCTCCATATTCCCTCACAATAAACAGCCCTAATCTTTAGTGAATTATTCCACATATTAATCTAAATCATTCCTTTTACATTTTAAACCCACTTCATTTTGTTCTTAGAAAAATGAAAACTATGTAGTCATCACTGTCTGTTTGAAGGTTGTCCACATACTTAGAGATAGTAAATTTTACTTAAGTGTTCTCAGTTTCAGGCTAAATAATCTCAGGTCTTTTAGTTTGTCCTTTCTACCTCTGTGTTTTCTACCTTTAAAAAAAATGTTGGTAGTTTTTTAGGAAGTTTTCCTTAACATTCAATCTGTAGCTCTAGAACTGGTTTGTCCAGTATCAAATAGAATGAGTTTCTTTGTAAATTAGGGTGTTATTCACATTTTAATATTAAAGTGTAACATTAATTGTTTTTTCTCTATTGTGTTAGTTTTGCTTTTCTTCCCTAGATACACTATTCTCTCCTCTTGAGGGTGGCTTCAAATCTGAGCTGAACTTATTCTTGTGGACCCCTATATTGTTGACATGTCCTATCATCTGAAGGCCTACTCTAAACCTTGGTTTTGTAACCAAATGTGTTACTGGTGCTTCTGTTTTTGAAAGGAAATTCTGATGTTAATAATCTAATTGCAGTAGAATTAAATGTGATGAATTAGGCTCATGAAGCTCCCCTAGAAGTTACAAGCATCTATCATCTCTGAAGGCATTTCACTCCAGGACTTGAGAATGTCCTACAACAGAGAAAGTGCCCCGCACACTGCTTTTCCATCAGGCCACTATCCAAGGTCTCTTTGGAGCCCTCGCCCTCACTTTCTGTAGAGCCCAACTGTCCTGAGCCACCTGCCAGCTCGCGGAAGTACTTAACACATGACACGGTTCTCATGGCTGAACTTGAACCCTAAAACACAAAACTTATAAACAAACTTTTAAAACACAATACATTTGTAATCTGGGGCCTTCATGCTCTAATCTGAATATTTTTCTTCTCTTGCAATTTTCAGAAGCATCCTCAGTCCAAACCTCCCATTTTCCTCTCTTCGGTGTTTCTCCTTAACTGTTAACATTTACAATTTAATAGATGTTAGCTTGTACGGGAATTTTAAATTTTGTTTTACTTACTGGCTTAAACTTTTATAATACTTTTATAGAGTTGACCGAGGGAGGATAAAGCAAAGAAAAAGTTAATTGCATTTGAATTTGTTTTATTTTGAGGGCCTTAAATTCTCAGTAAAGCTCACGTTTAAGTTTGGCTTACTTTGGAATAGAATAAATACGGTATCACATTTTGTCGTTCCAAGCTTAACCATGAAAATCTTTCATGTTACCTCCAAAGAAATATCCTCTTAAAACTGAAATTGCTTCAAAACGTTAAAAAAAACCTCTTAACGAAAACAGTGATTTATGTTCTTTTTTTTTTTTTTTGGAAAAAAAATACTAAGTTAATTATAATCACAGTTACTGGTCCTTAATATGGGAAAGATGTTCTTATATAAATGTGTAAGTATCAATGAGGTTTATACTCCAAATATCACTACATAAGGTAGATGGGATAGACTAGATATTGTTTCTAGGAAATGTAAATATAGCACGAAATCGGCAATTCACATACAGGAAGTCAAAAGAGGAGCTAGATTTTACCTCTTCGTTTTTAATAAAGAGGTAATCTGCTAAGTAAATGAAGAGGAAGCAGGATTTCAATGTGTCAGAGTGTCATCTGACTTAAGGTGGCAAACCATTTTCAAGCCTGGAATTACCACGGTGTGGGAAAGCTGGCTGGCTGGTCCTCACTAAAAACCAGATACACAATTCTGTGGCTAGTTGAGTGACCTTGGTTACATCAGTTGGCATTTCTGGGCCTCAAGTTTTCATCTATAAGTAAGAGAGATGATCTAGTGATCTCTGTGCTCCTTTGAGGAATAGCATTTCTGTAACTGTATGAGAGGAGTAGAAGCATCTGTTTACAAACCATTGATACATCATTAATACAGGTTGTTCTGATCTATTCATTAATTCCAGTCTCCTGCAGAGGTCTGGAGAAGGTTGGCTAGGTGATTTCCAATTACTCTATGTCCTTCATGTAATATAATAACAGTTCTTTAAAAAGATTCAATACTCAGCAGTTTCAGAGATTCAGACAAGCCTTTCCTCCAATTACCGAGGCTCCATTGCAGTACAATTGCCTGAGGAAGATTAGACATATGCCCTCTAATCTGCTCATTAAAAAGAAAATGATTAATTTACTGAAACCTTTCTTCATAATAATATATCAAAGATCCTACCTGTCATCAACTTGACCTTGTTCTAGAAGACGCTGCCCATCAATAATGATCGAGTGCAAAATCTGCTGGCGACTGAACATCTCTGCTTGAAACAACTATTATTTGAAAAAACATAAAAACATACTTTCAGAGTTCCCAATTTTAGTGACCAGTTTTCTAGTAACTTCCCCCAAATTCTGGTTTTAGCAAGGCTTTTTGAAAAATATTTCCAGTCGTATCAGGATATGTGTGAAATCCTGAAGTATATCCAGAATGTATTTTTCAACAATCAATTAAGATATACTTAAAGATAAAGTTTAATTTTTGCTTACAAAAACTAAGTGACTAAAAGTAGAATTATGTTTCTCTTCTTTCAAAATCACCTAATAACACTGGTTAACATATAATTTGTATTCTTGTTTATTTTCAGGTAGAGAATAGCTTAAGACCTTTCAGAAAGTTGAAAAAGATTTAAGAAATCCCACATTTTTCTTTTCTTTTTTTATCTGAACTCACTGCTTTTTAATCTAATTTGGTTGATAAAATTATTTCATTACAAACAAATTCAACAAAAAGTTTTTCAAATTATTTCTGCTACGTTTTAAACAGTTTTATTGAGATATAATTCAGATACCTTACAATTCACCTATATAGGGTGTATAATTTATTGACTTTTAGTATAGTTATAGACATGTGCAACCATCACCACAATCGATTTTAGACCAAAAAGAACTCCACACTCAGCAATCCCTCTCCATTTCTTCCCAATCCATGAGCACCAGATAACCACTAACCTATTTTCTGTCTCTACAGATTTGCCTACTCTGGACATTTCATGTAAATGGAATCATGCAATGTACTGTCTTTTGTGACTGGTTTCTTTCCACTTAGCATAATGTTTCCAGCGTTGATCCATGTGCAGGATGCATCATCTCCACATTCCTTTTTACTACTGAGTAGTATTCCACTATACAGATAACACCAATTTTATTTATTCGTTCATCAGCTGATGGATATTTAGGGTTGTTCCCATTTTGGGCTATTATAAATAACACTGCTATGAACACTATTCTTGCACAAGTTTCTGTGGACAAATATTTTAATTTCTCTTGTGTATAAAGCTAAGAGTGGAACTACCAGGTCATATGGTAACTCTGTTTAATATTTTGAGAACTGCCCAGCTGTTTTCCAAAGCAGCTTCACCATTTTACATTTCCACCAGCAATGTATGAGGATTTCAATTCCTATATACCCTCATCAATACTTGCTGTCTTTTTCACTATAGCCATCATAGTAGGTATAAAGTGGTATCTCAATGTAGTTTTGATTCATTGTCTTTAATTCCATCTTCAGTCAACTTGATAAAACTGGACTTAAAAATACCTTATACATAAAGCCTCTATTTTTAAAATTTAAGCAAAATGCTTTAAAATTAGTTTCATTCTACGTTCCTTTAAGCTTTTCTCTGCTTTTAGGTAAATACTATTTCTCCATTTGTGTATATTTCAGAAACATGTGGGCCAATGTGGTTATAACAGTGAACAGCAAAATTGAGACAAACAGCAAATTAATTAATTTGCTTTTTGTATCTAGTTCTCTCTTTGGTGTTTCTTAAGAAATAATTATAATGCCATTTGATCAAGAGGTACTCTTGGAGATATTTGATAACTTGATTTCCAAGTATAAAATATGGGTATTTTTTTATAGAACACTCAATTTTCATTATCAAAGACTTGTGATCAAAGCATAATCTCTCAAGCAACTGGCCTTGGCAATATTAACGTAGTATGTAACTCAATTTGAAAATTGTCTAACTTTCTGCATGCCTTCCACACACACCCCTGATTCCCCCCCACACCCTCCATAAGGAGACTTTTACCACAGTTCTGGCAGTATACATTGCAGGATATTGAAGCCTGCCACATTTTTAAAACCAACTATGGAAGCAAAGAACTGGACCACATTCAAGCTTAAGAAAGAAGGCAGAACAATGCCTACATGTGAGCAGACTCAGCCCAAGATACAGTGCCTGAACTCCTCCACATGGCATTGTACAGCCTTTTCCAAAGACTGAAAACTGTTTTACTACCCAAAAACCTACCAGCATAACTTACCTCATGGGCTCTCTGCTGCTCCAAAAGATGCTGATAGTTGCCTGAAATCTCGACTGCTAACTTTTGTTCCGTTTGAACCAGGAATTCCATCCATGTTTCACATTTTTCCAAGAAAGTCTGGTGTTGCAGCAAAAATGACTGCAACTTACTGACAAAACAAAGGAAAAAGAATAATGATTATGTTGTTGTTTGTTAGTTCTTATATTGTCAGCATATAAAACCAGATTAAATAAATATCCTCTCCCTCCAGTTCTAATTTGACCACCACAAAGCTTTCAATGTTAGGTAGTACATTTTTAAAAAAAGAATAAAAGTTTAAAATGGTAGGTTTTCAAAATGATAAAATTATGTATGTACCTTTAATATATTCTTATGAAAAAGAGTTTTTTTTTTCTTTTTTGTTAAAACAGTATTTCGTACATCAAGCATGGGAAACCATTTCACAATCTGAGTTCGCCACTTCTAGTTCAAATTTTTTGAGTATCACCAGAAAGACTTGGAATTTATAAATATGCACAAACCATGCACTTATATCACCCAAACATCTCTTGGTTACTCTACCTGAATCTTTCTGTGGTCTGAGAGGAGATCAGAGACCAGTGTCGGTTCAGGTTCTGCATCCTTTTGATTTCTTTATCATTCAGCGGTAGCCTATATCCAAGCTCATTCAGACGGTCTAGGTCAGGCGCCATGCTGCTGAATTTTAGCATCTGGCCCTGGAAGGAAGATTTAAAAGCCAGTTTAGCACTATGGTCAGAAAAGGCAGAGTTCTTTCAAACTGCACAGTGACCTTCTGATTTCAGGAAGAAGTAGGTCTTTGGTCTCCCCTGCATTTCTAGGTCACTGACTTGTCATCTCCAGAGCTGCAAATAAAGAAGAGCTGTGTCTCCTAACCCATTCCCCTGCTGTTACTTCCACTGCCACAGCTCCTCACTGGCTTCCACTGAACGTTTAGCAGTTTCCGTGAATTACGTACTTGCTGATGGATGAAAATTATGCTGATGACTGAAAAGGCTTATTTCCTACCCTTTATATTGTCTATGCTAATCTGCTCCTTTATTATCTAATACCAGTAAGAATATTTATAATGGTAACCATTGTAATAGTAATAGCTAATGTTTCTTGAGCACTTATAATGAACCAAATAGTAGTATAAGAGCTTTACAGGTCATAACTCATTTTATTTGCAAAACAATCCCCTAAGGTAAGTACCATGACTATTCCGACTTTATGAAGAGAAAAAAGAGGCTCAGAAATGGTAAGTGAATTGTTTATGGCCACCCAGCTAGTAAGTGGTAGAGTTGGGTAAACAAGGGCCATTGAGTGCTTGCTAGATGAATGTGATCCCTTTCGAGCTTTGATGTCACCACATATTATCCTAGCAGCTTCAGTTTTAGGTCCTTGGCCCCAATCCCAAAGTGGTGAGACTCAGTTGACAAAGCTTTCAGAGTTCCTCCTTCCCTTTAAACACAGGACAAAGCTGTCTCTTCTGGTTTTCCTGTGGGTATTGTAACTCCATCTGGGAAACTGGCTATAGGAAGAGAAAAATGGCAGGACACCTTTGGCTGTGTGTGTTTTCTCTCTGCATGCTCTGAAATAGGCCCATTACCATAAAGACAGAATAAATCTTTCCAACTGTTGAAGTCAAAAGCATAACAACAGCCTTGGCGGATGGCAGAATTTTCATGGATAGATACCAGCTGTGAGCAAAACTGACAGGCAGTGGTCCTTCTCATGGGGCTTCCAGACAGTGAGATACTATTCCAGCAGTACCATTCCACAATAGCAGTCACCTAATCACATGAACGTAATTAAATGGTATGTAAAAAATTCTGAAGAAAAAAAAATAGCATGCTATGAAAGTGTGTCACGGGCAGCCTGACCATGAACAAAAGGGGAAGCTTTCTTAAGAGAGTGACACTGAGGGCGCCTGGGTGGCTCAGTTGGTTAAGCGACTGCCTTCGGCTCGGGTCATGATCCTGGAGTCCCGGGATTGAGTCCCACATCGGGCTCCCTGCTCGGCGGGGAGTCTGCTTCTCCCTCTGACCCTCCTCCCTCTCATGCTCTCTGTCTCTCATTCTCTCTCTCGCAAATAAATAAAAAATTAAAAAAAAAAAAGAGAGAGTGACACTGAATAAAATGAACAAAAGTTCATTCCTTTTGGTAGCAAGGGAGTTGGTGGGGACAAAAAATGAATTCCAGAAAGAGGTGACATTATACGAACAGATGCTAGGAAAGCACTGTGATGGACACTGAGATGAACAGTGGTGAAGATAAGACCCTTAGGAAGATGGAAGCCAGGTCCACTGGGCATGAGAATCCACACTGGGCTTCACCCTGACAGCACCCTGAGGAACCTGTGAAGGGTCTGAAGCAGAGGAATAATATGATGAAACTGGCATGTCTATTGCTATCATTTTATTTACTGAATGTTTAAAACAGTTAATAAGTAAGTAAAACCTTTTTTTTTTTTTAAAGATTTATTTATTTATTTATTTGACAGATAGAGAGCACAAGTAGGCAGAGAGGCAGGCAGAGAGAGAGGGAGAAGCAGACTCCCCACTGAGCAGGGAGCCCGACGCAGGGCTCGATCCCAGGACTCCAGGATCATGACCTGAGCCGAAGGCAGCCGCTTAACCGACTGAGCCACCCAGGCGCCCTGTAAGTAAAACCCTTTAAAAGCAAAAGATCATTCTGGCAGCTGTGGGTTGGAGGGGTTGGGGTGGATGCACAGAGGGCCATGGAGGCTGTTGCCGGGGTCTGAGACATAGGCGGCTTGCCTAGGAGTGGATGAGGGTAGAGAGGGAGACGGGAGGCTCAAGGGCTCCGAAGGAGGAGGTGACCCACTGGGCAGGGGAAGGGACGAGAGGTGGGAAGAAGGAGCGAGCTGGAATCCTAGGACTGCCCCTGGCCGGCTCCCATCCGGGGTGTGAAATCAGTGTGTGCACATTGCAGCAAAACAGAGCTGGCAAGGGTTTCTTTGGAAGTTCAAAATAAAAAGCAGGCTTGTGTCAGGAGTTGTGAGTATTCCTTAAGATTTTGAGGACAAATGCTACCAGATTTAGGCCTAGGACTGGAATGTACTTACCTTAAGTTCTTCCATCCTTTCCTGGATGGTTGAAAGGTCAGACGAGTGGCTAGGGTCCTGCCCTTGTAATATTTCTTCAGCTTCTACTACCCAGGCTTCCAACGCTTCCAAGGTCTTGGTAAAGGTTTCATAGTCAAGAACTCCAGCCTTTTTTTTTTTTTCCCCACAAAAGAAAATAGGTATTTAGATATCTAATGAAAGGGCAATTGGATATTGAAATTATTTTTCATATTCTTGCGTCAAATTGCCATCCTCAAGATGCCATAACTAAAGAAACAAGGCTACATGATTTAACCTTTCTTCTCTTCATTCATGTAATTTTTTGAAAACTTAGAATTACTCCTAGAAACCATGTATTAATTGACCAATTAAAGTCATTTTTAAAATATACTACCAAACAGAAAAAGATTCTGATTCTTGGCAAAAACTTGTTCTATAAACATGAATGTCAACACTAAAGCCATTTGGTACTTATTAGTCGAATGTATTTTACTCAGTACCACAGAAGGAAGCATTGCTTTAGGGGCAAAATCACATTGCAAAGAATAGTGTAAGACTCCCACCTTCCCTTGTCCTCATTGGAACTTCCAAGTTCATTTACTTTTTAATTCCTTGGTCTTGAAAGAGGTGTTGTCTCAATGATGAAAAAATTTTCTTTTCCTGTGTTTAGGCTCAGATGTTATAGAAAGCCAATTTATAACACCTACCGAATATGAGCTCTGTAACATACCTGTAACATAGTCTGCTGCTTGCAGAGAGCCTGCTCTAGGGCACATAGGTGCTGACTCAAAGACAGCTGATCAGATTGAATGGCTGATGCTGCCGAAGCATCCACTTGTTGCTTGAGCTGCTCTCCCAGCTCATGGAGAACAAAAAGGGAATCCTTCACTGTCCCCAGTCCTTTGAGGAGATCCTATAGATGATGAAAATATGCCTATTATGAAACACCGTGGTAAGTGTACTCCTTAAACTGATAATCAGCAAAGGACCACACATCTGGGAACACTCAATTCTTACTTATCAAATTATTATGCTAAATAACCTTCACCTGCAGAAAAATCATGAATTAAATCTGATTTTCAAAAATGGATGTGTGTTAACATTTTTAGAGATATATGTACTATTCTTATAATAAAAGCCACATAGGTTCATTGTAGGACATTGGGGGAAATGCAGAGAAACATACATAAGAAGAAACATTATCTACAAGAAGAGCCAATAACCGGAAATATTTGGGCAGGTTTTTCCTATCCTTTCATGTAGTTCATATCAAATCAAAAACATAATGCTACATTTTACCTTTTCTTGCTTAATATTATACACAAGAGATGAGTTTGTCAACAGCATCTTTCATACACATGGTTGCATTAGAGTGATTACAGCAGATCCTCCTATCTCAGTGGAGCCTAGAACTCCAGCAATGGCCCTGGTGAGCAGGGACTGAAGCAGACTGTATCTCCATTCTTTTCCATGGCTTCTCTGCCCTTCACATTTTGTGGGACACTCTTAAATGCTCCAAATTAAGCCAATGGAAATTCCCTGTTTCTGGTTTCCATCTACCACTAAGAGATGATAAATGACTGGTTCTTCTACTTGTTGCTGGTGCTCCACCAGAGATGGTGGAAAGAATAGAGCCTGCTAGCAAAAATTAGCAATTCTATTCCTTTTCTTCATTCTGTTTACACTTCCATTTTCAAAGCCTAATTATGTTTAGTAAAGGTTTTATCCCAATATAAATGAAGAGTGTATGATATTTTAATCATTATATGTAGGATTAAAAAGTTTACAATAATACAAAAATGGGAGATAGCTGTGAAAATTTGTTACTTATTCTTCTGTGTTGGGATCAGCCAAGATATTCATCTTGACATATGTATAAATTCACCATTTAATAAACTTAACTAATTTGTTTTTGCTGTCTTTCAAAAAAAAAAAAAAAAAAGAACAGAGCCTGCTATACCTAGACAGTGACTCCTAGGAGAGGGAGAAAAACAAAAGGCAGCTTTGACCTTGACATAGACCTTAGACAAATTCAGAGAAATAATTTGGAGCATTACCCCCTAAAATAGGTGTGTATATATTAACTCAGGAGGATTGAAAATTAAAAATGACAAATTCTGTAAGGATAAACTATGTGGAAGGAGGAGAGAAAAGCATTATGTTATCTTTATCCCAAGTATTAAACTTTAGCTCCAAAGTGATTATTCAATATTCATGTGAAGGCATTAGAATAGGTTGAAATTTATGTGCTTTTTTATAACTTGCCTAATTCTAATAAACTGATTTGGGAAAGTTTACAAGAAGATCTTTGAAACAAATTCATTAAAATAAAGACAAATAAGGACAAATAGTAAGAAGCATGTAATGGGTGAAACAAGAGAACTGTTTCTGAAAACCTAAAGTAGGTTACTGGCAACTTCAGTGAAAAAAAGAAATATTAAAAAGCTATTAAAAAAGAGGTATACCAGTAAATCAGGAGAGAAAGACTTCTTTCTACTATTAAATTCTTAGAAGAAATAATTATGTTGATGCTTACATAAGAAATAATGGACCTAACTAGATAATACCTTTCACGGTGGATTTTTAAAAGATAAAACATTATTCTCCATACCCTCTTATTTCTTAATAGTGACAAATGTGTAAAAACAACCTAAATCTTCACAAGGATGGTACTCCATTAGGAAAAAATGGGAAAACAACTCATTTATAAAAAAGAAACAGTGGGAGGGACCTCTTAAATCTCATACATGTGCAACTGTGTTCTGAAAACCTAACAGGCTCTTTGATACTTAAAACAGTTTTTGGATAGCTGTCCCACATACCGAGACCTACCAAAAGCTTACACATATCAGCACTAGCCTTGCTAAACTTGAGATGGCTAAGACTGGCACGGTGGGAAAACACCAGCGTTCCCAAACATACATTGCAATCTTGAATCCATGTAGCAACTTCGTCATCAGCAATGTCCTTGTTAGTGGCTGCCTTCAGGAGCTCGTTGGTTCGATCCCCCTGCTGCTGCACTGTAGAAGCACACTGTTTGGAGTAGTCCTTGTATCTCTGCCAAAGTTGAAGCAGGGCTTTGCTGGAGTACAGCTGCTCAGCAATCTCTTCCAACAAGTTATTCCATCTGGAAACAATAGCAAACACTCATGGGCAGATTAACACCTCTTACCAAATGCTGTTATTTGCTCTTTTAGTTTTCAGGATCCTGCTCCATGTGAATATGGGAATAATTTAGAGATGCCTCATTTCTATTTGACATAATTTTACCAGGTAATATTCCCCACTTGGAGTTCAAGGGCACAGAGAAGAAATGAGGTCAATTTTGGGGTATATAGCAATTTTAATCTCTAAGTCTCTTCACTACATTTAGTTACCTTAAATTCATTTGTGAAAATTGAAACATTAGTAGAATAGAATCTGTAGAGCTCAAATTCAAAATGCCAGCAAGTTTTAATTGCATTATTATTTGTAATAAGGCTGTGATATAAATAATGCGTAACAGTGTAAAATTAGCACGCAACATACCTCATATTGACATCTTTTAACGTGTTGGTAAGAGTTTCTGTCACAGGTGGGTGACACTCTTTTAACAGTTGGTTGGTGACAGAGCCAAACCTCTGTAAGTTCTTTTCCTGTTTTTCCAGATCATCTTGAAGATTCTGCCCCCAAATTAAAACAAAACAAAACAAAACAGCACCACAGATGACATGATGGGATGTAAATTCTAATAATCAAGTTTAAAAGTAATTTATAGCTGTTTCCACAAATATGTACATAAAAATATGTAAACCATGACTTTGTTCTGATGCTTTGCAGATTTTCTTTAGGTAATCATTTCTTCTTTTATAATTTTGTTCTTATGGGTGTGAAAAGGGATTCCTAACAACTAGACATTCTTCCAGTGGCATCTGGAATTCTGCTGGGAAAGCTCACGTGACTGTCCTTGTCCATCACCTAGTAGGAAGCTACGGCAGTGATTTGCGTGCAATCTGTCACACTGGTTCTCTTCGCTATTCAAAGTCAAAACCCAGGTCTCCGTTTTATTACATATCTAGAGTTGTTCTAACAGAAACTCTGGATGATCAGACCTTAAGAAGTCGTGGCTTTTCTGAGTACCACTTATAAGTTCTATCTCTGGATGTTCTTTCTTGCAAAGAATACTTATTAGACAGGCTACAGACAGGGCACAGTCTTCTATCAAAGACAAGCGAAGGATCCTGAAGAAAGACACTTCCCTGCAAATACTGCTGGAGTGCTAGACTCAGTTCTTAGTACAACTCTATAGGGGATGCAGGCTACAAAAACCCAGTTCTGTTTAACACCAATATCTGATTGCCATCAAATCAAAATCCTTTCATATCTTAAGACAGCATGTGCTGGTGTTAAACACAGAATGGGCTAAGTTAAAAAGTACTTCTAATTGCCTCAAAGGTATAAAATCTGTTTTCAAACTTCCTATTCTCAAAGCAAGGTTTAATGATTCTCAGTATCTGCAACAACTATTTAAAGTTTAAAGAAATTATGTATATATACATTTTATCCTTCCTCCCCCCCCCACCCCACCCCCAAGAAAAGGCATTCCCTGACCAGAGAGTCTGTGTCTGAGGTCAGCAACATATAAACTTTCATTGCCAAGCCAGGGAAATGGACTTGTGTCAGGAGGGTACATGCTGGGCTCTTGCTGGCATCCCATCCCTTGAGGGCCTATCCTGCCCATCTCGTATCCCAGTCTGCATGAGTCAGCCAGGGAGAAACAGCGGCCACAGGTAAGAGTGCCAATCGGTGCGTGATGCGCAGGGGAGTGAGGGCAGCAGCTGACTTGAAGGCGGGGGCCTGAGGTAGGAGACGGTGCTCTGCAGATTCAAACAGCAGTGAGGTCATCCTACATGACTACAGTGATGACGGGCACTCAGGACACCAAGCAGTAAGAGCTAGAAAAAGAGGCTTATGTGTATGCATCGGACAGACTACTGATACTATGCTGAACGAAAAGAAAACAACTTGATAGTTTACAAGTTTACCATTTTGTCTATCTTTCTCTTTGTTTTCTTTTTACTCCCTGAGAATATGTTTGGAGAAGCAGAATAAAGAGAGAAAGGGAAGACATAAAGGCAGCAACAATGGATCAAGGAGGTCGGTTTGGATGTAAAATCATTTTATAAAATGCATTCATATGGGTATTTATATAATAGAATTTTTAAAATCAGTAAGTTATATACCAACTAATCCAGACATTTGGTATCCACAGGCAAGTTTAAGTTACAAATAAAGCAGGTAGGATTGATTTCAAATATTTAAAAATAATTAAATGCAAACAATATACAGCAATATTCCAGGATGCTGTTCATGTTTGCTTTTTTTATTTTCTCAAATTAAAATATTAAAGATGGGTTATATGCATCCCTTACCTGAAGATTGTCTACCTGAACTTGTACAGCTTCTAAAGAGCCAGTCAGCAGACGGAAGCGGGACAGAGAGTATCTGGCCTCCATAAGGTAGCTGTTTATCTCATCAAAGGCCACCTTGTGATTGTTCCACTGGTCAAACACGGACTTCAACAGTATCTTTAATTGCCCAACCTTTGAAAGAGACAGATGCTTCTTATAACTGCATAATATTTAAAATGTTAAATATTTAAAATGATCGAATACATATTGAATTGATGGAAACAACATTAAGATTTAAGAACTTCATCAGGGTTTCAGGCATCATAAATAAACTAGAAATAAAAGATTTGAAAAGAAAAACATAGCAACATTGAAATGTATGTCTTTTTTTTCATTAATTTTCAGATTTTTATTTAAATTCCAGTTAGTTAACATACAGTGTAATATTAGTTTTAGATGTAGTATTTAGTGATTCATTACTTACATACAAACACCCAGTGCCCATTACAAGTGTCCTCCTTAAATACCTATCACTCATTTAACCCATCCCTCCACCTACCTCCCCTCTAATATGGTTAATGTAAGGTTTGATAAATAATTTAGAAGAAAGGATGTAGTTACATTATGCAATGCAACTTTTTAAAAAATTTTTACTTTACTTTACTTTATTTTATTTTATTATGTTAATCACCATACATTACATCATTAGTTTTTGATGTAGTGTTCCATGAGTATGATCTCAGGTGATTTTCATAACCTCTTTGTGCCTTGGTTTTTTTTTTTTATCTATAAGATGGGGATAATAATTATAACCACCTCATAAGGTTGTTATAAGGATTAAAGGAGTTAATGCATTTAAAACAATAAATAGCCTATTTCTTCCTTGTATAATTTTTGCTTGCTTTTCATGAGAAGGTGTTTCTGTGAATGAACCACTTAATTTAATTATATAGTAAATTATTTCCAATATTTGTGATGATTTTATAAAAACACATAAAATTAAATAAAAGACATTTAAAACTAGGTTAAAGATAAGGTAGGGACAGACTAGAAGGCTGCACCAGGAGAGGTACATAGACTGTAAGAAGCTGTTTGTTATATACCATGGGTCCCAGTCACTTAACCTGTTTGTGCTTTAGCTCCCATCTCTGCAAAGTGTAGATGATAACTACTCGCACAGGTGTGTGCAGGGCAGTATTTGTTGTTACACATATTTATTATTGGAGAATTCAGCACTCCATTAGGCACAGATTTATCAAATGTCTTCACAGACCTTACATTTTAGTGAGAGAAATTTAAACAAACAAGTAGGCTGTATCCTCTGTTAGAAGTTGATAAATAATCTTGATAAAAGCAAAGCAGAGGAGAGATTCAGGGAATGGGGGGTAGGGAGGTGGAAGCTATCATTTAAAACAAAGTGAACAGGAAAGCCCTCACTGAGATGGTGCACTTGAACAACGAGTTTGGGGAAAGGGAATAACCCATGCGGATACGTCCAGGAGGGTGTTCCAGGTGGAGGGAGGAGCCAATGCAAAGCCCCTGAGTGTGGAACATGCCAGTGGAGTTCAAGAGTAAGGAGAGACCAGAAGCAAAATGAACCTGTGGGACAGCAGCAGAAGACAGGTCAGAGAGACCATGGGAGGCCAGGTCCTGGGGGTCTTGGGGCCCTCACCAGGTTTTGGCCTCATTTTGAATTTTTTTTTTTAAAGATTTTATTTATTTATTTGAGACAGAGAGAATGAGAGAGACAGAGAGCACATCAGAGGGGGGGAGGGTCAGAGGGAGAAGCAGACTCCCTGCCGAGCAGGGAGCCCGATGCGGGACTCGATCCTGGGACTCCAGGATCATGACCTGAGCTGAAGGCAGTCGCTTAACCAACTGAGCCACCCAGGCGCCCCTCATTTTGAATTTGACAAGAAGCTATTGGGAGGTTTTGTGCAGATGACTGGTGTGATCTGGCTTCCATTTAACAGGACCTGTCTAGTACGGAGGCCACTGAAATAATCAAGGCCAGCAATGATATTGACTTAGACCTAGGTGTAGGCTAGGGAGATGGGGGGAAGGGTTGGATGCTAGATTTGTGCTGAAAAGAAGGCTGACATGATTGCTGATGGACCAGACGTGGGGGATAAAAGAAAGGACTCCACATCTTCTACCTATGCAACCGGGCAGAGCAGTCATTAACTCAGATGGCAGAAAGTGTGGGTTTGTGGGGGAAGAACAGGGGTTGGTTTGGGCATGGAAGTTTGAGATGTCTACTGGTCATGCAAGAGGAGCTGTCTATAAATTGAATTTCTCTCTCTGTCTCTGTCTGTGTCTACAGTTTAGGAGAGAAATCCAGGCTAGGGATACACATTTGAGAATTGTCTGTACCTAGATAGTATCTATGGACATGGGAATGGATGGGATTATTAAAAGAGTAATGTTCATAATAATGTTTATTATAGGAAATATCCAAAGCTAGATTTTATTAAAAAAGAGGTTAATAGGTGTGCCTCGGTGGCTCAGTTGGTTAAGCATCTGACTCGGTTTTGGCTCAGGTCATGATCTTCCAGGTTGGGAGATGGAGACCTGTGTTGGGCTCCACACTCAGTGGGGAGTCTGCTTCCCATTTGCTTCTCTCCCTGTGCACGCATGTGCTCTCTCTCTCTCACACACACAAATAAATAAAAAATCTTAAATAAAATAAAATAAAGAGGTTAATGAAGTAGACTTAATACAAAGAGATAACGTAGAGATTCTGTAACTATTTATTCAGTTATTTTAGGAAAACCAAAATGCTATGACATGTTTGGAGTCAGGTCTCCACAAGCAATCTTACCATGTGGTCTAAATTTGCCCAGGTTTGGTTGAGCTCCCGCAGCGTGCTCATGACAACACCAGAGACTTCTTCGTTCTTGTTCTGAATCAAAGCAAGTCCATTCTGCTCAATTTTCTCTACCTCTTTTTCTTTTGCTCTAATCAAATCTTCTAGATCCTAAAAGATTAAAAGCAGTCATTTTAAATTGTTCCATTATGGAAGTCTGTGGTCACTGAGCCATTACAGCCTCATATTCCCCAAGTTTAAGTAAAATTTGATTACCTAAAAGTTAAAAACATGGCAACATGTAATTTTTTCAAGAAGTCAGAAGAAAAGAAATATATGTGGGAAATGGTAACATGATTTATATACTTATGTTGGAAAAGTTACATAGTCCTAGGCCATAGGATGAAATGCAATAGGATGGTATTCTCGGTATCTGAGTTTAGATACATTTCTGCTACTATTAAGCTATGCCACTTTAAGTTAGAAACTTCCACTGGGTCTGTTTCTTCAGACAGAAATCAGAATCTCCTTTAGCCTTTTTCCCTGATTCTATATGATTCTGAAAGGTTATAGGCTTTTTTTTTTTCCATGAATCAAATCCTTATTTTCTTTGGGATATGCATTTATAACGGTCAGTATGAAATCTTCAAAAAAGAAAACACAATGACGCAACATTCTGGAGATCATTCTTAACCATACATTACAATCCTAGTTTATATTTTAATGCCATTGGAAGCTTTAGAAAGCTCAGTATGGCAGGCTGAGACTGCTATCAACATTTTATGGATAAGTGGGAGATCAAGTCATACAACCTGTCTTGGATCACAGAGCTGGTGAGGCTGGGAGATGGGATTAGAGCCCAAGCCTTCTGAGCCTACTGACTCCCAGCACAGTGTTGGGAGGCGAGTCTCTAGATGTGACTTGTGGAGAGGACATAAATCCCAGGTTCAGGTGATGTGAGAAGCCATATATTAAGGCATGGGTACAGGCTTATATTCAGAAGTATATCTCCAGAACTAGAGATGTAGATATGTAGGCCTTGGAGGTTAAAGTGAAGGAAATTCCAAAATAATATATATGAAATGTCTTCTAAGCTGTTAAAAACCTGGCAAATGTAGGATAGTATTAGTCTATTCAGTTATTTGGTAATCAGCCATGAGTCAGTACTGATTTATTTTTCTCTCAATTATCATGAAGCTATTTTCTTCTTGATGTATTAATTAGAAATTCAAACACTTAGTAGCCTGAGGAAATCATTTTTGTTTTTAATATTGTGCTTTCATTTCCATTTCATAATTCTGTCAATATTTTGACAGCTTTGATAATTAACCAGAGAATGAATATAGTGATTACTAGGGTTATAGGTCCTTTATACAGTATGGAAAACATCATTAATTTTACTATTTAAGGGTTTCTCTCTCTACTTCTTTAAAAGGGTAACCATAAACAATCCTTCCCATATGTCTTTAATATGATTCTAAAAATCCAGCCATTGGAATTAAATTTATCCTATTTATTCACAGATGTTAACTTTTTTAAGGAACAATATTAAATGAATGATCCACTGCTTAAAAACACATCTCTAAAATGGCCTGCATGCTTATGTTGGCATAAGAGCAAAACCCAGGAAGGAAACAAGACTGAATTATGTATTTTGTACAAAATGAAAGTGTGTTTTCCTTTCCTTTCAATAATAATTAAAAGATGATTCTGTTACTGATCAATGAAGGAAAAAGCCAAACCTAACATTTTTTTGCTACAATAAATCATTCTTAACTTGAATTAATTCATAAATATTATTTTTTATGTTGGTTTAAATTAATAAATCACCTCTGAAAGTGTGGGAAAATATTCAAGATGTTTTAAACAAAATAAAGCTTAAATCCAGTCACCGATTTAAGTCTGCTGGCTTGAATTTCACACTTTGGTCCAGAGGAACAATTTCTCAAAAATGACAATAACTTTTTATCAAGGTTTGTGTTACTGCCAAACAGAACCTGCCATTAAGCTGTTGTGATTTTTTATGTGATGCCCCAAAATAACTGTGTGGGTTACTTTCATTCTGTTCTTTGTTAAAAAAAAAAAATGACTACATTTGAAATCACTAGTTGGGACTGTGTGTGAAGTTCTTTAAACCACATTTCAGGCTTTTCCTCCTGACACTGCCTGGTGTGACCTTCTGCAAGACTAAAATTTGGGTCTGGAAGAGAGTAAAACTTGGCCAAGCTTCCACTACATTTTCTGATAGTAAATCTCTGTTAAATAGAAGACATGGTCATGAAAAGAAACAAAATGGAAAATGGCAGAAAAAATGTACATGAAAGGGAAGACAAAAATAGTGATAAAAAATAGGAGAGAAAGTAGAAAAAAGGAAAAGTTAATGTATTATTTCAGTTTTAATAGTAAAGTTTATCACAAGGACATCACAAAGAAACACTAATCTTACTAACCCTAACACTTAAATGTTAGGTCTGACTTCTCATCCCTCAAACTAAAATTGTGAAATTCTGGATTTTTTTGCACATTTTGATATACAAAATTGACGGCCAAAATTAGAAATACTACTGGCCCTTGGAAAACTGGAAATGCAGTGAGACTAGTTGATGCATAATTTTGGTCTTTAGTCTTTTATACACCCATCTTCTGATGTGAAGCATTTTTTTTTAATTTCAAAGTATCTCTCTATATGATGGTTTTCTTTGCCACTTTTATGCACTCTGGAAATTACAATCCATTAGCTTGTCAGCCCAGCACAAGGGCATCTGCTCTTCCTTTTCTGAATGGAAAAGCTTTAACTGAGAGCTTAAATATATTTCTCTTTATATGTGTCCCCAGAAAAAAATGCTAGTTGGAAGGAAGATCATTATGAAAGGCCTTTGTTTTTGGCGTCTACAATATGAAAGCAAGATTCGGGGAAGGGAGTGTTTCTGTAGAACTATTTCACAGTTGAGTCTTCAACTGGTCTTTGGAAACACTACAGAGAACCATCACAGCTAATCTGTACATTAAAAATTATTGAATTATTTTAAAATTTTATTACAGCACTACCTGTAATAACTCACATTTCTTTTGTATGAACAAGAACACCTGAGCAAATGTTAAGTGTTCTGAAGTCACTGGAAGACATGGAGAGTGTGCTCACTCCACTTGAACCAGAGATTCTTATCACTAACAGTAGAACAAGCAGATGCTGTTGAATGCTCCCCGTGGGACGTGGGAGAAAGTACTACTGTCACTTGTGAAGCACTCTGCTCCTTAGAGCTGAAAACAGAATTCAATCAAGTCTCTAGTGCTAATTTCCCTTTGCAGGAGATACAGAGGAGAGAAGAGCAAGGTCAGTCACATCTTAAAGGAAGTCCACAGGCTAATCCTGAACCTGGGGCCAATCTACAGGTTCTGTGACAAGTTAATTGTATTAAAAAAAATATTAAAGAAGCTTAAGAGATCTGATAACAAATGTAGCATGTGGACATTGTTGTACCCTTATGTGAACAGATTAACTGAAAAAAAAAAAGACATTTTAAAGAAAATTGAGGAAACAGTATTATGAGTTTAGCATGGAATAATATTAAGGGATTATTGTTAAAATTTTTGTGGTGATAATGATGTTATGGTTATATATGAAAACGTCAATTTCTTAGAGATGTGTATTGTAGTGGGCAGGAATAAAATGACATGATGTCTGGGGTTCACTAGAAAATATTTTTTTTTTTTTTTTTCCAATGGCTTAGTCTTTAATAGCATGGCAGTTGATGGGAAAATATCACATCTGTCATTATTAGCATCTTTAATACAGCATCTTGATTATATTTCAAAATTATTATATTATTGATAGACTTGCAATGAAGTTAGATTTTTTCATAGACAGCGCTATTATGTATAAGTAATGTTCTTTACTACAAGATAATCTGGACGTCTGATTGTTTAAATGAATTTAAAAAACATATTTTTCACTAGAAAATATTTAAGAAAAGAAATAATTCAGGCAAATATGTCAAAATCTTAATAATTATTAAATCTGATGATCCATATAGAGGGGTTAGCAGCATTCTCTCTACTTACAAGTATGTCTCAAAATTCTCATAATTTCAAATTATTTTAAATAGGTGAAAGAACATAATAGTTAAAAAAAAATCTCTGTAAGCTCACATAATCTGAGAAATTCATTACCGAACAAAACTGTTTTCGGTATTTAACTCTCAACTCCCAGGGCCTGAGAATTATGCCTGCCAGCCACCTGGACAAGTTACCTGACAGTCTTTCATTGCGTTCTGAACTGAAGCCTGATCTCCAATGCGATGTTGTTGCTTTAGTCTGTTTTCCTGGGTTTCATACCAAGTTTTCAGACTTTGTACATTATTTTCATATTCTGACCAAGATTCCAATAAGCCTTCCAACAGCTGGATCTGAAAAAACGAAATGAAATGTGCAATTTTATTTTAAACTCAAGACACTATTTCCTCCAATTACTCAAGCCACTATTCCCTCTAAATTAAGAATTCTTCAAATACAGTTTATTATATATATGATTAAAAAATGAATCTTACCAAGTGTGAATCAGTGGCTAGTACTGATAAGAAAGTAAAGAAGTCAACTTAAAAGAAAGGCGAAAGAAGTTAAGAGGCATCTTTTAAAAAAGTAAAACAACACATAATAGGTGAAAAGTAGAGGATGTATAGGAGAAAATAATGAACAAGAATAAAGAATGTTTAGAGCAATGGGCTTCAGTGGTGTCCCCTGCAGAAACATTTGCATGCTGTGTGTAGCTATATTACTTGTGAAATGAGTTTTCTTTATAGAGTGTGCCTGTCCTTGGCATTTTCGTGTAAATATGGACAGCAGAGGCCACTTGGCTTACCTTCTCAGTCACTAGACCCTGCAGGATTTGCCAACTTTTATTCATGGCTCCAAGTTGCTCAGCAAAATCAGTCTTATCACTGCGTTTACTTTCCACATCCTGACTACTGATTTGTAGCACAGACTGATTCACAAAATCAACTGTCAACTGTTTACAGTTAATATCTATCTTAAAACCCTGAAAAGTGAAGGGAGAAAATAAGAAAAGAAGGTTATGCATATAAATATCTTATATTTTATCAGGAATTGGAAAGCCTCAAGTAGGCTTAAGATTAATTTTATCATTTCTATGATTTAGTCCAAATGGCACAATCTGTGCGTATTTATATAACGCATTATTATCAGAAGTGGAATATATATATGACCATCCTGAATTTATAAATTTTGGATTTATAAAAATATTGAATTTGAATTTATAAGAATTTTAAAATTTTGAATTTATTAATATGTTGAACAGAAATATAGGTATATATCTAAGGTAGAGGATGTAGAATTGGATAAATTATATAATCTCACTATAACATATTTATAAATTATAGCATTTTTTTCTTTAGAATTATATATTTTTTTTTAGTTTCAGATGTAGTGTTCAATAATTCATCAGTTGTGTATAACACCCAGTGCTCATCATATCATGTGCCCTCCTTAACGCCCATCACCCAGTTACCCCATTCCCCACCCACCTCCCCTTCAGCAACCCTCAGTTTGTTTCCTAGAGTTAAGAGTCTCTCATGGTTTGTTTTTATGATTTTTTAAATGACACAAAATCATATTCAAAATTATTCCTAATACCAGACAACTTTACTATGTCTACAACTAGGGAGGCAGTCTTCTTACCCTTGTACCCCTATCTGGTCACCATGTATGAAACACACACTCTAAAATCTGACGTGCATAATTTGAGTTTCTGAGTTCTTTTGAATAAAACAGTCCTAAATATGAAAAGTTAAAAGAAAAAAAATGTTCCATTACCTTATATTTCTGAAGGTATTCATGAATTGCCTTGTAACCTATTGAATTTTTTATATTCTCTTCATCCTTTTGAATAACATTTTCCATGAGAGAAATCCAAGTCATAACTTCAGAAATGGCATGGCGGGAAGGCAGCTTATCCATTTGGAGCTGCCCAATAAGAGAAAGAGCAAGACACAAGTGTTAAAATTCAAACTAAAATTCTGCCAACCTAAACCTAAAAATCCTACATTAATACTTAATAGTGTACAAACAGAGATAACAATTCTTAATGACATCTTTGGATCTCAACCTCATTAGAAGCTTGAAATTAAACATTAGGCAAACACTGAACAATAATAGTCATCTTATGTTCACTTGACATCCAATACTATAAACATTGTATAAACATTAACTAATTAATCAAAATACCAGTAAGAAGAAAATATTATTCTTATTTTATAGCTAGATTTATGACTTAAAAAAACTTAACTACAAAACATTCAACAGATGCATTTTATTAATTATCTTGTAAAAATTTCTGTGTATTATGACTGAAGAATGTTAAAGGAAGAAAGAAAAATACCACACTACAAACTATCATTTTCTAGATTTTTGGCACTCTAATATTTATTCCTAAGAGCATGGCCAATTTCCTTACTCTTTAACTAAAATATACTTAGAATTCTGAATCTTGCTTGATCTAGCATACATTTTTGTAGGTATTTATTACAATGACTTGGAGAAACAAAAGCAATCATTTAAAATATTTATGGACTTCTATGTGGTGCAGGAAGATACAGAGATGAATGTGAGATGTTTCCTGCCACCTAGAAATGTGTAGCTGCTGATTAGGAGGGTAAGAGACATTCAACACAGCTATCATACCTGGTAGAGTAATGAATACCAAAGAGAGATAAACATATACTGTCTGAGATCCAGGGAAAGGAGGTATATTTCTAGATAAGGGAAGTACTTACGTTTATTGAATGCCAGCTGTTCTATTGTAGGTGAGATTATAGGTCTTTTATACATATTGTGATTGAATCCTCAGAACTACTCACTTTATGAGGGAAGTGTAGTGACCCACATTTTACTCATGAGAAAACAAAGAGTTTAAACAAGGCCAGATGAATGTTCTACTACACACACACACACACACACACACACACACACACACACACACAGAGTAAAGAAGTCCTTGGAAGCTATGACATTTGTAGGTATGGCTTTGTAGACAGTTCACTTTCAGTATGAAAGAGAGAAAAGGCAAGATGTCCATGACAAAACTGATTTAAATTTGTAAGTAAAAGCAGATTAGCACTCTTTCCATTTAATACTGCTTAAATCAACTATTATGATTTAAGCCTCTGATTATTTCTATACCTGGTGGAGCTTCTCCTGTACAGTTGGAATATTTGTCAGCAGGTCAGTCCACTGGCTATCAATGTGTGACAGCTCTGAACGTAGGGCAGCTGTGTCCACTTTCTTTAATCGAAGAAGCTGATTTCCAGTGCTCAGAACAGATGATTTCAGGGAAGATTTTGCATCCACTTCTTTGGAAAACTCCTAAAAGAAGTAGCAATGTTCAAACTGGGATTAAATAGTTCAACCTTTAATTTAAGGAAAGAGAACCATTTACTACATAAGCAAATTTTCTTTACATCTTGAAGGGGAGTTATGGTAAGCACTCCAGAGGAAAACAAAAGCACACCATTGCCTTGAATGAAAGCCAACAACGTAGCCATTCCTTGAAAATTGCTTTAATGAGGCAATGTTGAAGCCTATGATTTTGCATAATTATTGACCACACATAGTTAACATTGACAAATTCTCTATAGCTTGGCTTATTAAGTATAGAAAATTAAATCAAATGCTTTAGATTCTTAGGCTCACCAGGAAAGCATTTAGATGATCACGGACCATTTCCAGTTCTTGTGGGACTGTCACAGATTGTTGAGTCCAAAATTCTAGCCTGTCTTTTGCAGATTGTAACCAGTGAATAAGTTCTGCAGATTCGCTTTGATATCTGTAATCATATTAATGAGCCTATTAAGTAAACATCCAATACATCTCTTCTGCTAACCCATGTTATTCAGCAATGCCAATTTTAAAACAAGAGACACAACAGGTTTGGGAGAATAATGTCTTGCATTCACACTCTCAATTTCCCTTCAAATTTATACTGTAAGCAGGTTTCAGCTTTCCCATTTCTAAGCTGAATGTAAATATATATATATATATTAAATGTATGTATATATACATTTGTGTATATATATATAAAATATATATATTATATATAAGCTGAATGTATATACATACACACACACACATACACACACACACAAACACACCTTTCCCCTACTCCTTCACATTGAGGCTATTTAGAAAATATTAAAGTTCTTAGAAATAAAGGTGGCATAATTGAGTCTATTTAGAAAATATTAAAAGTTCTTAGAAATAAAGGTGGCATAGAAATAGAGTATTTCATCATGTAAAAATCAACTTCCACTTTTCTTGAATACTACCTATTGCCCTTGAGAAACTTTACTTTCTCAGACATACTTTCGTTTTATCTCTCCTTCTAAGGTTTTACTTTGACCATCCAGTTACAGTCAATAGGCAAGAGAGGATCAAAGGTCCAAGATAAAGTGCATTAGGCACTTGCTACCCTGCCCACTTCTAAATACATGTTTATACAATTATATAAGAATCCAATTGGGGGGGCGTCTGGGTGGCTCAGTCACTAAGCGTCTGCCTTCGGCTCAGGTCATGATCCCAGCGTCCTGGGATCAAGCCCCGCATCGCATCAGGCTCCCTGCTCAGCGGGAAGCCTGCTTCTCCCTCTCCCACTCCCCCTGCTTGTGTTCCCTCTCTTGCTCTGTCTCTCTCTGTCAAATAAATAAATAAAATCTTAAAAAAAAAAAAAAGAATCCAATTGGGGGTTTTGTTTTTGCCTTTATTTTCCAAAATATGAAATAAGTGCCTAGAGGGATCATCTTTTTCAAGTCCCATACCCCCTAGCCTTATAAAGACTCTTTAGCACTAATCTAAAATGATATATAATAGTCATTGTATTACCTGGTCCAGTGCTTCAGTACTGTTTCCAATCTGTGAAGCTCCTTAGACACTTTGTTGGTATTATTTAACCAGTGTTCTCCAAGTTGATTTAGCTGGCTTTCTAGATCTGAGCAGCTAATGGATATGAGCAGTCGTTTCCCATCATCTAATACCTGATATAATTTGGGTTGGTATTCATTAAGGCTGGATTTCAAATGCTAAAATTGATTGGAAATACTGCGTTAAAAGTTTGGACGATGCAATTTTTCTCTTTAAGAATTATAGTTTCTCTGGTGCCCATAATGTTCCCACTCCCTGTTAGTCAGACTTCAACTATTTGCACCCAAGTAAGATGTGAAAATTTGAGATGGCCCATCCATATCTGAGTATAGATGTTCTTCTTCTTTTTTCTTTCTTTCTTTTTTTTTTTTTTGTAATAACTTCAGGTACATTTAAAACCACCAAGCTATAAGAATAGCATGACACCAGCATAATAACACCACAGAAAATGTTTGGTAGAGGTTGAATTTTCAAAGGGCTCTCTTGTTAAAAAAAAAAGAAAAAAGATCTTTCTTATGTTCTATTATAAAGCAAACACTTAAAATCTATCTGCTTTCAACAATATCAATAGCTTAAAATAAAAATAAAAATACTTAATAAAATATTTGATTGCAAGTTTGTTTAGATTCCGTTAAAACCATGGAAAAGTTTCAAAAGAAAATGTGGCAATTTTTCACACCAAGATGCCATTGGACACTGACCTGGTAGAGTGTTATCCGGTCGATGAGCCTATCCTCACTCTCCTCCACCAGCCCCACACTCGGGACGCTACTTTCCACTGCCTCCAGCTGTCTGCTGAGCTCCTGGTGGTCTTCGTCCAGATGAGACCACGTCTAGAAACACAGTATCAATCTGTGAGCTAATGAATCCTCATTCAGGAATAGCGATCCTTTTTTGTGTGCAAAATATACATTCAACAGATTCTCTTAAAGTTATGTTGGAGATGTTTGTGTTGGGGGTTTGCTCTAGGAAGCAAAAGATGGCTTTGAAGAAAGTAATCAGATGGTCACCCTGAAAAGCATTGTGAATGGGCTTTGGCATCTTCAACCAACCCGCTGTATGAACATGGGCAAGTTAAACTTCTCTGAACCTCATTTATAATATTAAAAAAACAGGGATAATAATAACTCTCTTGCCCATCATGGAATGATTGTACCCAGGGCACCTGGAACACAGTAGGCATCTGATATGCATGGTTTCATTGGTTACCACAGTGATGATGCATGTATGATTTAAGCAAAAGGGAAGAGCATGTTTACTTCGTGTAGTAAAGTGAAGTAAATATATTACATTCACAAATAAAGAAAAGCTACCACAGACATTTTAGAAATATAAATATACAGTGCAGACATTCTACTAAGGAGAAATCCCACACCAGTCACTCCTAAATTCTGATCTTTACTTTAGTTGAAACTGGAAAATCTTTTTAAAAATCATTTGAAGTCTTTTTCAATCACGTAAAGCAAGGGTCAGCAGTTTTTTAGTCTGACTGTCAAGACCCCAAATATCGTTGCCCCAACTAAAGTCGGCATGTAGGGAATCTAGCTGACTCAAGGTATGGCAGAGCCTTTAATACAAGGGGGACAAGGCAGAACACGATGCTGAGTTGGAGGGAGTTCCAAAGTTCCACGAGGTGAATGGCAAGGGTAAATACATCTTGCCTTAACGCTGTGTTCTGCAGTTGAGTTTGCTGTAGGGAAGGGATTACGTCAACAGTCTCACCTCTAGAATGTACTCCAACTCCACACCCCTCTTGTGAGCCCGTTTTAGTACAGCGGAAGCCTGAGCCATCAGTTCTGTGTGGAATTGCATTTCCTGTAGGACTGCAAAGCTGATTATCTTTCTGAAGAGTGTTTCAGTCAAGATCATATGAGATTCCAGGCCCTGAAAGTATTCCTGCAAGTTTTCAGGTAGAGAGAGGTCAGCAATTCATACATATACCACCTTACAACAAAAGCTGCTTCAGACGTGAAAGCTGAGGGAACTCAGTATACGAGCAACATCTTTCTGTCCCTGCTGACCCCCACCTCATGTAGACACTCACAGCTTCCTGTAGAGATGGGGGGTCCTCTTGACCCTCCACTCAAGTGCACCTACACATGCTGTGCTGCAGATACTCCGTCCCCCCAAACAGAGCCCTTCA
Organism: Leptonychotes weddellii; assembly: GCF_054177405.1. Classification (NCBI taxonomy): domain Eukaryota; kingdom Metazoa; phylum Chordata; class Mammalia; order Carnivora; family Phocidae; genus Leptonychotes; species Leptonychotes weddellii. The sequence continues at coordinate 117,663,879 of NC_138376.1, forward strand.
GATGAGACCAGCTGCAAATTAAATCCCTGACAATCTGAGAGACTCTCACCAACTCCACCACACAGACTGGTCTTCCTCATCCCGGGACACATTAGCTCCCAGCCCCTGTCTTCGGTCTCTGCCTTTACTCTATACTTCCCAAGATGTCCTCACTCTACACATTAACAACTTTCCTTCCTCTATGTTTGGGCTTGAGCTCTACTTTTCCAAATTCCCAGAGCATTCGTTGTGCTCCAATACTCATTGCCAAGCATAGCTTGACATGTACCAATTGGTATTATACAGTTTTAAATTTCCCTTGTATTATACCTACATACAACAGAATGATAGGCCTTGGGCAGTCCTCCAAATGTGTTTTGAAATGTTACATTTTATGTGTAAAAGGACCCAGAGATGGGAGACAGGGCTTATCCCACTTCCTGTTCCCTCCACTGTGGGTAGAGCTGAAGACCTGCAAACTGATAACAGTATTTAGTGCATACTATACGCTGAAACTCTACCAACACTCTATTGACCAACTTGGTTAATCCTTATAACACCTCTATGAGATAGGGTAGTTTTATTTCCCATTTGGTGGATGAGGACACTGAACTGCCCAGTCTACAGAACATGCAATGCTCAAGGTCACTGCAGAGGTCTCCCTCAGAAAATAGTCTGGTCAATAGAAGCCAGAATCTTCATTTTTAACTGACAATTATTATATCAGAGAATCTTAAAGTTGGAAGAGAATTTGGAGATTTGGAGGTCATTTAGCCCAACACTCACCAAAAACTGATACTCCTTTTACAACCCAATCTCCCCCTAATGGCCTTGGACAGTCTTCCCATGGCCAGGAGAGTTGTCTGCTCAATGGCAGTATTCCTTTTAGAGTTCTTTACCTATTGGGCCTACGTCTCTGTTATTTATACTCATTGATCCTACCTTCCTCTCTGGAATAACTCAGGATGATATTTTATTGCTGTTGTCAAAGATTTGAAGAAAACCAGCTGTGAACTTTAAAGCAATGTTTTCAAAGCCAAATGATAGGGCTTTAATAAATCACAAAGTTTTGGACAAAAATCTCTGGGAAAAATAGCAAGAAGTACAATTCCAAAAAAAAAAAAATTCGCCTTTATAAGCCACCACAGAACTACATAATGGTAGAATGTTAACTATCTATAATCCAGTAGGATTTTCCAAGTTTCCATGTATGACATTCCTACAGTCTGAGAATTTAGATTTCTGGACTGCCAAAACTATTCTTTCTGTAGTCATTCCAAAAATGCAAGAGTTATTTGTGTGTACACATTAAACAGGTGTTCCTTTACTAAGGAGTAGTGTCTAACTTGAGCTTGGCTATGGCACATGCTGATAGGGCAGTCTCAGGCCTACCAAGTTTGATAATGTAGTAAAAGGACTCACTGTCCCCAGGAACAAACTCTTGAGGCCCACAGCAACCAGAGGAGTGTAGGCCAGAAGAGCTGAGCGGTGCACGTAAGAGATAGATACCCAATCCCACAGCTGAGTAGGTAGCTCTGCTTTCCCAGGGCACAGTGAGGAGCATTTGGCCAGGACAAGGGAAGGCAGAGAGAATACTTAGGGATACATGAATAAATGGGCATAAAAGACACAAGGACAAATCAAAAGAGAGTTAAGAAGGAAACTGGGCACTTTGAAAAAAGTCAAGTTTCCCATTGGTTGCAGTAAAAGAAGGGGAAAAGCCTGGCTAATACTAATGAGGAAGTGATAATTAAAATTATTGGGAATGATGGTATTTTTTTTTTTAATTAAGTAAGCTCCATGCGCAGCATGGAGCCCAACACAGGGCTTGAACTCATGACTCTGAGATCAAGAACTGAGCCAAGATCAAGAGTCGGACACTTAACTGACTGAGCCACCCAGGTGCCTCTGTATTCTTTTTTAACTCACAAAATTATAGGAACGTATCCTCTGTAATTTTTCTGTGCTATTTAATGTCCATGGGTTTGAATATACATTTGTTGACCATTTTAAAGAGTAATTTATTTAAGGAGGAATTCATAAAAGATTAATAATAGGTTTTACTAGGTAGATAAATATCAGTGAGTGAGAATATGCTTTCGCAACTACATTCTCTCTCTCTCTCTCTCACTCTCTTTACCTTATGTTTGTCAAGTAGTTGTTGAATGTCCTCTTTGGAGGACACGATGATTTTCTGGTCGCCTGCCATCTTGTCCTGTCCAGTCTCTAGCAGGTCAGCCAGATCGTGTAGGGCCCTTTCATACTGACCCTTGAGTGCAAGATTCTGGTTCAGCCCACTCCGCCGGGAGCCAATGGTCATCATCAGTTCATCATACATGTCCTACAAAACAGAGATGGTGATACTCACTCTCAATTCATGTGTTGACTCTTCTCTGAAAAGCAAACTACCTACCAAGTCCATGACCCAACCAAGAACACTCCTTCAGGTATCTGACCGGTGGTGATACTCTCTATGCAGAGCACTGCCTGTCTTTCTCATGAGTCGCTTTGAAAACTTCCTTCAAAAAAAGATAAGCTAAATATTTACAGATTCCAAAGGATATGCAAAAATATTGGCTAGAGATGACGTGAGGTAGGTTTGACACCTCTCTTCTCAGGGTATCAATAGTTTATGGTAGGATGTGGGGTTAAAATGTTGAAAAGTTTTCATGTGGCTGAGGGAAGTGTAAGTATAAATTCTAATTTTCTAATGTAATTCTAATTTTTATAATGTTCTTAACATTTATATAATTTTAGAGTAATTGAATAAAGTATCTTTCACATTTTATCTGCTAAATAATGATCAGATTTTGGACTATTCCCTAAATAAAGACCTAGAGAAACAGAGGAGTTTAATGTGAGTGGAATGCTTTAAGACTTAAAAAGGCAATGTTTTTGCCAAATGTGGTGGAGTAAATAAATAACTATTTAAACTGGAAAGACATTTTAGGAGATGATGATACACCAAACACAAAATTTATTTAAACCATATGGACCTGATTAATGTATCATATTAAGGTTGAGCGAGCCAAAATGGCTCAATCTGGAAAAGTTCAACTTTAATGCCCATTTACAACTATGATGTTTGACTCTTCCACCTGACATTTAAGCACTGTTGGAAAACTGTCTAAGTGCAAACTGGGGGCATTGGGCTCATGACATTGTGAAATGTTAGATAATGGAATGAGACAGTTAAAATAAAAATGTTCTTTTTAAAATAAGAGCTATTTTATTTTCTCAAAAGGAAGAACTTGTGACCCCGTGCTGGAGTTATGCTATTAATCCCTCAATGGTTCTCTGTAATGCAGAGAAAACTTAATGTGTGTGTCAATGTACACAATTCTTTATTAATGTAACTTAACGGTGTTGCTTATCAACTGCTAAATTTTGCTGGTCTAATATCCCAGCTCCTTCCTACCACCCCCATATTGGATTTTTGCCCAGCAGCCTGATCTAAGAAAGCAAATTAACCCCAAATTATTTCCTCCTCCTGAAGGATGCTGGGAAATCTGTTTAGATTTCACCTACCTTCTAGTTTATTTTTTTCTGTTGGCCTGGTATTGAAACTGTCTCTCTTCCATTCAGACATGTATGAAAGATTAACTATAGTTTTGAACACTGGAGAAAAATACTTTCTAAAAAGTATTAGCTTGAGCATTTTTTCTTTAAAATAGTTTTTTGAGGTACACTACAATGCAGGGTAGATAGCCATCTTTTAACTTCTCTAGGGAGGAGTGATAATTATTATATTTTCTAGAGTAGAAAATAACATGCCTCAACTAAAGGCATATATACCACAATGCCTAACCACTGGAATAATAATAAAGTAAATGTCAGAAAAAAAAATCTTAGATGTTTGAGAATACAATTTATTTTATCACATTAAAGCTGGTAAAAGTTTCAGAAAATTTTCTAGGTGTTGCTTGGGTTAAAGATTAGGACCTAAATGGCATGAACTGTATAGAGAAAAACCAAGAAAATAGAGAAAATAATTTTTTATTGACTTCTAGTTAGGATGTATCATTGAAGCTAAATGCTGCTGGTAGAAAACCATACCTGAAGTTTGGACAGTTCCTGCATGGAAGGCTGCTCAATCTGCAACTTGTCCCCACGCTTTTTTAATTCAATTATTCCTGCATCCAATTCCTTTAGCCCATCTTCAGCCTCTTGTATTGCCTATGTAAGATTTACGGTATTTTATTAAAACTCCCATAAACAATTTCCCACCCAGAATGTGATTATTGTGTCTATTTGGTCTTCTCTCCACATTAAACATTTTCAATACCTACAAAAGGAGTCATTTTAATACAGCATAAAAACCATGACCATCTAGTATATAGAAAAGAGAAGGAGGCCCTTTATTATACCACAGTCAGCTACCTCACAGGTAAGGAAGTAGGAGGGACTTCACGTGGAGGGTTGAGAGAACAATGGCTTCCTTAACCAAATATGGGAATTCATAAATAGCAACACTTGAAAAAGAAGCATGACTTAGGACATGGTTAGAAAAGGTATTGACCTAAGATTTTCTAGGGGAACATGTTCTGGTTTCCTGAGCTGCATTTCAAGCATCCTTGGAGAGAGATTCAGTGAGACAAGAGGCAAATATGTCACAGCATGGTCAGAGAAAGCTCACGCTTTGTTGAGTAGAAAAGCAAGCGATCAACAACTATTAAAGGGGCTGCTGGCCCTAAGTCTCATCTTCCCCGTGTGAGTTCTGTAGAAGTAGAACAAGCTCTCACCCTGGCCTTCAAGGAGGCTAAAGTCTGGTTAGGAAGCCAGAGTAAACAGAGCAAAACAGAACAAGGGTGAATCCAATCAGGTTCTCAACTTGATGCAATCCATCCCCATTAGAGGAGACTGGAGAAGAGAGACAGCAGTGGATTCTGGAGTAGTCTAAGTAGACTTTTGGAAGAAACACAACCTCAGTTGCCCTGAAGGATGAAAAGAACATGGGCTCCAGATGGCGGATGAAACACATGTGTCTTATTTTCTCCTTCCTGAATCACCGCTACAACCACAGGAAATATTCTGTTTGCTTGTTTTTTGGTGCCCCCCCACCCATAAATCTATAAGGACAAAGAAACAGGAAAGAAGGCAATACCAACACGATTTTGAAAGCTGGAATTCAGAAGGATACGGAATAACTGACTTAAGAAATCTGAGAAAGCTGAATCCTATGCTCACAGGAGATCTGTATCACCAAACTTACAGCAACAGGAGTCTCTGGCTTTCTGGGTGAGTGGGATGGGGCTCCAAATAAGGACAGTTGGTAAAAAGCGGCTTAAAGAGCAGTGAAATTTCCAGAGCCTCTTTACCACTCCATGTTGCCCTTTTCCTTCTCTAGGAAAGATGGGGAGTTTATTTTCTAGAGAAGGTAAAACAGATAGTCTCTGGACTGACGGGCACCAGAAATAGTTGCATGTTTGAGTACTTTACTAGAAACAGGGGATATGTGACTGAATGCCCACAGAATGCTAAATGGGGAACCCCCACATCTTCTAAGGTATTGCAGCCTGACCTCTAGTCTCCAGAAGGAGAGGAGAGAAAATGTAGAAAGACCAATAGAAAAATCTAAAAACTGGACACAAGGATTCTCCAACAAATAGCCCACACAGCCCATCACTCAGTAAATCTCAAAATCATCAAGTCCATCCATACACAAAGTTCCCACTCAGCTGTTTAGTTCTCCGTCCTAAATGTGAACAGACAACAAAAGAATTTCCATAATCTCAGAAAAGCCACTAACACGAAAGATGGAGACTGAAACAAACAACTAAAAGCAGGCTGAAGAGAAACAGACTATATGAGAAAAATAAAACTGGCCAAAAAATCATTAACACATCCAGGGAGATTAAAAAGAACAGAATACTACAAAAAAAGGATCATTCAGAGACCCAAAATGAGCTCAGGGAAAATGAAACACATGAGAGCAGAAATACAAAACTCAGTAGGAAAGTGGAGAGTTGAAATCAAGGAAGTCTTCCAAAAAATAAAGCAGACTGTCTCTTAATAAAAGAATTAGAAGACTGGACCAGAATATCCAACATCTGCCTAAAAAGAGTTCCAAAAAGAGAGAGAGATAAAATGGAGGAATGAAAAATTTTAAATCATTAGACAATTTTTCAAAATGGAAAGAGAGCTGCCAAATCAAAAAAACAGCCTACTGAACTTCCAGCCCAGTGGATAAAACTGACCCTTCCCCAGGTGTGTCACTGTGAAATTTCAGACCACTGGGACATCTGTGGGAATTAGAATGATTTTAGATTCCTCAAGCCAACACCAGAAGCTAGAAAACAACGAAGTGCCTCAAAACTCTATAGAAAACTGATTTTCAGCCAAGAATTTTATAGTGAGCCAAGTTATCAATAAAATGTGAACACAGTATAAGAACTTTTTAAGATGGGCAAAATATTAAAAAATATATCTAGCATGCATCCTTTCTTAGTAAGGATATGTACTAACAAAACAAGGAAGCAATATAATAAAGACAGACTTGAGACTCAGAAAAGAGAAGACCCAACAGAGAGAGAAGTGATGAAAATTCTCAGAATAGTGGTGAAGGAAGATCCCTGGAAGTCAGCTGTGCACCAGGCTTGTGGGGACAAGTCTATTCTAGATCAGAATGACATCGCTCAAAAGATGAATATATTGAGAGGTATCATCCTCGTGCCTCCTGCTATTATTACCTTTTTAACCCAAGGAGGGTAAGGTTGGAATTAGCACTTTTTTTTTTTTTTTGGTGCTTTCCATTTATACAAAGAAATAGTCTATTTTTATCTGTGGGATTCACTTTAGTGATACTGGTCAATAATTAGTAAAAATGTTACTTGTGATCATACACATCCTATATGTCACATTAGAAATTCAAGGCAAACCATCACTATAGCTGCTGAAATCTCTTTTGGAATCAGGTATGTTAAAAGCCAAAAATAAAAAAGTAAAAATAAAGAAAAATTCCTTTCAAGTAGAAGATACGACATAGAAGACAGCTTTTTAATTTGGGGGAAATGAGGGATTGGTTTTAAAAAGCAGATGAAATTATGGTCAAGAAAAATAAACACATATAAGTTTGCAGATTATTCTAGGTGATCTCATAGATGGATGGATAGACAGATAGATCTAGATTTCTATCTGGAGAAATATTTCAGGGGATTTCTATCACAGGTGATTTTCTAGTCTACTCATAGAACCCTTAGAGGTCTACTAAAATTAGGTTAGGAAATCCTATTTAAACACATACTTTTCATAATTACTTAGCTTGAGCAACAGGAGATATTATGTGTAACATTCTTCTCATTTCTTCTTTCCTGTTTTCAGTGACATCACTTGAGGTAGAATTCTCATTCCTTCTCCTCAGTGCAGCTACGTGAAGCCTCCTACTTCCTGACCTGGCACGGTCATGTCCACTATCTGGAAAGAGGGCCTGGCACTGATACTCATTCTCACCTTCAAACCTCCCCAGTGACTCTGCACGGCCAGTGGTCTCCAAGGTGAGTGCAAGGACCCGAGTATATGAGATGATTTGTGAGGATGAAACACTACATCTTTCCTTTATGTTCAACCAAATTCTTCTGAATTTTCATTTGTGTATATGCTTTATAACACAGCACGTGTTTATGATTCACATACTTGTGGTGTGTGCTTATTTTTAAACTAATGAGGTATGCCATCAATAAAGTTTAGAGACCACTGGTTTGTAAAATAAAGTCCAAATTTTTCTGACATTCAAAAGGGCCTACAAGTTGCCTCAAATGTACTCATCCAAACTTACTTCCCCTCCATTGTTTTCATTCATCATAAATTCAGCATTTAGCTGAATAAGGATAACCTGCTTTTCTAAGATATATTTGTAGATGTATTTCCTGTATTATCTAAGGATAACTTGCTTTTCTCCGGAAGTGCTCTGAACTGTCTGCCATTTATGCCTTTGTTCATGTCGTCCTCTTGACTTGGATATCTTTCTTCCCAGTCTCTGTGTGTCCAAACTTCTCAGTCCGGTTCCAATTTTCCTTTACAAAATTTCCCCGGATCCTACCTCTGCTGGAGGCAGTCGGCCCCTCTTCTGAACGTCCATAGTGCTTTATCTGTATTGCCCAGGACAGTCTGACTGTCCTATGTCACTGAGGCTCCTGTCTAACCTCAGTGTTAGGTGGCAAACTTCTTCAGGTCATCATCTGCCACTGACACCGTTACCTATCTCCTATTTCCTAGTTCCGTACAGTAGGAAGTGACAGATTCCATGTCACCTGGCCCATCACTCACACCTGGCACTTAAAGACAAAATGTATGACAAGCAAAAATGCTACATAGTAAGCCATTAATCTTCTATAGAATATATGAAATCTCCTACCAAATCAGATCTACTCTATGTATGCCTTTGCTCTTCTGGAAAAAGGTGGCCATAAATACCTCCATTTGCTCTGCCACAGGCTGTTCAAATGCATTTGCCAGCTTCTGCAGAATGATGTATTTGTTGTCAGCCAGTGATGTACACAGCACCCTCAGATCATTCTAAAGAGGAAAGCAATAGGATGACTTAATACATGTAACAGGGAATTCAAAATGGTTGTAAATATAACACACATTCTTAGAAATAATACATTGGTGTAGGAATTTAATGTCCAGAAGAAACAATATTGTCCTGGGGGAAGGAGAAAGGAAGTGGTGACAATTTAAGTGTTAAAATAGACTTTTGAAGAATTTGTTACACAAAGCATTTCCAACACAATACAAATGGTTACGAAGCATACAAATAAAAAGCAAATACTAGTCACCCTAATCTTCTGGATATATTTGAAATACATGTGCACATTTAAACACTGCAGTGGAAATATTACACTAATGACTTCTAATTAGTGGAACAACCTATAGCTGCTACCCTTATTTGGGGAAAAATATGATTCTTTTATTTTATTTCAAGTTATTTTATATTTTTTACTTTACAGATAAGTCCAAACTTTATTTAAAACTACATCTTAAATTTAATGAAAACATGTGATTCTTAAGAAGAATATAATTCCTTTTTTCCTCTCTCCCCTCATTCCCTCTCTCTCACACTTCTTTTTCTCCTATTTTCAGAGAATTTGCCCAAGCTTATAAAAAGCCACGCAGAAGTGTAGAAAATAAATTTTATCCATGATGACGAAAGACATATGAAGAGACAACACAAAAAGACCTTAGCAAAACCTTTGTTCAGAAAGATTACTCACTTAAAAGTCCAAATATATTTATATTAAGTTATATTCATCCAAAAAGAAGTCAACTATCAGAACTTTGATCCTCAGTTCTACAGGAAATAATTAACTGGAGCAAAATTTGAATGATATAATTCCTAGTTTTTCCTTCTAAAATGTCAGCAAACATATATGATGGGCTGGTTGTTCAGCAGAGGCTGAAGTTTGACTCATCACATCCTCTTTGTTAGGGGCTGATGATATATATACAAGGACACTTCTTCAAGATGCAAAAATCTGTCTACAAGGAGAAGAATAATCACACCAAGGAATAAAAAAACATCTTCAGGATGTGTGCCAGCCTTATAACACAAAATGCAAGGCTAGAAAACAAAACAGTGAGTAGATTATGCAGTAAAATAAAAAAAAGGAAAAAGAAAAAAAATTGCACATGAACATTAGAGAAAAGCATACGATCCAAAGAGGCAATAACTGTCACTAACCAAAATCCAAACCAGTCTGCAAGCCTCGTTGTGGATTCACTAGGAAATTGTTCTAACAGTCCTGGAAAAACGATGCCAGAAGCAAGGTTTTTGCTTATGAATTATAGCAATGTTTGTATTTTTCAACTGTGCTCAGAGTGAGGCCACGTGGGCCATTAGAACGATGACATATTTGTTTGAATGCCTAGAAAAAGATGTTTCCCATTCATTTGAACAGATTCAAAAGAAAAAGTCTCTATTAGAGACATATATTTAGAACAACATTAATTCAGTTATTCTAAATGAGTAGATAAGTCTAAATAATACATCATGGGTTAGAAATGAAGATTATGGGGACGCCTGGCTGGCTCAGTTGGAAAAGCATGTGACTCCTGATCTCAGGGTCATGAGTTTGAGCCCCACGTTGGGTATAGAGATTACTTAAATAAACTAAAAAAAGAAAGAAAGAAAAAAGAAATGAAGATTACAGATATATTTCCTGTTCATCATCTTTATATTTTTAATAACATTTTCTTTCTTAATTATCTTCTACTCAAGGTAATAGGAAATAGAGTTCACATTTCTGGAGGCCTCACTAATTATTGGAAGGATCCAGCCAAGAAGACACTAAAGCCAGGAATACGACTGATTTAAAAATTAGTAAGAGACCTTAAGAGGTGTTATTAACCATATGGAAGTTGGTACTTTTTTAAAACTTTTAAACGATTTTATCTATTTATTTGAGAGACAGAATAAGAGAGAGGACACTCATGTGCGCAAGCACGAATGGGGGAGGGGCAGAGGGAGAGGGACAAGCAGATTCCCCACTGAGCAGTGAGCCTGAAGTGGGTCTTGATTCCAGGATCCTGAGATAATGACGGGAGCTGAAGTCAGACATTTAACGGACTGAGCCACCCAGGCACCCCATGAATATTGGTATTTTCTTAAAAACAAAAATCCAAAGGCTATAACTGTTTTTTGTTACTACACATGTGACACAGCAGGATAATTAAGGCGTCTCTATATTACACACATATCAGAAATTGCAAGTTTTATCGTAGGGTCACTGGCATTGCTTATAGGACATAACGAGGCAGGATTCTTGCTTCCTGAGAAACAGGTACATAAAAGGTTTCAAGTTTTCAAATCATCTGTGCTGGCTCACTCATTTCATAAAGAATTCTTTCATTTTTTTCAGTTTTTAAAGAACTTAAAATACTCAATTATAAAAATGTCCAGTAAATGTATTTGGGGTTAAGTCTATAGGTAAAAGCCTTTTTAATAGAATAATCGACGATTAACTTGTGATTCCATGGAGATAATATACACTTACATAACATCAACACGTTCTTCCACATTGTCCATTGGGTATAGGGTAATGTTAACAGTCTGGCAAAAGCTAATACTCAAAAGTTAAATGGAAAACAAAGGCATGCCATCCCATTAACTACTGAGCACTGAGAGCATACCATTTGGTGCAAAGTAAAATAAAATGGTTTGTGACTTGACCTTCAATTATATGAACACTGGAACTATTTCTTTCAATTAAATTGGAACACAAACATTTTGAAATGTCAGTTGTTGTTCGTGAGCTGGCCAACAAGTAGAAACTTGTTGGCAGAAGAAAAATAGAGAAGATGATTTAAAGAGAATTTCATGATTGTATGTTCTTCTCTTGGCCTCTACAGAAAATCAGTTCCAGAGTCTTCATGCTTAGTTCATATTTTACTCTGACTGGCTATAATTACTAATAAAAATTTTGAAGTACCAAGACACTAGCATGGTAAATGCAACGTGTAAAGGGAAACAGGTTTGCAAGTGATACACACATTTGTACTTTTAACCCCCCTCATTCATGGCTGATAGACCGACCAGAATGCTGTTAAAACTCAGTGCATTATTTTATGCAGGGTGCATTTTAGAGTAATGAAAGAAGTTTCCATAAATTGCACAACAGTTTTGCTGATTTTAGACAGATACTGTATCTATGGACATGCAATCAGATCTTGCATCCAAAACAATATACCCAAATAAGCAGCCCCAGTTTTTCTGATTCCAAGTGAAATGTGCTTTCCTCTCTATGAACTATACAACATAACCTACACAAATGCAAATATCTGGTCCAGGTCATTCCTTGAAGCCATAGTCTTGCATACCCAAATGTCTACTGTGACTATTCACCTGAGTATCTTAATTCTACAGCATATCTTTGTCCAGCCAGTGACTCAGCCATGCCCATTGGTCAATGGCACTGCTCTGCACCAGTCCTGTCAGCCTGAGTCCCTGGACTTCCTCAGCAGTGCCTTTTCTCTCATTCCCCATATCTACACCACACCCAAATGTGCTCCTGTTGATTCTGCTTTCAAAATACATCTTGAAGAGGTCTACTATTCTCCATCTCCCCTGTTAGCACCCTAATGGTATAAAATATAAAAATATTCTTTGAGTCAAATCCTGGCTCTAGTTCTTGATGGTTGAATAATCTTAGAGGAGTAATTTAACCTTTATATTGGTTTCAGATTCTATATGTGTTATAATGAATACTTCTATTAATAGTAACAACAATAACAAAACTTACTGAGTACTTACTATGTTTCAGACACTGTTCAAACTATTTTACACATTTTAACTAATTTTATCCTCACAAAACCCCAGGAGACCATAGGATGGGTGTTACTTAATGGTTGAGGACACTAAGCCTTAGAGAAGCAGCTAAGAGTATATAGCAGTAGGGGACAAAGCCAGAATTTGAACCCAGGAGGGTTGGTTTTAGAGACTGCTCTTAATTTTTGCTCTTCCGACTTTGCAAAATGAGTATCAGAGGTATGTCGTGAAGATTAAAGACAATAATATAGGTGAAAATCCTTTGTGAATAAAAAAATGATACACAAATTGTTCTCATAATTTTACTTTGTAGTTTTAAGAGTACAAATTACTGAAAAGCAATGATGATTTCTCCCTCTAGATGAATACCTAGAAAATTCCATGTTTCTTGGCTGATGCTACATTTGACATTTTAACAGTATTTTTTACAAATCAAAATTTTATATCAAACTCTTGGCCCTAATTACATCTATTTTATAAATCTTATATGCTTGTTAAAAATAAAAATCAATTAGGAGTTCCTGGATGACTCAGTTGGTTAAGTGTCTGACTCTTGATTTCAGCTCAGGTCATGATCTCAGGTTATGAGATTGAGACCCCCATCAGGCTCTGTGCTGGGCATGGAGCCTGCTTAAGATTCTCTCTCTCCCTCCCCCTCTGCCCCTCCCCCCATCTCTCTCTCTCTCCTCTCTCTAAATCAAATAAATAAATAAATAAATAAATCTCAATTAAACCTTAAGTATTCCCAAAAGATGCTTTTTACTAGGAATGGAAATCAACTCAAAGTTTATCAGTGGCTTTTGCATTTGATGAAGTTTATAGTCAAAGGAAAAGTTTCATAAGCAGACAATTATTCAGCTGGCAACAGAACTCTAGTCTAGGGCTTAAACGCAATAAATCCGAGGAGTTAAGATTGAGAAGTAATGCCGTAAATTTTTTTAAAAGATTTTATTTATTTATTTTATTTTTTTATTTACTTATAGAGAGAGAGTGAATGGGGGGGGCAGGGGGAGAGAGAGAATCCCAAGTAGACTCTGTGCTGAGTATGGAGCCTGAAGTGGGGCTCGATCTCATGACCCTGAGATCATGACCTGAGCCGAAATCAAGAGCCAGACGCTTAACCAATTGAGCCACCCAGGCACCCCAATCATGTACATTTTTAATGCAGGCAGAAGTAGGCCATAGTTACTTTCAGTGGCCTCTGGGCATTGGAGTCTAGGATTCTGTACTGTGGCACTTCCTGCATATTTCTTTGGTCATATGTTTTAAATTCCAATTGTCAATTGAAAATTATAATTATAGTCATATGATTTATTGGTTGAATTTAAAGTTCTATTCAGCCCTTTGTTTGCTTGGTTGGTTTTCTCAACCCTCCATTTCTAGACCATAAACCTCTTAGTTTCCTCATCCTAGGGTTCTATTCCCTTCTTTTTCTGTAGTGTTCTTGCTCTTCATTGTACATTTGAAAAAAAAAATAGGTCTATGTCATACCTCAATCAGACATCCTGCTTATTACTGAATATAGCTAGAGAATGGTCAACCATCTCTTAATGATGTCTTACCTGGAAATTTAGTATTTGCTGAAGTCTTTCCTTCATCTGATGACAGCGTTGATTTACTACTGAGTCTAGCAAGGACAACCTGCCCAAAAGACAACCCAAAGTGTCTTCAATGACATCTCGGTTATCACCATTCTCTGGAAATGCTTGGGAAAATAAGTTCCTGTTCTTATCCATTTCTTCAGACATTTCCTTAATATCTTTGGCAAGAGTCTAGGGTTGATAAAAGGGAAAGCACATTTCAATGCTTAGATCTTTGAATCTATATACACATCAAGTCATTTCCTCAGAGAAAGTCCACCATATCTCTCTTCGTATTCAGTGTTAACTATATCTAAGGCAAGTTGACCCACTTCCACTTCTATAAATATTAGGCAAGTTGCTGCTGGAGAGATTTTTCTCAGACATTTTACATCATTAGCTAATTATAATATGTATCTGGTGAAAGGTAAGATTTGTAAAGGGCTATCTAGAAACTCATACACTAATTTTTAGCCTGTGTTTCATAGGTAGAAAATTTGCAACACACAAGCTTCTACAAAGATTCCTCCATTTTTTTCTTCCTCCTACATACACAAGATAGAGAATAAAAATGCAAAGCATGAGTATCTCTGGGAGCTTTTTATTTTAGACAGCTCTCTTTTGTATTATGCAGCTTAGAAATATACCTAATTTGTTCTTTATCAGAACTGTTTTATATTTGACCTTCCTTATATATTAATTATCCAACACCAAAATTTCAAGTGCTTTGTAATATCACATACTCACAGCCACCATCTGCCAAACTTACCTCCTGGTTGAAGAGGCAAGCTTCTGTTTCTTCTGGTAAAAGTGCTGTGGCAACAAATAAACGTTCTTCAACATCATCCAACCACGTAGAGGTAGCTGAGACCCCATCATATAACTTCTGTTCCAAGTGAATGTTCTGCCTCTTTGTACCCCCACCCTAAGAAAAAAGGGGGGGACATAGAATTAATTATAGCACTTTGAGGAATCAAAGAAAAATACCAGGATGAGATGTCAGGGTCCAGTGGCTCTGCCTTTCAGGACTAATCACTAGTGTTGGGTCTCGACCCTTCATGCCCAGAGGTAGAACAACTGCATGGAGACCAAGATCCATGAGCAAGCCAAAAGTGCAGCCCTACCTGGGATGAAACCTCCTCAAAGGCCTGGTTCAATCCGTCTAGCAAAGATGTCACTGCAGATTTGTCTTGGGTCTGCCCATCCCCTTTGTATAGTGGTACACCAGACAGGAGACGATTCGGCTTGCTGTAGAGCTGTAGGCAAACAGGGGCACTTATTTAAGAGCATATGTACTATGTTCAGGTTTCATCATTTAGAATTGCACCCTGAAGCAGATGCTGGAAAAACTATCCTTATAAAACCTCTTTTGGAGAAATATGACCTCTTTGACATACCATATCTGTTAAACATGATGACCAAATTCAGCAATGGTAATGTTTTCACTGATGGACTTAAAAAAAAAATGGTGGGAAAAATGCCTGAAATCTATCACAGCCTTCCTCTCAACTTGTCTTCTTGGTTTTAGGCTATCCATGATGAAATCATCCATCTTAGATACTGGATCTAGACTGATCCCTATGCTTTCTTCATTTACTCAACCTCCCCTACACTCTTGTAGGCACATACAGTGCCTGATAAGGCCCATGATATTGCTTAGCCCTTAAACTTTTGAATGATGTTTCCAATCAAACTCAGTTCCTATAATTTATAGAATGTCTCATTCTCACCTTGCCTTTCAGACTGATTATTTATTATCCTCTAAACATGCCCGACTCATTTCCCACCATAGCTAGAACACCCACCACACAGCACCTCTTTAAAATCCACTTCCTTAAATTCCACACCTACTACAATGGCTTTCTACTTTTTTTTATTTCTGCTGCTTTTTAAATTCCTGCTTATAGAGCCTACCATGGTTGCCTAATTTCTTAGTAATGTATAAAATATTTCCTTGGTTGGGTTACAGGTTCCTAGGAGTAGGAGCCATTCATATGGCTCCTCATCCTCAGGCTAGGTGACCTAGTGAACTTTAGGCCAAAAAAAGTGCCTGTTTTTATACTTGAGATAGTTAATGGATCCAGTATATAAAACTGTCAGTAAGGTAGTATGAAAAAGGAGGGACTCTGGAGTTGGACAGACCTGCGTCCAAATCCCAGCTCTGCCTCTTCTTAGTCACAAGACCCTGAGAAATCATCTGATCTCTCCAAGCCTTAGTTTATAGATCTACAAAGTAGAGAAATGTCACTCTCACCACAGTGTTGTTAGAAATAACACCTAGAACACAAAATATGTTCACTAAATGATCATCCCCTTTCTTCTTGGAAGCTCTCATGGCCAAATTGCTTCTTCCTCACCTTTTCTCTCACCTCTTCACACCAAAGAGAAGAAAACCACCTTGGAGGCACTTTGTACAGATGACCAGTGATTATGGAAAGAAAGCACTCAAATGCAAAAAAAGGCCATGAAATAAAGAACATTCAATGCTTTCCATTTCCAGTTCCAAAGGGCAATGAGATATGGACCTGAACCTAAACTTTAACAACAGTCCAGGGGTCATGGGGGAACGTCAGTGGCAGCAGGCAGGGCTCTTGTGGTAGGCTCACATAGAGGATGTCAGGATGATAGCACAGCGCTGACAGAAAACATAGCTCTCTGAGACAAGAGTGGGTCATGGATGAGACACCCAGGAAGTCTCAATGCTGGATGAACCATGCAGATGCTTTAGGCTGGATGGACAACAGGTAGAATCCAGGGATGGGCATTTAACGAATAAAGAATAGTAAGTAAACATGAATATTACTAGAAATGCTTTGGATTATCTGACTTAGGATAGTCAGAGAAGACTGCAGTCCCTTTTTTAGGACTGTAAATATCCCTTATAGTCAAAGGAATGGGGAATACTAGAACATGAAGGTAAGCTAGTGGTCAAGTCCAGGAGATCTGCATCAGAAATCAAGCATTCAGGCTAGGAGTCTGAGAAATGTTTGATCAGGGATGTGAAGAAGGATTAATTCAAACAGACAGAAGGTCCATGAGAAAGCTTTAAGGCACCACTTGCCAGGGTGGAAGAGGATTCTGGGATAATGACCTCCAAGAATGGAGTGCTCTATGCTGCCCAGGGCCACTGCTGGTGACTATTCATGTGGACAGTGACAAAGAAGGCTCTGGTCAGAGCAGGAGAGGAGTGAGATAGGGTGGCATGACACAAGAGTCTGTAAAAAGAGACAGACAGGCATGACTCCGGAGCACTGATGCGTGGTTCCCCCACAGATAAGGGGACACATTGTGACCTTCAGACTGTCTCCTTTTCAGGTAGTCCTGGCAAGCTGTATCTGCTTATAGTGCCTGCTTTGTCAGTTCCTACCTTTCCCTCCTCATATGCACTCCAGTTACTGATAGTTTTTCACTTCTGGGTTCAGCCTCTCCCAGCCCTGAAACTAGTCCTAGTCAGATCAGTGAGAACAGCAGCTTCCTCAGATCCACAGTAAAGGACCTAGACTTTAATCTGATAATATGACTGTCACAGAATGGCCCAGATGAGCACTGTGGGCCCAGGTCCCAGGACTAGGCTTTTATCTTCAAAATCCAGCTGGGCCACAGGTGTGGTAAATATCGCAGGCCTGCTTGGGCTCCCACCTCATGCACTAGCACTCTATGGGGTCGATTCCTCTGACTCACTAATGTTCTCTGGCTTCTGCTTACAGTGAACTCATAGTTATCTACCTGGAACCTTCTGTTGCTATATTCAATTCCACTGGATTTGGCTTGCTTTGTGGAAACAGGTCCATTCTCACACAGTACTTGCCCATCTAGGGAACAAGCCTATAGATGGGTCAGTAACCATTCTAGCTGACCATTGGCTTCTCCTTCCTTTTAGATCCACTGAGGTCCCAACATGTTTCTCATTAAGATCTTCTGAAACTATTAAATACTGGAAATAGCAATGGAAAATAAGATAACTTGACAATTTACTTCCAGAAAGTAACCAAATCTATTGCGTTTCTCTTGTCCTAGATGTGTATATTCTTTACTTGTAACCTTAATTTTCGAGGTTGTGAAAAAAAAGGGGGCCGCTAATTTAATGGTTTATGCTAATGAGTCATCAGTTATTAATCATCTCTGAGGAAAAGAGTATCTAGAAATCAAATAAATTTGCACATATAAATATATAAATATTAAGGGAAACATGAAATGTGCTTGTTAAGAAACATGTAAGACGAATAACTTCTTTTATGTCTTATTTTAGAATTGATAATGAAATTATAGATTACTGCACAGTTATATTCCATTAGCATAAATTATACATCTTTTATATTAGTTAATATATAAAATCAAAATGTTTGGATACCACTTGCTCTTGTTCCTGTTCCAGAACATTCTGTAGTAACTTCTGCTTGGTACTAAATTCTTGATGTAGGCTTTCCCATTTCATTCTCATCTGGTCTTCAGCAGCTGATTTCTCCCCTTCCATCCCCAACTCCTGGGATAACACATCAGGTTTTTCGCTATTAGAAGAATAAATAATCTAAGTTTACAATGTGTGCAAAAAGGCGTTAAGTTCTAGATAACTTATTGTATGTACTAGATCTGGCCTCTAAAATTGGAACTGGATTATTTTAGTCATTAGCTTACACTTTAGAACTATCAATTGAAATAGAAAATTTGAGACTAACCATAAACAAATATATTCTTAACATATTCTATAACTGAACTATGAGCACAATAATAATTTAACAATTCATTGAAGATATCTCAGTATTAAAGATACAAAATAATTGTTACATTTAGAATTGGAAAGTGTACAATTAGACTAGTGTCCTTAGACAAACAGCCCACAGAATAATTAAAAAACCCTAAAAATGCCACTTAGTCTATTGAGAGCTTTTATCCTGAGTCCAAAGAAAACGCTACAGACAAGGTTTCAGGACATGGAACAGAAGTACAGAGGGTGGAAGGCACTGAGTATCATCCTTGTTAATGCAGCAGGGTGGCATCAAAGACTATGGCTTCACAGGTGAGACAGATCTGGGTTGGAATCTCTTCTCCAGCATATTAGATTTGTGACTTGGAGTACTTTGCTTCAATTCTCTGATCCTCAATTATCTCATCTTCACAATGAAGATAGTATCTATCTTGCAGAAGTGTAAGAATTTAGAGAAGATAGCCACAATGCCTAGAACCCTACCAGGAACATAATAGCCACTTGATAAATGAGGCCTAATGATAAGAGTCTGGGGGACCCAAGTTCCAATAGATCCTAGTTTGTCAGGAGTTTTAAAGACCTAACTAGAGGGGCGTCTGAGTGGTTCAGTCGGTTAAGAGTCTGCCTTCAGCTCAGGTCATGATCTCATGGGTCCTGGGGTGGAGCCCTGGCGCGTAGGGCTCCCTATTCAGTGGGGAGTCTGCCTCTCCCTCTCCCTCTGCCACCCCCTCCCGCCACTGCCCTGTTTGTGCTTTCTCAAATAAATAAAATCTTAAAAAAAAAAAAGACCTAACTAGAACTATGTCATCTGAAAGACATACTATATTGTAATCAATATTTCAACAGAACTTTTGCTTAAGTGAAAAAAAAAATAACAAGTTCATTGGCAGGATAATACTATACACTACCCTGAAGTCTATTCTTCTCAGAAGTATTGAATACAATAGTTTCTTTAGGTAAGTCTGTTGAAGTAAGCTGTTAAAAATTATCTATAAGGCTGTAATGCAGGATATTCTACTTCTAGGATACAACTTAGAGAATCTCCCCAACCTGCACACTTAGAGACACATAAGAAGAATGTCAACAATGCTAGTAATAGCAAAAAAAAGAAGTGGGAGCAAGGTAAATGCCCATCAATAAAAAAATGGGTGAACAAGTTACTGTCACAAGATAAAATACAATTAGGCAGTTAAAATGAAAGAACTAGATCTATATGTATCAACATGGATTGGTTTTAAAAAGTAATATTGAGTGAAAAAGTGCTAAAATCATGTTGGGATCTCTAATTTTGTTTATCATGTCTCTGGAATTCTCTGTGTGTTTTTAAAAAGATCTTTTTAAGTAAAAAAAGTTTTAAAGTTCTTATGAAATTAAATTTAGTGTGATGTCCTTTGTAATGGTGGAGTATAGTACATCATTTTTAATTCATTTATGTTTGCATAACAATTTAGTATAAAACTAGGTGATAAACTTAATCACTGACACATATGAAACGTCAGCAGCAAATTAGTCTTAAATGAGAACAAAACCTTTTGTTTCCCATGAAAAATATTCTTTCCCTTTAATGCTTATATCAGTTAATGTCCAGCTGAGTTTCTTTATCTATCCTCCAACCCTTCTATACATCACATGGTACTTATTCTTTATATATTAAATTTGTACCCTTGAAGCAAATCAGGCCCCTCCCGCGGGGGTTTTCTTACACAAACTACTTCATATTTGATAGTCCTAGAAATCAGCTAACAAGTTAAAATCTGAATACGAGGTTTTTTTCCCCTAACAATGTTATTCTGTTCTTTTAAAAATATATATATATTCTTTTGGCTTCTAGATATTGCTTATTTTATGCTCTTTGTTTGGCTTATTTATGCAGATGCTTGAAAGGCATGGCTGAACTGTAATCAAACAGACTTACAGGTGACTTTTCTAAAGATTTTGTATAAAAATTTAAAAATTTGTGAAATGTAAAGCATTCTTTAAAGTGACTCGTGTGTAGAAAGGCAGTATTGCACTGAGAATTTCTCTTTAAAATATTTTTTGTATTTGGGCGCCTGGGTGGCTCAGTCGGTTAAGCGTCTGCCTTCGGCTCAGGTCATGATCCCAGGGTCCTGGGATCGAGTCCCGCATCGGGCTCCCTGCTCAGCGGGGAGCCTGCTTCTCCCTCTGCCTGCCGCTCCCCCTGCTTATGCTCTCTCTGTGTCAAATAAATAAATATTTAAAAAAAATTAAAAAAAAATATTTTTTGTATTTGAAACAGCAAATGGGTTTGTCTTTCATCTGGGTCCTTTCCAAAGCTAAAGGCCAAGGAAAGAAAAATATCATGGCAAGAAAGTTGCAGAAGATTCCTACTGCCGCTTTTTGTGACTACTCATATGATGCGGAGGCAATGTGTGAATGGGTTCTTTGTAAAAATAGAGTTTGGCAAAAATATTCAGAAAATTGTGAAGGATGAATAAATATTTTAGAAGAACTGGAGGCAGAAAATGAAAAGCGAAGGCAAGTCTTGACTCAGAGTCGGCATGGAAGGAACAGTGTTTCTCACGTTGCATTTTTTATACTAGCAGGCATTTACACCTTTTCTATTATTTGGTATTATAAATAGTATTTCAAAAGTCATCTCCATAGCATGTATTTTCTCCTTTGGTTATTTCCTCCAATAAATGTTCAGAATTGACAACGCTCAGTGGAGTTGAAGCTATTTGCCATATCATGGTTGCTGAAGGATACTACTAAATCAAATCTTTACAATGCATGAGCACATAGGTTTCACTGAAACTCTTTTTTTTTTTTTTTAATGTTTTGGATTTTAAAGTTTTCCTACATATCCTCTCGGTTGCATCCACTGCTTTCATAATCGTTCTGAGATGGAGGTGGTCGATTATCGCTGTAATCCTAGAGATGAGCAAACTGAGGCTCAGGGCTGAGTTCCTTTTCCATGGTGACTGGTGTAGGAATGGAGTAAAACCCAGACCTGACTCAAAATACAGGGATACTTCAACCCTGATGTGGTTCCTTTTCTGTCCTGCCTTTTAAGTCAGAATCTCCAACTTGAAAATTCTCTAACTTCTTTCATTTTTATTTTAACACTTTACTCCGCTGTGTACAAGGCTTTCAGTCTCCATTCCAAACCAGTTCTTGAAACTCAATGACTTTACATGTAGAAATTATAGACAGACATCATCAAGAAAAATTAAGACATTTAGTGGGCACATGCATTTATTTTTCTGAGTGATGTTAGGGGTAGATGAGCTCATTTTGCAGGGAAAATGCTTTGCAGTTAGATATAATCACAGAAACACAGAGGAATGTGTTTAGAATGCATTTCTTATTTGATTCTAAAAAATTAACTAACAAGCATTTCTTTGGACAGATATGCTCAGCATACCGGAAAAAGGGCAAACAAGTCAGCCATCAGCCATCATAATTACTAGCTATATTTGTGCTGCACAACAAATGTTCAAAATGCAAGTAAATTTAATATCATAAAGTGAAAACAAAATGATTAAGTTCTTGCAGATGTTTAAAATAAAATTTTGAGTGAGATGTTTATATTTCTTCAAATCTGGGCAAGTTGGGAGAAAGTATTTTGAAACGTACCCAGCACCACCAGAGGTCTCTGCAGCTGAGTGCTGGGTGAGAATTTCCTCTCCACGACTGGCTACTGACCGCAGGAGGCTCTTCTGCTCGGCTAATTCCTGTTCCAACTCCTGCTCACGGAAAAGCAGAAATGAAAACATGTGTTACTTTGTGATTATTGTGTACAATCATGGTTTTATGTTTAGAAAATTCTCAGAGAACTCCTGTAGTAAGTTTCTAAGTTCGGATGTGGCATAAAAGGTGTGGTTTAGGTAAATGCACAATCATGTCTCCACAGTACTCTATACCTTTCTTTGGTTTTTATAAAAGATATCTCTGAAAAATCTTGGGAAAAAAATTAATGGAAAAAAAATTCTGCTGGGAAATGGTGCCCTCAAGTGGTACACAGTGCACTTTCACTTTTCAAAATACTGCCTGTTCCAGCTGAGATAAGCTCTCCTGAATTCCCCACTTGCTTCATAAATTGGACAATCAACAGATTTGGTTTTACTTTTTCACTATTTGTGAAAAATGTATTTTCTGTTTGAGAAAGTGAAATATTTTAATATGCCCTATTTCTAAAGCTAAGGTATCAATGAGAAATCATTCATCAAAGCTCATTTGTTTCACTAGGCGATAATTTTTAATCCTATCTTGTGATGGTATCGACTTAAAAGTTAAAAATAAATTGCATTTTTAAAAAGTTTTTTTAAAAACATGTAACTCAGGCTTTTTACCAATTCTCAAAGGCCTTTCTGAGGTTATTTATTCTCTAAAATAGGCTCCAATTGGGGCAAATCTGGAAATAGAGTAGGTAACCTTCATAAGGCAGATTATAATTGAGTCATGCTATTTGTAAACCTGAACACCAGCTTTTCTTAAAGAATGGACTTTAAAATGACCAATCATTCCAGGGGTCATAAGAAAGTACACTGAAGCAGTTAGCCAGGTCTTATTTCTGTCCAAAAAGAAGATAAAGGGACACTCTGTATTTAGTACAGAAGTCACTTGTCCACCTAAAACGTGTCTCTCAAGGTGTTTGCGTGGCAGGTCTGCAGGCTGCGGAGAGGTCAGAAATGCTTTACTTTTTGTTGTTGGAGGCTGCTCTGTCGCTGGTGGGTCCACATGGTCCGTGCTTGGGCCAGCCAGTCCTGGACCCCAGGGCTCTGGCTGGAAGTTAGGTCGGCATGGCTCTCCTCCTTCTCTTGCGCGGTGCCCTGCTTTTAAGGAGGCAGAAATCAAGAATCATACTATCCACAGAAAATCCTTAACCAAATGGAGTGAAGGCAACTTTGGTGTGGTCAGTATAATGATACCAAAATAGATCCATTTGGACATGAAACCAGACTGAAAAAAAAAAAAAGGGTAACACAAAACCCATCGAATTTATGGTATTTGCAGAAAGGAGAACAATAAATAGATGATTATACTCAAATAGTTGAGGGGGAAACTGTCTACTTAGAGGCTAGGCTTTTTTAGCTGACTGATGTGGTCACCAGATATTCCAGAACTTTTTCCATGAGAATATAACTCTAGATCTCACTTCCCCTACTATCACCATCCAGACCAGACCCCACTGTCATCTGTTGCCACTGCTGGTGTGGATAATGTTTGGCTAAAGGAGAAAGACAAAAGAAATTACTCCTTACCTAGGCAGGGGTTTATCCATCCTGCTTGATTCTTCTTTTTTTTTTTTTTTTTAAGATTTTATTTATTTGCGAGAGAGACAATGAGAGACAGAGAGCATGAGAGGGAGGAGGGTCAGAGGGAGAAGCAGACTCCCCGCTGAGCAGGGAGCCCGATGTGGGACTCGATCCCGGGACTCCAGGATCATGACCTGAGCGGAAGGCAGTCGCTTAACCAACTGAGCCACCCAGGCGCCCCCTTGCTTGATTATTCTGATGGAATTTGAAAGGCCCTCTGATATTGCATATCAGAACAGAATTAGTCCAGAATGAGAGCCCTTCTACTCATATGTATATATATGTCAAAAAGGTAAATAATACAATCTTAAGATAACTCATTCACTAAATAGTTATTAAATAAGCACGCACTATGTGTCAGCCACTGTTCTAGGCATATTCTTCCAAGAAGCCAGACAGGGGCCCTGCTGGGGAGACAGACAATGAACAAACAAGATAAGCTGAGATAAGAGCTATAAAGAACGTAAAACTAGATAATGGGATAGAAAATAAAGGGGAAGGTTTCCTAGGTTGGTCAGGGAAAGCCTCTTGAGAAAACTGCACTGAGCACTGAATGATGAGAAACCACCGGCCTGGCACAGATGTAGGTGGAAGGCACTCCAGGCAGAGGCAACAGCTGGAGCAAAGACCGTGAGGGGAGAGAACTTGGGCTTCTCAGGGGATGCAGCAGCGAAGCCATGGGGGCAGAGAAGAGGGCCAGTTTACAGGGAGCTTCCACAGAGGAGGGGGTCTTGCTCCCTACCCCCACGGCTGCTACTCCCCAGTCCTTTGGTTCTTCATTGCCAAATCTGACCATGAGAGAATGGGATCCAGCCGCTCCAGGTCATCCAGCCTGATTGCCCACAAAGACCCTTCTCTTCCTCTTATTTTCAGATTTTTACATTAACTATTCAGGGAAATAAATGGGGTCTATTTACCCGTCTGTCTTATTCATTAGAGTCTCACGATTAAATTGCAAAATGTCTGAGATAATGTGGAGATTATGAACTTTGCCACGTTGGTAGCAGTACTTGAAGTACAGTGAACCGAAAGAAACCATGAAACCTAGAGGTAATATTATACATAATCCTCTCCCAGATTTGGAGCCACCTTAGCTCACAGGTAATTTCCTTTCCTTCAAGATGATCCAGCTTCCCAGAAAGAGAATAAGGCTTATATAGAACAATGAGGACTCCACTAGTCTAAAGTATGCCATTTGCATTTCACAGGACCTTCCCAATGGGTGACTAGTGATACCCAGTTCAGTATATTCCCCACTCCTCCAGGAATGCTGCTTACAGATAAGCAGTGATTTTCCTGAGGGTGAGAGGTAAGGGGTGAGTGGGCACTCTTCAGCACTGAAGCCCCATATATTTCTGCGTGAACCAGATTCTCTCCATCTGAGAATGCACCATCTACCCAACATAAACTCTGAAATATCGTGGCTCTTCTGGTAAGGATGAGACAGGAGGTCAAAAGGGACCTGCAGAGAATGACGCTAAGGAAGTCAGTGTACAAGGTTGAAAGTTGTCCCCAGTGAGAGCTGCACCAGCTGACAAAACGGTGGCCATGGCCATGACCTGCTGCTTCTTACGGGATCTGGTCACTTCCCCTCTGCTTTGCTCTTCAGTAAAGGTTTGTTTTCAGAGCCCAGCCTAGAGACTCATGTGGTGACTTCTCAGGGGCACTACCTCACCCTTCTATGCAGGTTACTATTGTTCGATTGAGAGCTTTCCCCTCCCCCCCCCAAATTTCTCACACCAAATTTGTGCTTGGAAAAATAACAATGGAAATGTTAGATCTTAAGAACAGCTTAACTTTTACACACACAGACACATATTCAGAATCTAAGACTTAAAATCTAAAGGGAGTCATATTTCACTAATTGAATCCACAGCTTTAGAGAAACAAAAATTAAGTAGCATCAAAAGCAGATGTTTAGTATGTATTTTCTATGTGGTTAGGTTCCAGTTTTCAGCTAGTAAATTTTTCTTTGACTGATTTAGTCATTTCGAAACATAAGACTTGGACCACAGGAAACAAATAATGATTAAGACTCCAGTTCAAGTTTCATTCCCTTTCCCCTGGGGATGAGAAGGTACTGATTGAAGGAATAGAATGATGGTAATTACATTCTAGTAGATCTGATAATTGTTTTCTCTCCTACCTAGGAAACAAAGTATGGTAGCTTTGGTCCCCAGAGTTCCCCAAGGGTGGGGCTACATAAGCTGTTTATTTTGGAAATACTAGAATAGTAACCACTTTTGCCAGGAACATTCTTTGGAAGATTAGTGAGGATTGGAAATGCTAAATATTAAATAAAACATTTCTTTATAAAGCATTTCATTATTTATATAGGGCAAACTCTGCTCCTTCAAAGGATGATAATGTGTGAAAATGACCTAAACCTTTTATGAGGAAAGATATCATGTAATTCAAGAGATAGTATTACGTGCCCATATGTCTGTGTCCCTTCACAAAGACGAGGAATCTCTTGGGGTGGGGGGGAGGAGATTAAAGGGATTGGTTATTCTTTGATACATACAGAAGTCCAGTTAGTTAAAAAAGATGGCCGTGATAGATAATGACCATTTTGTAGGCAAGCAGCACTGAGAAATGGTGTGCTTATGGCCATACAAGACTTAGGAAGGGGCTCCAGCTCTCCTGAATCATGCAAACCCCAAGCGAAGGATACAACCTCACTGACATTCTACATTCAATGGAAGATTTTTTTCCTCAATGTTAGTTAATTTCATATCAACTCTGAATTTTTTTACACGAAGGCAAATGACCCTTTTTATGGTAATAATAATGTAAACAGGGCTCCTTTTATTCATCCAGTTGGAAAAATAATCTCTTCAAATAGCTCTAATTATAAAAAAAGAAAACCAATAGTTTATATGCTGGAAACTCATTAGACGAAAGATGAGGGAATTTATAGATATTTTAAAAATAAACAAGGATCAATTTAAATTCAGTGAAACGCTACCACATTTTTCCAGTCTTTACAATTTTTATAACAGTATCCTCAGGAAATCCTTCTACTTGTAGGCAGGGTCAGGATTTTACTCAATTTGAAGAATCCCTGTGGCCATGGACAGGATCTGCTGGGTGTGAGCCCCACAAGCTATTGAAGAGCTCAGCCCAGCCATCTCTGACCCAATCTCAAACCTAACCTTCCATCATGTCAGGAGTTCCTTTCCCCCCAAAGCATGTGGTTTGCAAAAAGCTGGTTGTTGTTTTTATTATAGTCACTGCTATTTGAGCACTTCCCGTGAGCATTACTTGCATTAAGATCCTCAGGATTTTTAAAAGTTGAATACTATTAATATCCCTATTTTACAGATGAGAAAACTGATTATTTGACCTCAAGTTCCAGGAGCTTGCCCCAGGTCACCTAGTTAATGACTTGTGGTACACCAGGATGGGGAGACTTTAGGATAGCAGTTGGAAAGTGAAGGTCCAAGAACCTAGTCTGACCTCTGTTTGGCACACAAATTATTTAAGGTTTTAGAATCAAATGGCAGTGTTTTAAAATTGGGAGATTATTAGACATAAATCCAAATGTCTCTTCTCTGGAAGATCTAGCAATAGTGCCTGTAAATTCTTGTATGACAATAGTTGGAACTGAGGAACAGCTGCTTGACGTAAGACCAGCTTGCCAAGGTCCTGACTGGGCCTGCTTCACTCATTGATATGCCCATACCAGGCCCTGAGGCCTTGGAATTTGTGCCTTCATCCCTTCACCCCCACCCCTCAAACCTCCTTTTAATCCTGACATGTGCCCCCTGTGTATTAGGTTGCCCCCTCCCTTCCTACCTGCCCTAAGGGGTAGGGCAAGTACAGCTTTCATTTTTTTAAATTATTATGATGTTCAATTAGCCAACATATAAGTGCATCATTAGTTTTTGATGTAGTGTTCAACAATTGCAGCTTTCTAAATAAATATTCCAGATGTGAAACCTTAAAGTCTCTCCCTTTGATTTGGTTTCTTTAGAGACAAGGTTCATTCACATATCACCATTAGGAAAAAAAAAAAAAAGCACGATATATTAGGTTGATAATACTTTTTTTAATAAAACCAAGTAAATTACTGTGAACTTTTATAGTTAGAAAATCCTCATTTTGTTAAATTTTAATATTTTTATTTTTGTAACTAAAATTTTAAAAGTTTATATTCCCTACTTCCTAATTTTAATATTTTTAACACTCTTCTTTTTGCTTTAATTCATAAAGTCAGATTGCATGTACATTTTAAAATATGTAAATTTAAAGTAAAAAGCAATATTTTGTCTTTATTTGGATTTATTTAACCAATAGTGAATTAAAATACCTTTTCACATGTTCACTGGCCATTTGTATGTCTCTTCATTTGAATTATCTCTTCATCTTTTGTCCATATTTCTATTTAGGTGATCTTTTCATATTGATTTACAAAAGATTTGTGGAAATTAAGGGAATTAATTCTCTGTCATGTGAATTATATAGTTTCTTTCCTATTTGTCCGTCTTTTCATTTGGTTACTATGTTTTTGGTCATATAGAACTATTTCATTGTTGTGTAGTAGTTTTAAGGAAACTAAAATTCTGTGTGGGGGCATACCGGCAAAGATCCTTCCCATCCTAAGATTTTTTTTAAATACCCATATATCCAGAAATTTTTAGGTTTAAATTTTTATATTTAAATATTTGGTCCATCTGTGATGCTTTTTTTTTTTTCTGTAAAGGATGGGATAGGAAATCTAGTTTATCATATTTCAAGTGGTTCGCCTATTACTTTATTATTATTTTATCCACTGATTTGAAATGCTACCTTAACCATTAATCAATTTCCCTTAAATACTGGGGTATCTTTCTGGAATATTTATTCTGTAAATTTTTTTGTTCATCCATTTATTGTGCCAATGCCAAACTATTCTAATTACTGTAATACTGTATTTTAATATATGGTAAGATTAAATTAGCCCCTCATAACTCTTCACTTTCAGAAGATTATGGTTAATTTCACATTTATTTTATTCCAGGTAAACCTGGAATCATTTTGTCACATTTTATATCACTGTGTTACATTCCAAATAACAAACTTACATGTTAGTAAAGACAAAAATGTCATCTTTAAAATGTTGTATTCCGGGGCGCCTGGGTGGCTCAGTTGGTTAAGCGACTGCCTTCAGCTCAGGTCATGATCCCAGTGTCCTGGGATCGAGTCCCGCATCGGGCTCCCTGCTCTGCGGGGAGCCTGCTTCTCCCTCTCCCACTCCCCCTGCTTGTGTTCCCTCTCTCGCTGTGTCTCTCTCTGTCAAATAAATAAATAAAATCTTTAAAAAAAAAA